>NC_134583.1:1980000-2280000 GCF_037038515.1 Microtus pennsylvanicus
AAGGACTTGTGGAAAGCGGGCCCTTGAAACTGTGGTTTCACGTCTTACTAGAAAGCTCCCTCTTGGAAGGGAAAGTCATCGTGATATCTTACTCTTTTCCCAAGGATACCCTACCTACCCTTCTGATCATTCTTACTGAATTAAGTCTTCCACTGCAAATAAATAAATAAATAAATAAATAATAAATGAAGTGGGTGAGTGAGTGAGTGAGTGAGTAAGTAAGTAAGTAAGTAAGTAAACAAGCAAATACGTGGATGGACAAATAAATACAAAGTTTGCTGTTGTTGACTGACTTTTGATTTCATAATGAATCTCTCTCTCTCTCTCTCTCTCTCTCTCTCACACACACACACACACACACACACACACTAAATATACAATAAAAGGAAGCATAACACCTTTACTCAGGGGGCAGAGTGAACTCTGAAAGTTTTCCAGGCGGGGGGGGGGGGGAGAGACAGAATATAAGAACAAAATGAGAAACAAGGAAAAATAGTGTTGGCTGGCTGGCCGGCTTTCAGTTCCCTGACAGAAATGAGCACATTGTGGAGGAAACACAAAGTTGTTACACTATGTGGGTGTGATGAGGAGAGATTGTGAGTGAGTGTCCTGTCAGAACAAAGTTAGTCCCATAGTTGATGAAATTCATTATCCCAAAACTTCAGCAGAATATATCCCAAGTTTGCAAATGTGTGATCAGCTTGTGACAGGTTGGGCTGGAGATGCTGAGAACTGGGGAGCCCTCAATGCAAGAGCAGACACTCATTCCCATGAAGAGGGAGAGAGGGAGGGAGGGAGGGAGGGAGGGATCATTCATTCCTATACTCAAGTTTAAAGAAAGATGAGTGGCTATCTATGGAGAGACCACTCACAGATATGAAAAATCATTTCCTAAAAATCAAATTTCTCAGTCAGTATGCAACTGCTATGGTGCTTCTCCTAGATAGAGCAAAACACACAAACAAACTGATTCCTTGATCTAGAGCCACAGTGCACATGCTGTGGAAAAGGGGACATGGCCAACTTGAATCACAATATTCATCAGAGCATGAAAAGAGCGTAAAAAGGACACAGAGGAGAGATAATTGTGGTCTTTCCTTCCTCCCTCCCTCCCTCCCTCCCTCCCTCCCTCCCTCCCTCCTTCCCTCAGGAAGTGACTGACAGATGAGACTTTGTCCAAGCAGGTTCTGTCTGAAATACCAGACTTGAGTTTCCCCCTCTGTGGGTATTAGCTAATCAGTCCTCCCTTCTTTCTGTAGGAAGGTGGTGCATGTCTCTCAGAACTTACCTGGTTTCCTCTGCACCAGGTGAACCAGGGAAAAGCTTTCTAAGCCTTATTCAGACCCATAGAGGCTGCGCTGTGTGTGACTTCAGAGACCTCAGGGAGTATAGGGGTGGGTGGGTGCTTGATGCTTCAGACTCATGTCATTGAAGGACATAACATAGTCTGGATTCACAGAGATTCACAACACAGAGCCATTGTAACTTACTAACAGCTCAGGACACCCAGAGCTAACAAGAAATTGCAGTCTCAGCCGGGCTTTAATCACAGCACACACACAGATCTCTGTGAATTCAAAGATGGCCTGATTTACAGAGTGAGTTTTAGGACAGCCCACGATACAAAAAGAAACCCTTTCTTGAAAAACAAAGCAAAACAGCAAAAGAAAGAAAGACAAGGAAAAAGAAAAAAATGGCAGTCTCTTTCCACTCTCTCCTCCATTGGCTCTTAAAGAGCTCTCAAGCTGAACTGGAGACCATGGTGTCACTCAAAACTGGGAAGCCAGAAACCTTAGGGGGGTCACAGGAGTCGGACTGACTGCAGCACTTGATGCCTCAACCCTGCTAATGGCTGTGATATAAGGCATGGTAAAATACGGGCTTTGGCAGAGCACTACTCCCCTTTCTCTATTATTATTGCTACACAACGAAAAGGACCGGGGGGGGGGTGATGATGTGCAGTCAGTGCTGGTATTGAAATCTCACTGACTCCTTCCGCACTCCTTGTCAATTCCCGACTTTGTCAAATCAACTATCGTGAATCTTTGATGTGGGTTGGCCCTTTAGGAACTCAGAGAAACAAGACAGACAGACCTGTTTCATCCCAGAAACCTCCCAGTTCCTGAGCCCTAGCCCTGGAAGTCTCAAAGCCATCACATCCAGAAATCTCTCTAGTCCCTGCTAGTGGTGAACTCACTTCGTCTTCCCCAGGACCACTAATTATTTCTCCATGTTTTCCTGTGAGATCTGAGGCCAGCTTTCTTCTTCCTCCCTCTGGCCTCTCCACGAACGATCTCCATTCTCTAGACAACATGTCTAGAACCGAGTCTTATAGGCACCGAGAGAGTGTGTCTTGAGGGCAGTTGGCGTTTCTAGGACACGAGTGACATCACAAAATTCCGAGAGCTCTCTGGGATACCGTGGAATTTCCAGAGAAGGGACTGCTGATGTCGTGAGGCACGGCCTTTACCTCCTTGCTGATATTTCTCCCCGAACTGACCGACCGACCGACCGACCGACCAACCGGAACCTGAGGTTTCCTTTCCAGGAGTCTCTCCTCCGACACAGAGGGAGCCATTCAGGATTTCCTCCTTCCAAAACCAGAAATTTCTCTCTGCTTCATTAATATCTTCTCACTACTTCCTGAACCCATGGGGAGTTAGTTAGTTCAACACTCACTTTTTTCATGAATGACCCTTCCTCCCTCTCCTGAACATCTCATATTACTGATTCATACTCAGTAAAACAGTAATATGAGAAATTAGGCCAGGAGGACATGGAAGATGAGGGTTGAGTCTTCTGAAATGAACAAGCACTTAGGGAAGGCTAAACTTAAGGGAATTTGACTCTGAGTGGCAAGACATGAATAGCTGCTGCCAAGGCACAGATACAGGCACCAACTGGGCCCTCGGCATCCTCCTGCATCATCAGAGCTGTGTGGGAAACTCAGCCCAAAGGAGGGGCCGTGTTCAAAGGGAGAGGGCATTTTCGAGGACAGCACTGTTTTCTTTTTCTTCTTTCTTTCTTTCTTTCTTTCTTTCTTTCTTTCTTTCTTTCTTTTTTTTTTTTTCGAGACAGGGTTGTTCTGTAGTTTTTTTTTTTTTGGAGCCTGTCCTGGAACTAGCTCTTGTAGACCAGGCTGGTCTTGAACTCACATGCTTTCTTTTTTTTTTCTATTGGATATTTTTGACTTCTTTATCAAAGATCAGGTGTTCGAAGATGTGTGGATCGATATCCGGGTCTTCTATTCGGTTCCATTGGTCCTCCTGTCTGTTCTTATGCCAGGACCAGGCTGTTTTCAGAACTGTAGCTTACAGAGTGTTCTTGCAGGTGGGGCACAGAAGAGGTTAATTACGGTACCTTAGTTCTTCTGCTTTTCTAGCAGACCGGAGCCCAGCTGACAGGAATCCAGTAGAGATGGTGTCAAGGTTCACACTGACACTAACAGCTGTAACTTGAGCAGGATTTGTGATCCACATGAAATTTGCAATGAATTGCAGCAAATCTGTGACACTCTAACTTGCTCAGGCTCAGTATCTGAACATACAGATGTTTGCAATGATCACTGGCTTCAGGATTTTTTTTTGTTGTTGTTTTGTTTTTCCACGAGACAGGGTTTCCCTGTAGCTGAAGTTTAACGGCCTGGTGTTTTTGTGACTTACTGCTTCAAAGAACTTCTCCATTTCTTTATCCCTAAGGGAAAAGAAATATAATCACTAAATACATTTAAGTGTCTTTCAACCATTTTAGATCCCTCTGTTGAGAGTTCTCTGTTTAGGTCTGTACTCCATTTTTTAAAATTGGATTATTTGTTCTTTGGATGACCAATTTCTCGACTTCTTTGTGTATTTTGGAGATTAGTGAAGATCTTTTCCCATTCTGTAAGGCCGTCGTTTTGTCTTGTTGGCCATGTTCTTTGCTTTACAGAAGCTTTTCAGTTTCAGGAGGTCTCACTTATTAATTGTTTCTCTCAGTGTCTGTTTTTTTTTCTTTTTTTTTTCTTTTTTCTTTCTTTTTTTTTTTCTTTTTTTCTTTTTTTCTTTTTTTCTTTTTTTTCTTCTTCTTCTTTTCTTTTTTTTCTTTTTTTTCTCTCTTTAGTTTTTTTCTTTGTTCTTTTTTTTGTTTTGTTTTTCTTTTTTTTTCTTTTTTCTTTTTTTTCTTTTTCTCTCAGTGTCTGTGCTACTGGGGTTCTATTTAGCAAGCGTTCTCCTGTGCCAATGTGTTCAAGTGCATTTGATATTTTTATTTTTATATTCTTTTATTGTGGATGAAGTCAATTATTTGAACTCTCAAATATTTTTATTGTTATTATCTCTCTATTTGTTTGCTTATTTGTGGTTGTTCACCAACTTGACTATCTAGAGGAAGTAAAAGTCGTAACAAGGTTTCCGTAGGTGAACCTGCGGAAGGATCATTAACGTGAGAGAGCAGCGGCGGCGGCTCTGCCCGCCCGCTCGCCTGCCTCGCCCGAGTTCTCGCCGGGAGGCGCGCTCCCCGGGTCGCACGTGTGTTGTGCGCACGGAAGTGTGCGTGCGCACGGGCGCGCGTGGCGGTCGTGAGAGAGAGGTCGAGAGAGGGGGAAGGGGGACGGGCGCCGGCTCGCCCGCCCTCCTCGCCCCGTCCGAGGACCCGTGTCTGGCTCTGCCGCTGGCGGCTCACGGCGGACGGCGGCTCTCTTCCCGCTCTCGCTCTCCTCCGTCCACTCCCGCTGCTTGCCTCACCGCACCGCAGCGGCCCGCGGGTGTGTCCCCTCTTTCCCGGGCGCGCGCCTTTCCCTCTCCATCCCTCTTCCCGGGGGAGGATGTGCGAGGGTCTGGCGGCGCCCCGGGCCCCCTCTCGCCGCCGACCTCCGCTCGCGCGCCGTGGCGCCGCGGCGCGCCTGTCGGGGAGGCGGCGGAGGTTGGGCGCACTTTTTTTTTCCCCTCTCTCCACCTCCTTCTCCAAAGGACCGGGGTAGACCAGTAGTCCCTCCCACCGGGCGGGAGGCCATTTTTTTCCCCCGGGGATGCGGCGGGTCGACCAGATGTCCCGCTGGACTCTTTTTTTTTTTTTTTTAATGTATAATATATATTATATCTTCCTAGACCTGACGGGTCGACCAGTTGTCTCTGTGCACTTCCTTTTTTTTGACGGACTGGAAGCGGGTCGACCAGTTGTCCGATTAAATATTTGGCCTTAAAATGCTACGTACCGGGGTCGACCAGTTGGCCTTGTGAACTTGGGTCGACCAGTTGTCTTTTTCCATGTCTTGATTGAATGATGTCATTCTTCAATGTGTTGGTGGTTAGTTTATCTCTTTTGTTCTCTATGCCAACACGCCCCACTCACCAAACACTTTTTTTTTAATTTATTTATTTACTTATTTTTATTTTACTTTTTTATTATTTATTTATTTATACATACATACATACATCCTGTCTATCTGTCCAGATGGGGCAGGGGTAGAAGGGGCTAGCTATGAGAGGAAGGTGCTCGGTGGGCATCCAGTTGTAAATAAGGCTGGGAATAAATAGCTGAATATTAATTCATTTGAGTAATATTAAAACTGTTCAAGTAGAAAACAATTGCTTTCTTTTTCTGTTTGCCCAGAGATCTGACTGACTGCAACTTGGAAAGAAGACGGCCCTGCTGGACAGAGACCTCCCTCCTGCTTTGGGTGGGTCGACCAGTTTACATGTTTATTTCCACGTTTTGTCTTTTATGGATTGAATGGATGTGTCTCTCTCTTTTTTTTTTTTTTTTTTTTTGGTTTTTCGAGACAGGGTTTCTCTGTGGCTTTGGAGCCTGTCCTGGAACTAGCACTGTAGACCAGGCTGGTCTCGAACTCACAGAGATCCGCCTACCTCTGCCTCCCGAGTACTGGGTTAAAGGCGTGCGCCACCATCGCCCGGCTCTCATTTTTTTTTCACGATTGCTTGCTTGCTTGCTTGCTTACTTACTTACTTACTATCTGTTCAGCCCATCTCATTTACTTACTTCTTTAAAAAAAATGACCCACCTAGTTATTTACTTACTTACTTACTTACTTACTTGTTCATTCATTCCTTCACTTCCTTATCTTCTTTCATATATCTGTTTATTTATCTGCTGATTTAGCGTGACTCATTTACTTATTGAATGTTTCAATTATTATTTAGTTTTATTCATTTATTCATTCTTTATGTCTATTTTTATGTATGTATTTACTTACTTTCTTAATTTTTTTTTTACTTTTTAAAATTTACTTAATTTTTTTCTTTCTTTCGGAATGTAGATTCTTTCTTCCTTTCTTCCTTTCTTTCCTTCTTTCTGTCTCCTGACTGTCACTGGCTAAGAAAATGGTGGCCTCCATGTCACTGGTCAGCATAGCAGCTCCTAAAATGGAATTTGATGAAGGGATACATAGATAGATAGATAGATAGATAGATAGATAGATAGATAGATAGATAGATAGATGGGATGCGCACACGCTCACACACACACACACACACACACACACACACATATGCACGCACGTGCATGACATGTACAGATGGGGGGCGATTCCAATGTTTTCAGAGGAAGGTGCTCGCTGGTAATAATAAATGTGCTGGTAAATAAGGCTGGAAATAGCTGAATATTAAATCATTAAAACTCTTCAAATAAATAAAAAGCAATTCCATTTCTCTCTCTCTCTCTTTCTCACCATATACCAGCACATCTGAACTGACTGCAACATACAAAAGAAGAAGAAACACGGAAAGAAGACATCCCTGCTGGACAGGATCTGAGATGAGAATAAATTCATCGAATGGCTGCCAACAGCATTTCATTGAGAAGAGATTCCACATTTTATGCTGTACAGTTACTTAGTTAGATAGATAGATAAAGAGAGGCCTGTGAACTGGGGTGGGCTGTGGCTTCTCAGGTCACCTCAGGTCAGGGAGGGGCTGTGGAGTGTCCCATTGGCCTTGACAATAGGCAGGAGTCAGAGGTTAATGTCAGGGCAGGGCCTGAGAGTTCCTCAAAGGGAATGAATGGAGACCCTTGCTTACCTAAGAAATGCCTGACCTTGGAAAAGGACTTGTGGAAAGCGGGCCCTTGAAACTGTGGTTTCACGTCTTACTAGAAAGCTCCCTCTTGGAAGGGAAAGTCATCGTGATATCTTACTCTTTTCCCAAGGATACCCTACCTACCCTTCTGATCATTCTTACTGAATTAAGTCTTCCACTGCAAATAAATAAATAAATAAATAAATAATAAATGAAGTGGGTGAGTGAGTGAGTGAGTGAGTAAGTAAGTAAGTAAGTAAGTAAACAAGCAAATACGTGGATGGACAAATAAATACAAAGTTTGCTGTTGTTGACTGACTTTTGATTTCATAATGAATCTCTCTCTCTCTCTCTCTCTCTCTCTCTCTCTCTCACACACACACACACACACACTAAATATACAATAAAAGGAAGCATAACACCTTTACTCAGGGGGCAGAGTGAACTCTGAAAGTTTTCCAGGCGGGGGGGGGGGGAGAGACAGAATATAAGAACAAAATGAGAAACAAGGAAAAATAGTGTTGGCTGGCTGGCCGGCTTTCAGTTCCCTGACAGAAATGAGCACATTGTGGAGGAAACACAAAGTTGTTACACTATGTGGGTGTGATGAGGAGAGATTGTGAGTGAGTGTCCTGTCAGAACAAAGTTAGTCCCATAGTTGATGAAATTCATTATCCCAAAACTTCAGCAGAATATATCCCAAGTTTGCAAATGTGTGATCAGCTTGTGACAGGTTGGGCTGGAGATGCTGAGAACTGGGGAGCCCTCAATGCAAGAGCAGACACTCATTCCCATGAAGAGGGAGAGAGGGAGGGAGGGAGGGAGGGAGGGATCATTCATTCCTATACTCAAGTTTAAAGAAAGATGAGTGGCTATCTATGGAGAGACCACTCACAGATATGAAAAATCATTTCCTAAAAATCAAATTTCTCAGTCAGTATGCAACTGCTATGGTGCTTCTCCTAGATAGAGCAAAACACACAAACAAACTGATTCCTTGATCTAGAGCCACAGTGCACATGCTGTGGAAAAGGGGACATGGCCAACTTGAATCACAATATTCATCAGAGCATGAAAAGAGCGTAAAAAGGACACAGAGGAGAGATAATTGTGGTCTTTCCTTCCTCCCTCCCTCCCTCCCTCCCTCCCTCCCTCCCTCCCTCCCTCCCTCCTTCCCTCAGGAAGTGACTGACAGATGAGACTTTGTCCAAGCAGGTTCTGTCTGAAATACCAGACTTGAGTTTCCCCCTCTGTGGGTATTAGCTAATCAGTCCTCCCTTCTTTCTGTAGGAAGGTGGTGCATGTCTCTCAGAACTTACCTGGTTTCCTCTGCACCAGGTGAACCAGGGAAAAGCTTTCTAAGCCTTATTCAGACCCATAGAGGCTGCGCTGTGTGTGACTTCAGAGACCTCAGGGAGTATAGGGGTGGGTGGGTGCTTGATGCTTCAGACTCATGTCATTGAAGGACATAACATAGTCTGGATTCACAGAGATTCACAACACAGAGCCATTGTAACTTACTAACAGCTCAGGACACCCAGAGCTAACAAGAAATTGCAGTCTCAGCCGGGCTTTAATCACAGCACACACACAGATCTCTGTGAATTCAAAGATGGCCTGATTTACAGAGTGAGTTTTAGGACAGCCCACGATACAAAAAGAAACCCTTTCTTGAAAAACAAAGCAAAACAGCAAAAGAAAGAAAGACAAGGAAAAAGAAAAAAATGGCAGTCTCTTTCCACTCTCTCCTCCATTGGCTCTTAAAGAGCTCTCAAGCTGAACTGGAGACCATGGTGTCACTCAAAACTGGGAAGCCAGAAACCTTAGGGGGGTCACAGGAGTCGGACTGACTGCAGCACTTGATGCCTCAACCCTGCTAATGGCTGTGATATAAGGCATGGTAAAATACGGGCTTTGGCAGAGCACTACTCCCCTTTCTCTATTATTATTGCTACACAACGAAAAGGACCGGGGGGGGGGTGATGATGTGCAGTCAGTGCTGGTATTGAAATCTCACTGACTCCTTCCGCACTCCTTGTCAATTCCCGACTTTGTCAAATCAACTATCGTGAATCTTTGATGTGGGTTGGCCCTTTAGGAACTCAGAGAAACAAGACAGACAGACCTGTTTCATCCCAGAAACCTCCCAGTTCCTGAGCCCTAGCCCTGGAAGTCTCAAAGCCATCACATCCAGAAATCTCTCTAGTCCCTGCTAGTGGTGAACTCACTTCGTCTTCCCCAGGACCACTAATTATTTCTCCATGTTTTCCTGTGAGATCTGAGGCCAGCTTTCTTCTTCCTCCCTCTGGCCTCTCCACGAACGATCTCCATTCTCTAGACAACATGTCTAGAACCGAGTCTTATAGGCACCGAGAGAGTGTGTCTTGAGGGCAGTTGGCGTTTCTAGGACACGAGTGACATCACAAAATTCCGAGAGCTCTCTGGGATACCGTGGAATTTCCAGAGAAGGGACTGCTGATGTCGTGAGGCACGGCCTTTACCTCCTTGCTGATATTTCTCCCCGAACTGACCGACCGACCGACCGACCGACCAACCGGAACCTGAGGTTTCCTTTCCAGGAGTCTCTCCTCCGACACAGAGGGAGCCATTCAGGATTTCCTCCTTCCAAAACCAGAAATTTCTCTCTGCTTCATTAATATCTTCTCACTACTTCCTGAACCCATGGGGAGTTAGTTAGTTCAACACTCACTTTTTTCATGAATGACCCTTCCTCCCTCTCCTGAACATCTCATATTACTGATTCATACTCAGTAAAACAGTAATATGAGAAATTAGGCCAGGAGGACATGGAAGATGAGGGTTGAGTCTTCTGAAGTGAACAAGCACTTAGGGAAGGCTAAACTTAAGGGAATTTGACTCTGAGTGGCAAGACATGAATAGCTGCTGCCAAGGCACAGATACAGGCACCAACTGGGCCCTCGGCATCCTCCTGCATCATCAGAGCTGTGTGGGAAACTCAGCCCAAAGGAGGGGCCGTGTTCAAAGGGAGAGGGCATTTTCGAGGACAGCACTGTTTTCTTTTTCTTCTTTCTTTCTTTCTTTCTTTCTTTCTTTCTTTCTTTTTTTTTTTTTCGAGACAGGGTTGTTCTGTAGTTTTTTTTTTTTTGGAGCCTGTCCTGGAACTAGCTCTTGTAGACCAGGCTGGTCTTGAACTCACATGCTTTCTTTTTTTTTTCTATTGGATATTTTTGACTTCTTTATCAAAGATCAGGTGTTCGAAGATGTGTGGATCGATATCCGGGTCTTCTATTCGGTTCCATTGGTCCTCCTGTCTGTTCTTATGCCAGGACCAGGCTGTTTTCAGAACTGTAGCTTACAGAGTGTTCTTGCAGGTGGGGCACAGAAGAGGTTAATTACGGTACCTTAGTTCTTCTGCTTTTCTAGCAGACCGGAGCCCAGCTGACAGGAATCCAGTAGAGATGGTGTCAAGGTTCACACTGACACTAACAGCTGTAACTTGAGCAGGATTTGTGATCCACATGAAATTTGCAATGAATTGCAGCAAATCTGTGACACTCTAACTTGCTCAGGCTCAGTATCTGAACATACAGATGTTTGCAATGATCACTGGCTTCAGGATTTTTTTTTGTTGTTGTTTTGTTTTTCCACGAGACAGGGTTTCCCTGTAGCTGAAGTTTAACGGCCTGGTGTTTTTGTGACTTACTGCTTCAAAGAACTTCTCCATTTCTTTATCCCTAAGGGAAAAGAAATATAATCACTAAATACATTTAAGTGTCTTTCAACCATTTTAGATCCCTCTGTTGAGAGTTCTCTGTTTAGGTCTGTACTCCATTTTTTAAAATTGGATTATTTGTTCTTTGGATGACCAATTTCTCGACTTCTTTGTGTATTTTGGAGATTAGTGAAGATCTTTTCCCATTCTGTAAGGCCGTCGTTTTGTCTTGTTGGCCATGTTCTTTGCTTTACAGAAGCTTTTCAGTTTCAGGAGGTCTCACTTATTAATTGTTTCTCTCAGTGACTGTTTTTTTTTCTTTTTTTTTTCTTTTTTCTTTCTTTTTTTTTCTTTTTTTCTTTTTTTCTTTTTTTCTTTTTTTTCTTCTTCTTCTTTTCTTTTTTTTCTTTTTTTTCTCTCTTTAGTTTTTTTCTTTGTTCTTTTTTTTGTTTTGTTTTTCTTTTTTTTTCTTTTTTCTTTTTTTTCTTTTTCTCTCAGTGTCTGTGCTACTGGGGTTCTATTTAGCAAGCGTTCTCCTGTGCCAATGTGTTCAAGTGCATTTGATATTTTTATTTTTATATTCTTTTATTGTGGATGAAGTCAATTATTTGAACTCTCAAATATTTTTATTGTTATTATCTCTCTATTTGTTTGCTTATTTGTGGTTGTTCACCAACTTGACTATCTAGAGGAAGTAAAAGTCGTAACAAGGTTTCCGTAGGTGAACCTGCGGAAGGATCATTAACGTGAGAGAGCAGCGGCGGCGGCTCTGCCCGCCCGCTCGCCTGCCTCGCCCGAGTTCTCGCCGGGAGGCGCGCTCCCCGGGTCGCACGTGTGTTGTGCGCACGGAAGTGTGCGTGCGCACGGGCGCGCGTGGCGGTCGTGAGAGAGAGGTCGAGAGAGGGGGAAGGGGGACGGGCGCCGGCTCGCCCGCCCTCCTCGCCCCGTCCGAGGACCCGTGTCTGGCTCTGCCGCTGGCGGCTCACGGCGGACGGCGGCTCTCTTCCCGCTCTCGCTCTCCTCCGTCCACTCCCGCTGCTTGCCTCACCGCACCGCAGCGGCCCGCGGGTGTGTCCCCTCTTTCCCGGGCGCGCGCCTTTCCCTCTCCATCCCTCTTCCCGGGGGAGGATGGGCGAGGGTCTGGCGGCGCCCCGGGCCCCCTCTCGCCGCCGACCTCCGCTCGCGCGCCGTGGCGCCGCGGCGCGCCTGTCGGGGAGGCGGCGGAGGTTGGGCGCACTTTTTTTTTCCCCTCTCTCCACCTCCTTCTCCAAAGGACCGGGGTAGACCAGTAGTCCCTCCCACCGGGCGGGAGGCCATTTTTTTCCCCCGGGGATGCGGCGGGTCGACCAGATGTCCCGCTGGACTCTTTTTTTTTTTTTTTTTTTAATGTATAATATATATTATATCTTCCTAGACCTGACGGGTCGACCAGTTGTCTCTGTGCACTTCCTTTTTTTTGACGGACTGGAAGCGGGTCGACCAGTTGTCCGATTAAATATTTGGCCTTAAAATGCTACGTACCGGGGTCGACCAGTTGGCCTTGTGAACTTGGGTCGACCAGTTGTCTTTTTCCATGTCTTGATTGAATGATGTCATTCTTCAATGTGTTGGTGGTTAGTTTATCTCTTTTGTTCTCTATGCCAACACGCCCCACTCACCAAACACTTTTTTTTTAATTTATTTATTTACTTATTTTTATTTTACTTTTTTATTATTTATTTATTTATACATACATACATACATCCTGTCTATCTGTCCAGATGGGGCAGGGGTAGAAGGGGCTAGCTATGAGAGGAAGGTGCTCGGTGGGCATCCAGTTGTAAATAAGGCTGGGAATAAATAGCTGAATATTAATTCATTTGAGTAATATTAAAACTGTTCAAGTAGAAAACAATTGCTTTCTTTTTCTGTTTGCCCAGAGATCTGACTGACTGCAACTTGGAAAGAAGACGGCCCTGCTGGACAGAGACCTCCCTCCTGCTTTGGGTGGGTCGACCAGTTTACATGTTTATTTCCACGTTTTGTCTTTTATGGATTGAATGGATGTGTCTCTCTCTTTTTTTTTTTTTTTTTTTTTGGTTTTTCGAGACAGGGTTTCTCTGTGGCTTTGGAGCCTGTCCTGGAACTAGCACTGTAGACCAGGCTGGTCTCGAACTCACAGAGATCCGCCTACCTCTGCCTCCCGAGTACTGGGATTAAAGGCGTGCGCAACCATCGCCCGGCTCTCATTTTTTTTTTCACGATTGCTTGCTTGCTTGCTTGCTTACTTACTTACTTACTTACTATCTGTTCAGCCCATCTCATTTACTTACTTCTTTAAAAAAAATGACCCACCTAGTTATTTACTTACTTACTTACTTACTTACTTGTTCATTCATTCCTTCACTTCCTTATCTTCTTTCATATATCTGTTTATTTATCTGCTGATTTAGCGTGACTCATTTACTTATTGAATGTTTCAATTATTATTTAGTTTTATTCATTTATTCATTCTTTATGTCTATTTTTATGTATGTATTTACTTACTTTCTTAATTTTTTTTTTACTTTTTAAAATTTACTTAATTTTTTTCTTTCTTTCGGAATGTAGATTCTTTCTTCCTTTCTTCCTTTCTTTCCTTCTTTCTGTCTCCTGACTGTCACTGGCTAAGAAAATGGTGGCCTCCATGTCACTGGTCAGCATAGCAGCTCCTAAAATGGAATTTGATGAAGGGATACATAGATAGATAGATAGATAGATAGATAGATAGATAGATAGATAGATAGATAGATGGGATGCGCACACGCTCACACACACACACACACACACACACACACACATATGCACGCACGTGCATGACATGTACAGATGGGGGGCGATTCCAATGTTTTCAGAGGAAGGTGCTCGCTGGTAATAATAAATGTGCTGGTAAATAAGGCTGGAAATAGCTGAATATTAAATCATTAAAACTCTTCAAATAAATAAAAAGCAATTCCATTTCTCTCTCTCTCTCTTTCTCACCATATACCAGCACATCTGAACTGACTGCAACATACAAAAGAAGAAGAAACACGGAAAGAAGACATCCCTGCTGGACAGGATCTGAGATGAGAATAAATTCATCGAATGGCTGCCAACAGCATTTCATTGAGAAGAGATTCCACATTTTATGCTGTACAGTTACTTAGTTAGATAGATAGATAAAGAGAGGCCTGTGAACTGGGGTGGGCTGTGGCTTCTCAGGTCACCTCAGGTCAGGGAGGGGCTGAGGAGTGTCCCATTGGCCTTGACAATAGGCAGGAGTCAGAGGTTAATGTCAGGGCAGGGCCTGAGAGTTCCTCAAAGGGAATGAATGGAGACCCTTGCTTACCTAAGAAATGCCTGACCTTGGAAAAGGACTTGTGGAAAGCGGGCCCTTGAAACTGTGGTTTCACGTCTTACTAGAAAGCTCCCTCTTGGAAGGGAAAGTCATCGTGATATCTTACTCTTTTCCCAAGGATACCCTACCTACCCTTCTGATCATTCTTACTGAATTAAGTCTTCCACTGCAAATAAATAAATAATAAATGAAGTGGGTGAGTGAGTGAGTGAGTGAGTAAGTAAGTAAGTAAGTAAGTAAACAAGCAAATACGTGGATGGACAAATAAATACAAAGTTTGCTGTTGTTGACTGACTTTTGATTTCATAATGAATCTCTCTCTCTCTCTCTCTCTCTCTCACACACACACACACACACACACACACTAAATATACAATAAAAGGAAGCATAACACCTTTACTCAGGGGGCAGAGTGAACTCTGAAAGTTTTCCAGGCGGGGGGGGGGGGAGAGACAGAATATAAGAACAAAATGAGAAACAAGGAAAAATAGTGTTGGCTGGCTGGCCGGCTTTCAGTTCCCTGACAGAAATGAGCACATTGTGGAGGAAACACAAAGTTGTTACACTATGTGGGTGTGATGAGGAGAGATTGTGAGTGAGTGTCCTGTCAGAACAAAGTTAGTCCCATAGTTGATGAAATTCATTATCCCAAAACTTCAGCAGAATATATCCCAAGTTTGCAAATGTGTGATCAGCTTGTGACAGGTTGGGCTGGAGATGCTGAGAACTGGGGAGCCCTCAATGCAAGAGCAGACACTCATTCCCATGAAGAGGGAGAGAGGGAGGGAGGGAGGGAGGGAGGGATCATTCATTCCTATACTCAAGTTTAAAGAAAGATGAGTGGCTATCTATGGAGAGACCACTCACAGATATGAAAAATCATTTCCTAAAAATCAAATTTCTCAGTCAGTATGCAACTGCTATGGTGCTTCTCCTAGATAGAGCAAAACACACAAACAAACTGATTCCTTGATCTAGAGCCACAGTGCACATGCTGTGGAAAAGGGGACATGGCCAACTTGAATCACAATATTCATCAGAGCATGAAAAGAGCGTAAAAAGGACACAGAGGAGAGATAATTGTGGTCTTTCCTTCCTCCCTCCCTCCCTCCCTCCCTCCCTCCCTCCCTCCCTCCCTCCTTCCCTCAGGAAGTGACTGACAGATGAGACTTTGTCCAAGCAGGTTCTGTCTGAAATACCAGACTTGAGTTTCCCCCTCTGTGGGTATTAGCTAATCAGTCCTCCCTTCTTTCTGTAGGAAGGTGGTGCATGTCTCTCAGAACTTACCTGGTTTCCTCTGCACCAGGTGAACCAGGGAAAAGCTTTCTAAGCCTTATTCAGACCCATAGAGGCTGCGCTGTGTGTGACTTCAGAGACCTCAGGGAGTATAGGGGTGGGTGGGTGCTTGATGCTTCAGACTCATGTCATTGAAGGACATAACATAGTCTGGATTCACAGAGATTCACAACACAGAGCCATTGTAACTTACTAACAGCTCAGGACACCCAGAGCTAACAAGAAATTGCAGTCTCAGCCGGGCTTTAATCACAGCACACACACAGATCTCTGTGAATTCAAAGATGGCCTGATTTACAGAGTGAGTTTTAGGACAGCCCACGATACAAAAAGAAACCCTTTCTTGAAAAACAAAGCAAAACAGCAAAAGAAAGAAAGACAAGGAAAAAGAAAAAAATGGCAGTCTCTTTCCACTCTCTCCTCCATTGGCTCTTAAAGAGCTCTCAAGCTGAACTGGAGACCATGGTGTCACTCAAAACTGGGAAGCCAGAAACCTTAGGGGGGTCACAGGAGTCGGACTGACTGCAGCACTTGATGCCTCAACCCTGCTAATGGCTGTGATATAAGGCATGGTAAAATACGGGCTTTGGCAGAGCACTACTCCCCTTTCTCTATTATTATTGCTACACAACGAAAAGGACCGGGGGGGGGGTGATGATGTGCAGTCAGTGCTGGTATTGAAATCTCACTGACTCCTTCCGCACTCCTTGTCAATTCCCGACTTTGTCAAATCAACTATCGTGAATCTTTGATGTGGGTTGGCCCTTTAGGAACTCAGAGAAACAAGACAGACAGACCTGTTTCATCCCAGAAACCTCCCAGTTCCTGAGCCCTAGCCCTGGAAGTCTCAAAGCCATCACATCCAGAAATCTCTCTAGTCCCTGCTAGTGGTGAACTCACTTCGTCTTCCCCAGGACCACTAATTATTTCTCCATGTTTTCCTGTGAGATCTGAGGCCAGCTTTCTTCTTCCTCCCTCTGGCCTCTCCACGAACGATCTCCATTCTCTAGACAACATGTCTAGAACCGAGTCTTATAGGCACCGAGAGAGTGTGTCTTGAGGGCAGTTGGCGTTTCTAGGACACGAGTGACATCACAAAATTCCGAGAGCTCTCTGGGATACCGTGGAATTTCCAGAGAAGGGACTGCTGATGTCGTGAGGCACGGCCTTTACCTCCTTGCTGATATTTCTCCCCGAACTGACCGACCGACCGACCGACCGACCAACCGGAACCTGAGGTTTCCTTTCCAGGAGTCTCTCCTCCGACACAGAGGGAGCCATTCAGGATTTCCTCCTTCCAAAACCAGAAATTTCTCTCTGCTTCATTAATATCTTCTCACTACTTCCTGAACCCATGGGGAGTTAGTTAGTTGAACACTCACTTTTTTCATGAATGACCCTTCCTCCCTCTCCTGAACATCTCATATTACTGATTCATACTCAGTAAAACAGTAATATGAGAAATTAGGCCAGGAGGACATGGAAGATGAGGGTTGAGTCTTCTGAAGTGAACAAGCACTTAGGGAAGGCTAAACTTAAGGGAATTTGACTCTGAGTGGCAAGACATGAATAGCTGCTGCCAAGGCACAGATACAGGCACCAACTGGGCCCTCGGCATCCTCCTGCATCATCAGAGCTGTGTGGGAAACTCAGCCCAAAGGAGGGGCCGTGTTCAAAGGGAGAGGGCATTTTCGAGGACAGCACTGTTTTCTTTTTCTTCTTTCTTTCTTTCTTTCTTTCTTTCTTTCTTTCTTTCTTTCTTTTTTTCGAGACAGGGTTGTTCTGTAGTTTTTTTTTTTTTGGAGCCTGTCCTGGAACTAGCTCTTGTAGACCAGGCTGGTCTTGAACTCACATGCTTTCTTTTTTTTTTCTATTGGATATTTTTGACTTCTTTATCAAAGATCAGGTGTTCGAAGATGTGTGGATCGATATCCGGGTCTTCTATTCGGTTCCATTGGTCCTCCTGTCTGTTCTTATGCCAGGACCAGGCTGTTTTCAGAACTGTAGCTTACAGAGTGTTCTTGCAGGTGGGGCACAGAAGAGGTTAATTACGGTACCTTAGTTCTTCTGCTTTTCTAGCAGACCGGAGCCCAGCTGACAGGAATCCAGTAGAGATGGTGTCAAGGTTCACACTGACACTAACAGCTGTAACTTGAGCAGGATTTGTGATCCACATGAAATTTGCAATGAATTGCAGCAAATCTGTGACACTCTAACTTGCTCAGGCTCAGTATCTGAACATACAGATGTTTGCAATGATCACTGGCTTCAGGATTTTTTTTTGTTGTTGTTTTGTTTTTCCACGAGACAGGGTTTCCCTGTAGCTGAAGTTTAACGGCCTGGTGTTTTTGTGACTTACTGCTTCAAAGAACTTCTCCATTTCTTTATCCCTAAGGGAAAAGAAATATAATCACTAAATACATTTAAGTGTCTTTCAACCATTTTAGATCCCTCTGTTGAGAGTTCTCTGTTTAGGTCTGTACTCCATTTTTTAAAATTGGATTATTTGTTCTTTGGATGACCAATTTCTCGACTTCTTTGTGTATTTTGGAGATTAGTGAAGATCTTTTCCCATTCTGTAAGGCCGTCGTTTTGTCTTGTTGGCCATGTTCTTTGCTTTACAGAAGCTTTTCAGTTTCAGGAGGTCTCACTTATTAATTGTTTCTCTCAGTGTCTGTTTTTTTTTCTTTTTTTTTTCTTTTTTCTTTCTTTTTTTTTTCTTTTTTTCTTTTTTTCTTTTTTTCTTTTTTTTCTTCTTCTTCTTTTCTTTTTTTTCTTTTTTTTCTCTCTTTAGTTTTTTTCTTTGTTCTTTTTTTTGTTTTGTTTTTCTTTTTTTTTCTTTTTTCTTTTTTTTCTTTTTCTCTCAGTGTCTGTGCTACTGGGGTTCTATTTAGCAAGCGTTCTCCTGTGCCAATGTGTTCAAGTGCATTTGATATTTTTATTTTTATATTCTTTTATTGTGGATGAAGTCAATTATTTGAACTCTCAAATATTTTTATTGTTATTATCTCTCTATTTGTTTGCTTATTTGTGGTTGTTCACCAACTTGACTATCTAGAGGAAGTAAAAGTCGTAACAAGGTTTCCGTAGGTGAACCTGCGGAAGGATCATTAACGTGAGAGAGCAGCGGCGGCGGCTCTGCCCGCCCGCTCGCCTGCCTCGCCCGAGTTCTCGCCGGGAGGCGCGCTCCCCGGGTCGCACGTGTGTTGTGCGCACGGAAGTGTGCGTGCGCACGGGCGCGCGTGGCGGTCGTGAGAGAGAGGTCGAGAGAGGGGGAAGGGGGACGGGCGCCGGCTCGCCCGCCCTCCTCGCCCCGTCCGAGGACCCGTGTCTGGCTCTGCCGCTGGCGGCTCACGGCGGACGGCGGCTCTCTTCCCGCTCTCGCTCTCCTCCGTCCACTCCCGCTGCTTGCCTCACCGCACCGCAGCGGCCCGCGGGTGTGTCCCCTCTTTCCCGGGCGCGCGCCTTTCCCTCTCCATCCCTCTTCCCGGGGGAGGATGGGCGAGGGTCTGGCGGCGCCCCGGGCCCCCTCTCGCCGCCGACCTCCGCTCGCGCGCCGTGGCGCCGCGGCGCGCCTGTCGGGGAGGCGGCGGAGGTTGGGCGCACTTTTTTTTTCCCCTCTCTCCACCTCCTTCTCCAAAGGACCGGGGTAGACCAGTAGTCCCTCCCACCGGGCGGGAGGCCATTTTTTTCCCCCGGGGATGCGGCGGGTCGACCAGATGTCCCGCTGGACTCTTTTTTTTTTTTTTTTTTTTTTAATGTATAATATATATTATATCTTCCTAGACCTGACGGGTCGACCAGTTGTCTCTGTGCACTTCCTTTTTTTTGACGGACTGGAAGCGGGTCGACCAGTTGTCCGATTAAATATTTGGCCTTAAAATGCTACGTACCGGGGTCGACCAGTTGGCCTTGTGAACTTGGGTCGACCAGTTGTCTTTTTCCATGTCTTGATTGAATGATGTCATTCTTCAATGTGTTGGTGGTTAGTTTATCTCTTTTGTTCTCTATGCCAACACGCCCCACTCACCAAACACTTTTTTTTTAATTTATTTATTTACTTATTTTTATTTTACTTTTTTATTATTTATTTATTTATACATACATACATACATCCTGTCTATCTGTCCAGATGGGGCAGGGGTAGAAGGGGCTAGCTATGAGAGGAAGGTGCTCGGTGGGCATCCAGTTGTAAATAAGGCTGGGAATAAATAGCTGAATATTAATTCATTTGAGTAATATTAAAACTGTTCAAGTAGAAAACAATTGCTTTCTTTTTCTGTTTGCCCAGAGATCTGACTGACTGCAACTTGGAAAGAAGACGGCCCTGCTGGACAGAGACCTCCCTCCTGCTTTGGGTGGGTCGACCAGTTTACATGTTTATTTCCACGTTTTGTCTTTTATGGATTGAATGGATGTGTCTCTCTCTTTTTTTTTTTTTTTTTTTTTGGTTTTTCGAGACAGGGTTTCTCTGTGGCTTTGGAGCCTGTCCTGGAACTAGCACTGTAGACCAGGCTGGTCTCGAACTCACAGAGATCCGCCTACCTCTGCCTCCCGAGTACTGGGATTAAAGGCGTGCGCAACCATCGCCCGGCTCTCATTTTTTTTTTCACGATTGCTTGCTTGCTTGCTTGCTTACTTACTTACTTACTTACTATCTGTTCAGCCCATCTCATTTACTTACTTCTTTAAAAAAAATGACCCACCTAGTTATTTACTTACTTACTTACTTACTTACTTGTTCATTCATTCCTTCACTTCCTTATCTTCTTTCATATATCTGTTTATTTATCTGCTGATTTAGCGTGACTCATTTACTTATTGAATGTTTCAATTATTATTTAGTTTTATTCATTTATTCATTCTTTATGTCTATTTTTATGTATGTATTTACTTACTTTCTTAATTTTTTTTTTACTTTTTAAAATTTACTTAATTTTTTTCTTTCTTTCGGAATGTAGATTCTTTCTTCCTTTCTTCCTTTCTTTCCTTCTTTCTGTCTCCTGACTGTCACTGGCTAAGAAAATGGTGGCCTCCATGTCACTGGTCAGCATAGCAGCTCCTAAAATGGAATTTGATGAAGGGATACATAGATAGATAGATAGATAGATAGATAGATAGATAGATAGATAGATAGATAGATAGATGGGATGCGCACACGCTCACACACACACACACACACACACACACACACATATGCACGCACGTGCATGACATGTACAGATGGGGGGCGATTCCAATGTTTTCAGAGGAAGGTGCTCGCTGGTAATAATAAATGTGCTGGTAAATAAGGCTGGAAATAGCTGAATATTAAATCATTAAAACTCTTCAAATAAATAAAAAGCAATTCCATTTCTCTCTCTCTCTCTTTCTCACCATATACCAGCACATCTGAACTGACTGCAACATACAAAAGAAGAAGAAACACGGAAAGAAGACATCCCTGCTGGACAGGATCTGAGATGAGAATAAATTCATCGAATGGCTGCCAACAGCATTTCATTGAGAAGAGATTCCACATTTTATGCTGTACAGTTACTTAGTTAGATAGATAGATAAAGAGAGGCCTGTGAACTGGGGTGGGCTGTGGCTTCTCAGGTCACCTCAGGTCAGGGAGGGGCTGAGGAGTGTCCCATTGGCCTTGACAATAGGCAGGAGTCAGAGGTTAATGTCAGGGCAGGGCCTGAGAGTTCCTCAAAGGGAATGAATGGAGACCCTTGCTTACCTAAGAAATGCCTGACCTTGGAAAAGGACTTGTGGAAAGCGGGCCCTTGAAACTGTGGTTTCACGTCTTACTAGAAAGCTCCCTCTTGGAAGGGAAAGTCATCGTGATATCTTACTCTTTTCCCAAGGATACCCTACCTACCCTTCTGATCATTCTTACTGAATTAAGTCTTCCACTGCAAATAAATAAATAATAAATGAAGTGGGTGAGTGAGTGAGTGAGTGAGTAAGTAAGTAAGTAAGTAAGTAAACAAGCAAATACGTGGATGGACAAATAAATACAAAGTTTGCTGTTGTTGACTGACTTTTGATTTCATAATGAATCTCTCTCTCTCTCTCTCTCTCTCTCTCACACACACACACACACACACACACTAAATATACAATAAAAGGAAGCATAACACCTTTACTCAGGGGGCAGAGTGAACTCTGAAAGTTTTCCAGGCGGGGGGGGGGGGGAGAGACAGAATATAAGAACAAAATGAGAAACAAGGAAAAATAGTGTTGGCTGGCTGGCCGGCTTTCAGTTCCCTGACAGAAATGAGCACATTGTGGAGGAAACACAAAGTTGTTACACTATGTGGGTGTGATGAGGAGAGATTGTGAGTGAGTGTCCTGTCAGAACAAAGTTAGTCCCATAGTTGATGAAATTCATTATCCCAAAACTTCAGCAGAATATATCCCAAGTTTGCAAATGTGTGATCAGCTTGTGACAGGTTGGGCTGGAGATGCTGAGAACTGGGGAGCCCTCAATGCAAGAGCAGACACTCATTCCCATGAAGAGGGAGAGAGGGAGGGAGGGAGGGAGGGAGGGATCATTCATTCCTATACTCAAGTTTAAAGAAAGATGAGTGGCTATCTATGGAGAGACCACTCACAGATATGAAAAATCATTTCCTAAAAATCAAATTTCTCAGTCAGTATGCAACTGCTATGGTGCTTCTCCTAGATAGAGCAAAACACACAAACAAACTGATTCCTTGATCTAGAGCCACAGTGCACATGCTGTGGAAAAGGGGACATGGCCAACTTGAATCACAATATTCATCAGAGCATGAAAAGAGCGTAAAAAGGACACAGAGGAGAGATAATTGTGGTCTTTCCTTCCTCCCTCCCTCCCTCCCTCCCTCCCTCCCTCCCTCCCTCCTTCCCTCAGGAAGTGACTGACAGATGAGACTTTGTCCAAGCAGGTTCTGTCTGAAATACCAGACTTGAGTTTCCCCCTCTGTGGGTATTAGCTAATCAGTCCTCCCTTCTTTCTGTAGGAAGGTGGTGCATGTCTCTCAGAACTTACCTGGTTTCCTCTGCACCAGGTGAACCAGGGAAAAGCTTTCTAAGCCTTATTCAGACCCATAGAGGCTGCGCTGTGTGTGACTTCAGAGACCTCAGGGAGTATAGGGGTGGGTGGGTGCTTGATGCTTCAGACTCATGTCATTGAAGGACATAACATAGTCTGGATTCACAGAGATTCACAACACAGAGCCATTGTAACTTACTAACAGCTCAGGACACCCAGAGCTAACAAGAAATTGCAGTCTCAGCCGGGCTTTAATCACAGCACACACACAGATCTCTGTGAATTCAAAGATGGCCTGATTTACAGAGTGAGTTTTAGGACAGCCCACGATACAAAAAGAAACCCTTTCTTGAAAAACAAAGCAAAACAGCAAAAGAAAGAAAGACAAGGAAAAAGAAAAAAATGGCAGTCTCTTTCCACTCTCTCCTCCATTGGCTCTTAAAGAGCTCTCAAGCTGAACTGGAGACCATGGTGTCACTCAAAACTGGGAAGCCAGAAACCTTAGGGGGGTCACAGGAGTCGGACTGACTGCAGCACTTGATGCCTCAACCCTGCTAATGGCTGTGATATAAGGCATGGTAAAATACGGGCTTTGGCAGAGCACTACTCCCCTTTCTCTATTATTATTGCTACACAACGAAAAGGACCGGGGGGGGGGTGATGATGTGCAGTCAGTGCTGGTATTGAAATCTCACTGACTCCTTCCGCACTCCTTGTCAATTCCCGACTTTGTCAAATCAACTATCGTGAATCTTTGATGTGGGTTGGCCCTTTAGGAACTCAGAGAAACAAGACAGACAGACCTGTTTCATCCCAGAAACCTCCCAGTTCCTGAGCCCTAGCCCTGGAAGTCTCAAAGCCATCACATCCAGAAATCTCTCTAGTCCCTGCTAGTGGTGAACTCACTTCGTCTTCCCCAGGACCACTAATTATTTCTCCATGTTTTCCTGTGAGATCTGAGGCCAGCTTTCTTCTTCCTCCCTCTGGCCTCTCCACGAACGATCTCCATTCTCTAGACAACATGTCTAGAACCGAGTCTTATAGGCACCGAGAGAGTGTGTCTTGAGGGCAGTTGGCGTTTCTAGGACACGAGTGACATCACAAAATTCCGAGAGCTCTCTGGGATACCGTGGAATTTCCAGAGAAGGGACTGCTGATGTCGTGAGGCACGGCCTTTACCTCCTTGCTGATATTTCTCCCCGAACTGACCGACCGACCGACCGACCGACCAACCGGAACCTGAGGTTTCCTTTCCAGGAGTCTCTCCTCCGACACAGAGGGAGCCATTCAGGATTTCCTCCTTCCAAAACCAGAAATTTCTCTCTGCTTCATTAATATCTTCTCACTACTTCCTGAACCCATGGGGAGTTAGTTAGTTCAACACTCACTTTTTTCATGAATGACCCTTCCTCCCTCTCCTGAACATCTCATATTACTGATTCATACTCAGTAAAACAGTAATATGAGAAATTAGGCCAGGAGGACATGGAAGATGAGGGTTGAGTCTTCTGAAGTGAACAAGCACTTAGGGAAGGCTAAACTTAAGGGAATTTGACTCTGAGTGGCAAGACATGAATAGCTGCTGCCAAGGCACAGATACAGGCACCAACTGGGCCCTCGGCATCCTCCTGCATCATCAGAGCTGTGTGGGAAACTCAGCCCAAAGGAGGGGCCGTGTTCAAAGGGAGAGGGCATTTTCGAGGACAGCACTGTTTTCTTTTTCTTCTTTCTTTCTTTCTTTCTTTCTTTCTTTCTTTCTTTCTTTCTTTCTTTTTTTCGAGACAGGGTTGTTCTGTAGTTTTTTTTTTTTTGGAGCCTGTCCTGGAACTAGCTCTTGTAGACCAGGCTGGTCTTGAACTCACATGCTTTCTTTTTTTTTTCTATTGGATATTTTTGACTTCTTTATCAAAGATCAGGTGTTCGAAGATGTGTGGATCGATATCCGGGTCTTCTATTCGGTTCCATTGGTCCTCCTGTCTGTTCTTATGCCAGGACCAGGCTGTTTTCAGAACTGTAGCTTACAGAGTGTTCTTGCAGGTGGGGCACAGAAGAGGTTAATTACGGTACCTTAGTTCTTCTGCTTTTCTAGCAGACCGGAGCCCAGCTGACAGGAATCCAGTAGAGATGGTGTCAAGGTTCACACTGACACTAACAGCTGTAACTTGAGCAGGATTTGTGATCCACATGAAATTTGCAATGAATTGCAGCAAATCTGTGACACTCTAACTTGCTCAGGCTCAGTATCTGAACATACAGATGTTTGCAATGATCACTGGCTTCAGGATTTTTTTTTGTTGTTGTTTTGTTTTTCCACGAGACAGGGTTTCCCTGTAGCTGAAGTTTAACGGCCTGGTGTTTTTGTGACTTACTGCTTCAAAGAACTTCTCCATTTCTTTATCCCTAAGGGAAAAGAAATATAATCACTAAATACATTTAAGTGTCTTTCAACCATTTTAGATCCCTCTGTTGAGAGTTCTCTGTTTAGGTCTGTACTCCATTTTTTAAAATTGGATTATTTGTTCTTTGGATGACCAATTTCTCGACTTCTTTGTGTATTTTGGAGATTAGTGAAGATCTTTTCCCATTCTGTAAGGCCGTCGTTTTGTCTTGTTGGCCATGTTCTTTGCTTTACAGAAGCTTTTCAGTTTCAGGAGGTCTCACTTATTAATTGTTTCTCTCAGTGTCTGTTTTTTTTTCTTTTTTTTTTCTTTTTTCTTTCTTTTTTTTTTCTTTTTTTCTTTTTTTCTTTTTTTCTTTTTTTTCTTCTTCTTCTTTTCTTTTTTTTCTTTTTTTTCTCTCTTTAGTTTTTTTCTTTGTTCTTTTTTTTGTTTTGTTTTTCTTTTTTTTTCTTTTTTCTTTTTTTTCTTTTTCTCTCAGTGTCTGTGCTACTGGGGTTCTATTTAGCAAGCGTTCTCCTGTGCCAATGTGTTCAAGTGCATTTGATATTTTTATTTTTATATTCTTTTATTGTGGATGAAGTCAATTATTTGAACTCTCAAATATTTTTATTGTTATTATCTCTCTATTTGTTTGCTTATTTGTGGTTGTTCACCAACTTGACTATCTAGAGGAAGTAAAAGTCGTAACAAGGTTTCCGTAGGTGAACCTGCGGAAGGATCATTAACGTGAGAGAGCAGCGGCGGCGGCTCTGCCCGCCCGCTCGCCTGCCTCGCCCGAGTTCTCGCCGGGAGGCGCGCTCCCCGGGTCGCACGTGTGTTGTGCGCACGGAAGTGTGCGTGCGCACGGGCGCGCGTGGCGGTCGTGAGAGAGAGGTCGAGAGAGGGGGAAGGGGGACGGGCGCCGGCTCGCCCGCCCTCCTCGCCCCGTCCGAGGACCCGTGTCTGGCTCTGCCGCTGGCGGCTCACGGCGGACGGCGGCTCTCTTCCCGCTCTCGCTCTCCTCCGTCCACTCCCGCTGCTTGCCTCACCGCACCGCAGCGGCCCGCGGGTGTGTCTCCTCTTTCCCGGGCGCGCGCCTTTCCCTCTCCATCCCTCTTCCCGGGGGAGGATGGGCGAGGGTCTGGCGGCGCCCCGGGCCCCCTCTCGCCGCCGACCTCCGCTCGCGCGCCGTGGCGCCGCGGCGCGCCTGTCGGGGAGGCGGCGGAGGTTGGGCGCACTTTTTTTTTCCCCTCTCTCCACCTCCTTCTCCAAAGGACCGGGGTAGACCAGTAGTCCCTCCCACCGGGCGGGAGGCCATTTTTTTCCCCCGGGGATGCGGCGGGTCGACCAGATGTCCCGCTGGACTCTTTTTTTTTTTTTTTTTTTTTTTTAATGTATAATATATATTATATCTTCCTAGACCTGACGGGTCGACCAGTTGTCTCTGTGCACTTCCTTTTTTTTGACGGACTGGAAGCGGGTCGACCAGTTGTCTGATTAAATATTTGGCCTTAAAATGCTACGTACCGGGGTCGACCAGTTGGCCTTGTGAACTTGGGTCGACCAGTTGTCTTTTTCCATGTCTTGATTGAATGATGTCATTCTTCAATGTGTTGGTGGTTAGTTTATCTCTTTTGTTCTCTATGCCAACACGCCCCACTCACCAAACACTTTTTTTTTAATTTATTTATTTACTTATTTTTATTTTACTTTTTTATTTTTTATTTATTTATTTATACATACATACATACATCCTGTCTATCTGTCCAGATGGGGCAGGGGTAGAAGGGGCTAGCTATGAGAGGAAGGTGCTCGGTGGGCATCCAGTTGTAAATAAGGCTGGGAATAAATAGCTGAATATTAATTCATTTGAGTAATATTAAAACTGTTCAAGTAGAAAACAATTGCTTTCTTTTTCTGTTTGCCCAGAGATCTGACTGACTGCAACTTGGAAAGAAGACGGCCCTGCTGGACAGAGACCTCCCTCCTGCTTTGGGTGGGTCGACCAGTTTACATGTTTATTTCCACGTTTTGTCTTTTATGGATTGAATGGATGTGTCTCTCTCTTTTTTTTTTTTTTTTTTTTTGGTTTTTCGAGACAGGGTTTCTCTGTGGCTTTGGAGCCTGTCCTGGAACTAGCACTGTAGACCAGGCTGGTCTCGAACTCACAGAGATCCGCCTACCTCTGCCTCCCGAGTACTGGGATTAAAGGCGTGCGCAACCATCGCCCGGCTCTCATTTTTTTTTTCACGATTGCTTGCTTGCTTGCTTGCTTACTTACTTACTTACTTACTATCTGTTCAGCCCATCTCATTTACTTACTTCTTTAAAAAAAATGACCCACCTAGTTATTTACTTACTTACTTACTTACTTACTTGTTCATTCATTCCTTCACTTCCTTATCTTCTTTCATATATCTGTTTATTTATCTGCTGATTTAGCGTGACTCATTTACTTATTGAATGTTTCAATTATTATTTAGTTTTATTCATTTATTCATTCTTTATGTCTATTTTTATGTATGTATTTACTTACTTTCTTAATTTTTTTTTTACTTTTTAAAATTTACTTAATTTTTTTCTTTCTTTCGGAATGTAGATTCTTTCTTCCTTTCTTCCTTTCTTTCCTTCTTTCTGTCTCCTGACTGTCACTGGCTAAGAAAATGGTGGCCTCCATGTCACTGGTCAGCATAGCAGCTCCTAAAATGGAATTTGATGAAGGGATACATAGATAGATAGATAGATAGATAGATAGATAGATAGATAGATAGATAGATAGATAGATAGATAGATAGATGGGATGCGCACACGCTCACACACACACACACACACACACACACACACACATATGCACGCACGTGCATGACATGTACAGATGGGGGGCGATTCCAATGTTTTCAGAGGAAGGTGCTCGCTGGTAATAATAAATGTGCTGGTAAATAAGGCTGGAAATAGCTGAATATTAAATCATTAAAACTCTTCAAATAAATAAAAAGCAATTCCATTTCTCTCTCTCTCTCTTTCTCACCATATACCAGCACATCTGAACTGACTGCAACATACAAAAGAAGAAGAAACACGGAAAGAAGACATCCCTGCTGGACAGGATCTGAGATGAGAATAAATTCATCGAATGGCTGCCAACAGCATTTCATTGAGAAGAGATTCCACATTTTATGCTGTACAGTTACTTAGTTAGATAGATAGATAAAGAGAGGCCTGTGAACTGGGGTGGGCTGTGGCTTCTCAGGTCACCTCAGGTCAGGGAGGGGCTGAGGAGTGTCCCATTGGCCTTGACAATAGGCAGGAGTCAGAGGTTAATGTCAGGGCAGGGCCTGAGAGTTCCTCAAAGGGAATGAATGGAGACCCTTGCTTACCTAAGAAATGCCTGACCTTGGAAAAGGACTTGTGGAAAGCGGGCCCTTGAAACTGTGGTTTCACGTCTTACTAGAAAGCTCCCTCTTGGAAGGGAAAGTCATCGTGATATCTTACTCTTTTCCCAAGGATACCCTACCTACCCTTCTGATCATTCTTACTGAATTAAGTCTTCCACTGCAAATAAATAAATAATAAATGAAGTGGGTGAGTGAGTGAGTGAGTGAGTAAGTAAGTAAGTAAGTAAGTAAACAAGCAAATACGTGGATGGACAAATAAATACAAAGTTTGCTGTTGTTGACTGACTTTTGATTTCATAATGAATCTCTCTCTCTCTCTCTCTCTCTCTCTCACACACACACACACACACACACACACTAAATATACAATAAAAGGAAGCATAACACCTTTACTCAGGGGGCAGAGTGAACTCTGAAAGTTTTCCAGGCGGGGGGGGGGGAGAGACAGAATATAAGAACAAAATGAGAAACAAGGAAAAATAGTGTTGGCTGGCTGGCCGGCTTTCAGTTCCCTGACAGAAATGAGCACATTGTGGAGGAAACACAAAGTTGTTACACTATGTGGGTGTGATGAGGAGAGATTGTGAGTGAGTGTCCTGTCAGAACAAAGTTAGTCCCATAGTTGATGAAATTCATTATCCCAAAACTTCAGCAGAATATATCCCAAGTTTGCAAATGTGTGATCAGCTTGTGACAGGTTGGGCTGGAGATGCTGAGAACTGGGGAGCCCTCAATGCAAGAGCAGACACTCATTCCCATGAAGAGGGAGAGAGGGAGGGAGGGAGGGAGGGAGGGATCATTCATTCCTATACTCAAGTTTAAAGAAAGATGAGTGGCTATCTATGGAGAGACCACTCACAGATATGAAAAATCATTTCCTAAAAATCAAATTTCTCAGTCAGTATGCAACTGCTATGGTGCTTCTCCTAGATAGAGCAAAACACACAAACAAACTGATTCCTTGATCTAGAGCCACAGTGCACATGCTGTGGAAAAGGGGACATGGCCAACTTGAATCACAATATTCATCAGAGCATGAAAAGAGCATAAAAAGGACACAGAGGAGAGATAATTGTGGTCTTTCCTTCCTCCCTCCCTCCCTCCCTCCCTCCCTCCCTCCCTCCCTCCCTCCTTCCCTCAGGAAGTGACTGACAGATGAGACTTTGTCCAAGCAGGTTCTGTCTGAAATACCAGACTTGAGTTTCCCCCTCTGTGGGTATTAGCTAATCAGTCCTCCCTTCTTTCTGTAGGAAGGTGGTGCATGTCTCTCAGAACTTACCTGGTTTCCTCTGCACCAGGTGAACCAGGGAAAAGCTTTCTAAGCCTTATTCAGACCCATAGAGGCTGCGCTGTGTGTGACTTCAGAGACCTCAGGGAGTATAGGGGTGGGTGGGTGCTTGATGCTTCAGACTCATGTCATTGAAGGACATAACATAGTCTGGATTCACAGAGATTCACAACACAGAGCCATTGTAACTTACTAACAGCTCAGGACACCCAGAGCTAACAAGAAATTGCAGTCTCAGCCGGGCTTTAATCACAGCACACACACAGATCTCTGTGAATTCAAAGATGGCCTGATTTACAGAGTGAGTTTTAGGACAGCCCACGATACAAAAAGAAACCCTTTCTTGAAAAACAAAGCAAAACAGCAAAAGAAAGAAAGACAAGGAAAAAGAAAAAAATGGCAGTCTCTTTCCACTCTCTCCTCCATTGGCTCTTAAAGAGCTCTCAAGCTGAACTGGAGACCATGGTGTCACTCAAAACTGGGAAGCCAGAAACCTTAGGGGGGTCACAGGAGTCGGACTGACTGCAGCACTTGATGCCTCAACCCTGCTAATGGCTGTGATATAAGGCATGGTAAAATACGGGCTTTGGCAGAGCACTACTCCCCTTTCTCTATTATTATTGCTACACAACGAAAAGGACCGGGGGGGGGGTGTGATGATGTGCAGTCAGTGCTGGTATTGAAATCTCACTGACTCCTTCCGCACTCCTTGTCAATTCCCGACTTTGTCAAATCAACTATCGTGAATCTTTGATGTGGGTTGGCCCTTTAGGAACTCAGAGAAACAAGACAGACAGACCTGTTTCATCCCAGAAACCTCCCAGTTCCTGAGCCCTAGCCCTGGAAGTCTCAAAGCCATCACATCCAGAAATCTCTCTAGTCCCTGCTAGTGGTGAACTCACTTCGTCTTCCCCAGGACCACTAATTATTTCTCCATGTTTTCCTGTGAGATCTGAGGCCAGCTTTCTTCTTCCTCCCTCTGGCCTCTCCACGAACGATCTCCATTCTCTAGACAACATGTCTAGAACCGAGTCTTATAGGCACCGAGAGAGTGTGTCTTGAGGGCAGTTGGCGTTTCTAGGACACGAGTGACATCACAAAATTCCGAGAGCTCTCTGGGATACCGTGGAATTTCCAGAGAAGGGACTGCTGATGTCGTGAGGCACGGCCTTTACCTCCTTGCTGATATTTCTCCCCGAACTGACCGACCGACCGACCGACCGACCAACCGGAACCTGAGGTTTCCTTTCCAGGAGTCTCTCCTCCGACACAGAGGGAGCCATTCAGGATTTCCTCCTTCCAAAACCAGAAATTTCTCTCTGCTTCATTAATATCTTCTCACTACTTCCTGAACCCATGGGGAGTTAGTTAGTTGAACACTCACTTTTTTCATGAATGACCCTTCCTCCCTCTCCTGAACATCTCATATTACTGATTCATACTCAGTAAAACAGTAATATGAGAAATTAGGCCAGGAGGACATGGAAGATGAGGGTTGAGTCTTCTGAAGTGAACAAGCACTTAGGGAAGGCTAAACTTAAGGGAATTTGACTCTGAGTGGCAAGACATGAATAGCTGCTGCCAAGGCACAGATACAGGCACCAACTGGGCCCTCGGCATCCTCCTGCATCATCAGAGCTGTGTGGGAAACTCAGCCCAAAGGAGGGGCCGTGTTCAAAGGGAGAGGGCATTTTCGAGGACAGCACTGTTTTCTTTTTCTTCTTTCTTTCTTTCTTTCTTTCTTTCTTTCTTTCTTTCTTTTTTTTTTTCGAGACAGGGTTGTTCTGTAGTTTTTTTTTTTTTGGAGCCTGTCCTGGAACTAGCTCTTGTAGACCAGGCTGGTCTTGAACTCACATGCTTTCTTTTTTTTTTCTATTGGATATTTTTGACTTCTTTATCAAAGATCAGGTGTTCGAAGATGTGTGGATCGATATCCGGGTCTTCTATTCGGTTCCATTGGTCCTCCTGTCTGTTCTTATGCCAGGACCAGGCTGTTTTCAGAACTGTAGCTTACAGAGTGTTCTTGCAGGTGGGGCACAGAAGAGGTTAATTACGGTACCTTAGTTCTTCTGCTTTTCTAGCAGACCGGAGCCCAGCTGACAGGAATCCAGTAGAGATGGTGTCAAGGTTCACACTGACACTAACAGCTGTAACTTGAGCAGGATTTGTGATCCACATGAAATTTGCAATGAATTGCAGCAAATCTGTGACACTCTAACTTGCTCAGGCTCAGTATCTGAACATACAGATGTTTGCAATGATCACTGGCTTCAGGATTTTTTTTTGTTGTTGTTTTGTTTTTCCACGAGACAGGGTTTCCCTGTAGCTGAAGTTTAACGGCCTGGTGTTTTTGTGACTTACTGCTTCAAAGAACTTCTCCATTTCTTTATCCCTAAGGGAAAAGAAATATAATCACTAAATACATTTAAGTGTCTTTCAACCATTTTAGATCCCTCTGTTGAGAGTTCTCTGTTTAGGTCTGTACTCCATTTTTTAAAATTGGATTATTTGTTCTTTGGATGACCAATTTCTCGACTTCTTTGTGTATTTTGGAGATTAGTGAAGATCTTTTCCCATTCTGTAAGGCCGTCGTTTTGTCTTGTTGGCCATGTTCTTTGCTTTACAGAAGCTTTTCAGTTTCAGGAGGTCTCACTTATTAATTGTTTCTCTCAGTGTCTGTTTTTTTTTCTTTTTTTTTTCTTTTTTCTTTCTTTTTTTTTTTCTTTTTTTCTTTTTTTCTTTTTTTCTTTTTTTTCTTCTTCTTCTTTTCTTTTTTTTCTTTTTTTTCTCTCTTTAGTTTTTTTCTTTGTTCTTTTTTTTGTTTTGTTTTTCTTTTTTTTTCTTTTTTCTTTTTTTTCTTTTTCTCTCAGTGTCTGTGCTACTGGGGTTCTATTTAGCAAGCGTTCTCCTGTGCCAATGTGTTCAAGTGCATTTGATATTTTTATTTTTATATTCTTTTATTGTGGATGAAGTCAATTATTTGAACTCTCAAATATTTTTATTGTTATTATCTCTCTATTTGTTTGCTTATTTGTGGTTGTTCACCAACTTGACTATCTAGAGGAAGTAAAAGTCGTAACAAGGTTTCCGTAGGTGAACCTGCGGAAGGATCATTAACGTGAGAGAGCAGCGGCGGCGGCTCTGCCCGCCCGCTCGCCTGCCTCGCCCGAGTTCTCGCCGGGAGGCGCGCTCCCCGGGTCGCACGTGTGTTGTGCGCACGGAAGTGTGCGTGCGCACGGGCGCGCGTGGCGGTCGTGAGAGAGAGGTCGAGAGAGGGGGAAGGGGGACGGGCGCCGGCTCGCCCGCCCTCCTCGCCCCGTCCGAGGACCCGTGTCTGGCTCTGCCGCTGGCGGCTCACGGCGGACGGCGGCTCTCTTCCCGCTCTCGCTCTCCTCCGTCCACTCCCGCTGCTTGCCTCACCGCACCGCAGCGGCCCGCGGGTGTGTCCCCTCTTTCCCGGGCGCGCGCCTTTCCCTCTCCATCCCTCTTCCCGGGGGAGGATGTGCGAGGGTCTGGCGGCGCCCCGGGCCCCCTCTCGCCGCCGACCTCCGCTCGCGCGCCGTGGCACCGCGGCGCGCCTGTCGGGGAGGCGGCGGAGGTTGGGCGCACTTTTTTTTTCCCCTCTCTCCACCTCCTTCTCCAAAGGACCGGGGTAGACCAGTAGTCCCTCCCACCGGGCGGGAGGCCATTTTTTTCCCCCGGGGATGCGGCGGGTCGACCAGATGTCCCGCTGGACTCTTTTTTTTTTTTTTTTTTAATGTATAATATATATTATATCTTCCTAGACCTGACGGGTCGACCAGTTGTCTCTGTGCACTTCCTTTTTTTTGACGGACTGGAAGCGGGTCGACCAGTTGTCCGATTAAATATTTGGCCTTAAAATGCTACGTACCGGGGTCGACCAGTTGGCCTTGTGAACTTGGGTCGACCAGTTGTCTTTTTCCATGTCTTGATTGAATGATGTCATTCTTCAATGTGTTGGTGGTTAGTTTATCTCTTTTGTTCTCTATGCCAACACGCCCCACTCACCAAACACTTTTTTTTTAATTTATTTATTTACTTATTTTTATTTTACTTTTTTATTATTTATTTATTTATACATACATACATACATCCTGTCTATCTGTCCAGATGGGGCAGGGGTAGAAGGGGCTAGCTATGAGAGGAAGGTGCTCGGTGGGCATCCAGTTGTAAATAAGGCTGGGAATAAATAGCTGAATATTAATTCATTTGAGTAATATTAAAACTGTTCAAGTAGAAAACAATTGCTTTCTTTTTCTGTTTGCCCAGAGATCTGACTGACTGCAACTTGGAAAGAAGACGGCCCTGCTGGACAGAGACCTCCCTCCTGCTTTGGGTGGGTCGACCAGTTTACATGTTTATTTCCACGTTTTGTCTTTTATGGATTGAATGGATGTGTCTCTCTCTTTTTTTTTTTTTTTTTTTTGGTTTTTCGAGACAGGGTTTCTCTGTGGCTTTGGAGCCTGTCCTGGAACTAGCACTGTAGACCAGGCTGGTCTCGAACTCACAGAGATCCGCCTACCTCTGCCTCCCGAGTACTGGGATTAAAGGCGTGCGCCACCATCGCCCGGCTCTCATTTTTTTTTTCACGATTGCTTGCTTGCTTGCTTGCTTACTTACTTACTTACTTACTATCTGTTCAGCCCATCTCATTTACTTACTTCTTTAAAAAAAATGACCCACCTAGTTATTTACTTACTTACTTACTTACTTACTTGTTCATTCATTCCTTCACTTCCTTATCTTCTTTCATATATCTGTTTATTTATCTGCTGATTTAGCGTGACTCATTTACTTATTGAATGTTTCAATTATTATTTAGTTTTATTCATTTATTCATTCTTTATGTCTATTTTTATGTATGTATTTACTTACTTTCTTAATTTTTTTTTTACTTTTTAAAATTTACTTAATTTTTTTCTTTCTTTCGGAATGTAGATTCTTTCTTCCTTTCTTCCTTTCTTTCCTTCTTTCTGTCTCCTGACTGTCACTGGCTAAGAAAATGGTGGCCTCCATGTCACTGGTCAGCATAGCAGCTCCTAAAATGGAATTTGATGAAGGGATACATAGATAGATAGATAGATAGATAGATAGATAGATAGATAGATAGATAGATAGATAGATAGATGGGATGCGCACACGCTCACACACACACACACACACACACATATGCACGCACGTGCATGACATGTACAGATGGGGGGCGATTCCAATGTTTTCAGAGGAAGGTGCTCGCTGGTAATAATAAATGTGCTGGTAAATAAGGCTGGAAATAGCTGAATATTAAATCATTAAAACTCTTCAAATAAATAAAAAGCAATTCCATTTCTCTCTCTCTCTCTTTCTCACCATATACCAGCACATCTGAACTGACTGCAACATACAAAAGAAGAAGAAACACGGAAAGAAGACATCCCTGCTGGACAGGATCTGAGATGAGAATAAATTCATCGAATGGCTGCCAACAGCATTTCATTGAGAAGAGATTCCACATTTTATGCTGTACAGTTACTTAGTTAGATAGATAGATAAAGAGAGGCCTGTGAACTGGGGTGGGCTGTGGCTTCTCAGGTCACCTCAGGTCAGGGAGGGGCTGAGGAGTGTCCCATTGGCCTTGACAATAGGCAGGAGTCAGAGGTTAATGTCAGGGCAGGGCCTGAGAGTTCCTCAAAGGGAATGAATGGAGACCCTTGCTTACCTAAGAAATGCCTGACCTTGGAAAAGGACTTGTGGAAAGCGGGCCCTTGAAACTGTGGTTTCACGTCTTACTAGAAAGCTCCCTCTTGGAAGGGAAAGTCATCGTGATATCTTACTCTTTTCCCAAGGATACCCTACCTACCCTTCTGATCATTCTTACTGAATTAAGTCTTCCACTGCAAATAAATAAATAAATAAATAATAAATGAAGTGGGTGAGTGAGTGAGTGAGTGAGTAAGTAAGTAAGTAAGTAAGTAAACAAGCAAATACGTGGATGGACAAATAAATACAAAGTTTGCTGTTGTTGACTGACTTTTGATTTCATAATGAATCTCTCTCTCTCTCTCTCTCTCTCTCTCACACACACACACACACACACACACTAAATATACAATAAAAGGAAGCATAACACCTTTACTCAGGGGGCAGAGTGAACTCTGAAAGTTTTCCAGGCCGGGGGGGATGGGGAGAGACAGAATATAAGAACAAAATGAGAAACAAGGAAAAATAGTGTTGGCTGGCTGGCCGGCTTTCAGTTCCCTGACAGAAATGAGCACATTGTGGAGGAAACACAAAGTTGTTACACTATGTGGGTGTGATGAGGAGAGATTGTGAGTGAGTGTCCTGTCAGAACAAAGTTAGTCCCATAGTTGATGAAATTCATTATCCCAAAACTTCAGCAGAATATATCCCAAGTTTGCAAATGTGTGATCAGCTTGTGACAGGTTGGGCTGGAGATGCTGAGAACTGGGGAGCCCTCAATGCAAGAGCAGACACTCATTCCCATGAAGAGGGAGAGAGGGAGGGAGGGAGGGAGGGAGGGATCATTCATTCCTATACTCAAGTTTAAAGAAAGATGAGTGGCTATCTATGGAGAGACCACTCACAGATATGAAAAATCATTTCCTAAAAATCAAATTTCTCAGTCAGTATGCAACTGCTATGGTGCTTCTCCTAGATAGAGCAAAACACACAAACAAACTGATTCCTTGATCTAGAGCCACAGTGCACATGCTGTGGAAAAGGGGACATGGCCAACTTGAATCACAATATTCATCAGAGCATGAAAAGAGCGTAAAAAGGACACAGAGGAGAGATAATTGTGGTCCTTCCTTCCTCCCTCCCTCCCTCCCTCCCTCCCTCCCTCCTTCCCTCAGGAAGTGACTGACAGATGAGACTTTGTCCAAGCAGGTTCTGTCTGAAATACCAGACTTGAGTTTCCCCCTCTGTGGGTATTAGCTAATCAGTCCTCCCTTCTTTCTGTAGGAAGGTGGTGCATGTCTCTCAGAACTTACCTGGTTTCCTCTGCACCAGGTGAACCAGGGAAAAGCTTTCTAAGCCTTATTCAGACCCATAGAGGCTGCGCTGTGTGTGACTTCAGAGACCTCAGGGAGTATAGGGGTGGGTGGGTGCTTGATGCTTCAGACTCATGTCATTGAAGGACATAACATAGTCTGGATTCACAGAGATTCACAACACAGAGCCATTGTCACTTACTAACAGCTCAGGACACCCAGAGCTAACAAGAAATTGCAGTCTCAGCCGGGCTTTAATCACAGCACACACACAGATCTCTGTGAATTCAAAGATGGCCTGATTTACAGAGTGAGTTTTAGGACAGCCCAAGATACAAAAAGAAACCATTTCTTGAAAAACAAAGCAAAACAGCAAAAGAAAGAAAGACAAGGAAAAAGAAAAAAATGGCAGTCTCTTTCCACTCTCTCCTCCATTGGCTCTTAAAGAGCTCTCAAGCTGAACTGGAGACCATGGTGTCACTCAAAACTGGGAAGCCAGAAACCTTAGGGGGGTCACAGGAGTCGGACTGACTGCAGCACTTGATGCCTCAACCCTGCTAATGGCTGTGATATAAGGCATGGTAAAATACGGGCTTTGGCAGAGCACTACTCCCCTTTCTCTATTATTATTGCTACACAACGAAAAGGACCGGGGGGGGGGGGGTGATGATGTGCAGTCAGTGCTGGTATTGAAATCTCACTGACTCCTTCCGCACTCCTTGTCAATTCCCGACTTTGTCAAATCAACTATCGTGAATCTTTGATGTGGGTTGGCCCTTTAGGAACTCAGAGAAACAAGACAGACAGACCTGTTTCATCCCAGAAACCTCCCAGTTCCTGAGCCCTAGCCTTGGAAGTCTCAAAGCCATCACATCCAGAAATCTCTCTAGTCCCTGCTAGTGGTGAACTCACTTCGTCTTCCCCAGGACCACTAATTATTTCTCCATGTTTTCCTGTGAGATCTGAGGCCAGCTTTCTTCTTCCTCCCTCTGGCCTCTCCACGAACGATCTCCATTCTCTAGACAACATGTCTAGAACCGAGTCTTATAGGCACCGAGAGAGTGTGTCTTGAGGGCAGTTGGCGTTTCTAGGACACGAGTGACATCACAAAATTCCGAGAGCTCTCTGGGATACCGTGGAATTTCCAGAGAAGGGACTGCTGATGTCGTGAGGCACGGCCTTTACCTCCTTGCTGATATTTCTCCCCGAACTGACCGACCGACCGACCGACCGACCAACCGGAACCTGAGGTTTCCTTTCCAGGAGTCTCTCCTCCGACACAGAGGGAGCCATTCAGGATTTCCTCCTTCCAAAACCAGAAATTTCTCTCTGCTTCATTAATATCTTCTCACTACTTCCTGAACCCATGGGGAGTTAGTTAGTTGAACACTCACTTTTTTCATGAATGACCCTTCCTCCCTCTCCTGAACATCTCATATTACTGATTCATACTCAGTAAAACAGTAATATGAGAAATTAGGCCAGGAGGACATGGAAGATGAGGGTTGAGTCTTCTGAAGTGAACAAGCACTTAGGGAAGGCTAAACTTAAGAGAATTTGACTCTGAGTGGCAAGACATGAATAGCTGCTGCCAAGGCACAGATACAGGCACCAACTGGGCCCTCGGCATCCTCCTGCATCATCAGAGCTGTGTGGGAAACTCAGCCCAAAGGAGGGGCCGTGTTCAAAGGGAGAGGGCATTTTCGAGGACAGCACTGTTTTCTTTTTCTTCTTTCTTTCTTTCTTTCTTTCTTTCTTTCTTTCTTTCTTTCTTTCTTTTTTTTTTTCGAGACAGGGTTGTTCTGTAGTTTTTTTTTTTTTTGGAGCCTGTCCTGGAACTAGCTCTTGTAGACCAGGCTGGTCTTGAACTCACATGCTTTCTTTTTTTTTCTATTGGATATTTTTGACTTCTTTATCAAAGATCAGGTGTTCGAAGATGTGTGGATCGATATCCGGGTCTTCTATTCGGTTCCATTGGTCCTCCTGTCTGTTCTTATGCCAGGACCAGGCTGTTTTCAGAACTGTAGCTTACAGAGTGTTCTTGCAGGTGGGGCACAGAAGAGGTTAATTATGGTACCTTAGTTCTTCTGCTTTTCTAGCAGACCGGAGCCCAGCTGACAGAAATCCAGTAGAGATGGTGTCAAGGTTCACACTGACACTAACAGCTGTAACTTGAGCAGGATTTGTGATCCACATGAAATTTGCAATGAATTGCAGCAAATCTGTGACACTCTAACTTGCTCAGGCTCAGTATCTGAACATACAGATGTTTGCAATGATCACTGGCTTCAGGATTTTTTTTTTGTTGTTGTTGTTGTTGTTTTGTTTTTCCACGAGACAGGGTTTCCCTGTAGCTGAAGTTTAACGGCCTGGTGTTTTTGTGACTTACTGCTTCAAAGAACTTCTCCATTTCTTTATCCCTAAGGGAAAAGAAATATAATCACTAAATACATTTAAGTGTCTTTCAACCATTTTAGATCCCTCTGTTGAGAGTTCTCTGTTTAGGTCTGTACTCCATTTTTTAAAATTGGATTATTTGTTCTTTGGATGACCAATTTCTCGACTTCTTTGTGTATTTTGGAGATTAGTGAAGATCTTTTCCCATTCTGTAAGGCCGTCGTTTTGTCTTGTTGGCCATGTTCTTTGCTTTACAGAAGCTTTTCAGTTTCAGGAGGTCTCACTTATTAATTGTTTCTCTCAGTGTCTGTTTTTTTTTCTTTTTTTTTCTTTTTTCTTTCTTTTTTTTTTCTTTTTTTCTTTTTTTCTTTTTTTCTTTTTTTTCTTCTTCTTCTTTTCTTTTTTTTCTTTTTTTTCTCTCTTTAGTTTTTTTCTTTGTTCTTTTTTTTGTTTTGTTTTTCTTTTTTTTTCTTTTTTCTTTTTTTTCTTTTTCTCTCAGTGTCTGTGCTACTGGGGTTCTATTTAGCAAGCGTTCTCCTGTGCCAATGTGTTCAAGTGCATTTGATATTTTTATTTTTATATTCTTTTATTGTGGATGAAGTCAATTATTTGAACTCTCAAATATTTTTATTGTTATTATCTCTCTATTTGTTTGCTTATTTGTGGTTGTTCACCAACTTGACTATCTAGAGGAAGTAAAAGTCGTAACAAGGTTTCCGTAGGTGAACCTGTGGAAGGATCATTAACGTGAGAGAGCAGCGGCGGCGGCTCTGCCCGCCCGCTCGCCTGCCTCGCCCGAGTTCTCGCCGGGAGGCGCGCTCCCCGGGTCGCACGTGTGTTGTGCGCACGGAAGTGTGCGTGCGCACGGGCGCGCGTGGCGGTCGTGAGAGAGAGGTCGAGAGAGGGGGAAGGGGGACGGGCGCCGGCTCGCCCGCCCTCCTCGCCCCGTCCGAGGACCCGTGTCTGGCTCTGCCTCTGGCGGCTCACGGCGGACGGCGGCTCTCTTCCCGCTCTCGCTCTCCTCCGTCCACTCCCGCTGCTTGCCTCACCGCACCGCAGCGGCCCGCGGGTGTGTCCCCTCTTTCCCGGGCGCGCGCCTTTCCCTCTCCATCCCTCTTCCCGGGGGAGGATGGGCGAGGGTCTGGCGGCGCCCCGGGCCCCCTCTCGCCGCCGACCTCCGCTCGCGCGCCGTGGCGCCGCAGCGCGCCTGTCGGGGAGGCGGCGGAGGTTGGGCGCACTTTTTTTTTCCCCTCTCTCCACCTCCTTCTCCAAAGGACCGGGGTAGACCAGTAGTCCCTCCCACCGGGCGGGAGGCCATTTTTTTCCCCCGGGGATGCGGCGGTTCGACCAGATGTCCCGCTGGACTCTTTTTTTTTTTTTTTTTTTTTAATGTATAATATATATTATATCTTCCTAGACCTGACGGGTCGACCAGTTGTCTCTGTGCACTTCCTTTTTTTTGACGGACTGGAAGCGGGTCGACCAGTTGTCCGATTAAATATTTGGCCTTAAAATGCTACGTACCGGGGTCGACCAGTTGGCCTTGTGAACTTGGGTCGACCAGTTGTCTTTTTCCATGTCTTGATTGAATGATGTCATTCTTCAATGTGTTGGTGGTTAGTTTATCTCTTTTGTTCTCTATGCCAACACGCCCCACTCACCAAACACTTTTTTTTTAATTTATTTATTTACTTATTTTTATTTTACTTTTTTATTATTTATTTATTTATACATACATACATACATCCTGTCTATCTGTCCAGATGGGGCAGGGGTAGAAGGGGCTAGCTATGAGAGGAAGGTGCTCGGTGGGCATCCAGTTGTAAATAAGGCTGGGAATAAATAGCTGAATATTAATTCATTTGAGTAATATTAAAACTGTTCAAGTAGAAAACAATTGCTTTCTTTTTCTGTTTGCCCAGAGATCTGACTGACTGCAACTTGGAAAGAAGACGGCCCTGCTGGACAGAGACCTCCCTCCTGCTTTGGGTGGGTCGACCAGTTTACATGTTTATTTCCACGTTTTGTCTTTTATGGATTGAATGGATGTGTCTCTCTCTTTTTTTTTTTTTTTTTTTTTGGTTTTTCGAGACAGGGTTTCTCTGTGGCTTTGGAGCCTGTCCTGGAACTAGCACTGTAGACCAGGCTGGTCTCGAACTCACAGAGATCCGCCTACCTCTGCCTCCCGAGTACTGGGATTAAAGGCGTGCGCAACCATCGCCCGGCTCTCATTTTTTTTTTCACGATTGCTTGCTTGCTTGCTTGCTTACTTACTTACTTACTTACTATCTGTTCAGCCCATCTCATTTACTTACTTCTTTAAAAAAAATGACCCACCTAGTTATTTACTTACTTACTTACTTACTTACTTGTTCATTCATTCCTTCACTTCCTTATCTTCTTTCATATATCTGTTTATTTATCTGCTGATTTAGCGTGACTCATTTACTTATTGAATGTTTCAATTATTATTTAGTTTTATTCATTTATTCATTCTTTATGTCTATTTTTATGTATGTATTTACTTACTTTCTTAATTTTTTTTTTACTTTTTAAAATTTACTTAATTTTTTTCTTTCTTTCGGAATGTAGATTCTTTCTTCCTTTCTTCCTTTCTTTCCTTCTTTCTGTCTCCTGACTGTCACTGGCTAAGAAAATGGTGGCCTCCATGTCACTGGTCAGCATAGCAGCTCCTAAAATGGAATTTGATGAAGGGATACATAGATAGATAGATAGATAGATAGATAGATAGATAGATAGATAGATAGATAGATAGATAGATGGGATGCGCACACGCTCACACACACACACACACACACACACACACACATATGCACGCACGTGCATGACATGTACAGATGGGGGGCGATTCCAATGTTTTCAGAGGAAGGTGCTCGCTGGTAATAATAAATGTGCTGGTAAATAAGGCTGGAAATAGCTGAATATTAAATCATTAAAACTCTTCAAATAAATAAAAAGCAATTCCATTTCTCTCTCTCTCTCTTTCTCACCATATACCAGCACATCTGAACTGACTGCAACATACAAAAGAAGAAGAAACACGGAAAGAAGACATCCCTGCTGGACAGGATCTGAGATGAGAATAAATTCATCGAATGGCTGCCAACAGCATTTCATTGAGAAGAGATTCCACATTTTATGCTGTACAGTTACTTAGTTAGATAGATAGATAAAGAGAGGCCTGTGAACTGGGGTGGGCTGTGGCTTCTCAGGTCACCTCAGGTCAGGGAGGGGCTGAGGAGTGTCCCATTGGCCTTGACAATAGGCAGGAGTCAGAGGTTAATGTCAGGGCAGGGCCTGAGAGTTCCTCAAAGGGAATGAATGGAGACCCTTGCTTACCTAAGAAATGCCTGACCTTGGAAAAGGACTTGTGGAAAGCGGGCCCTTGAAACTGTGGTTTCACGTCTTACTAGAAAGCTCCCTCTTGGAAGGGAAAGTCATCGTGATATCTTACTCTTTTCCCAAGGATACCCTACCTACCCTTCTGATCATTCTTACTGAATTAAGTCTTCCACTGCAAATAAATAAATAATAAATGAAGTGGGTGAGTGAGTGAGTGAGTGAGTAAGTAAGTAAGTAAGTAAGTAAACAAGCAAATACGTGGATGGACAAATAAATACAAAGTTTGCTGTTGTTGACTGACTTTTGATTTCATAATGAATCTCTCTCTCTCTCTCTCTCTCTCTCTCTCTCACACACAAACACACACACACACTAAATATACAATAAAAGGAAGCATAACACCTTTACTCAGGGGGCAGAGTGAACTCTGAAAGTTTTCCAGGCGGGGGGGGGGGGAGAGACAGAATATAAGAACAAAATGAGAAACAAGGAAAAATAGTGTTGGCTGGCTGGCCGGCTTTCAGTTCCCTGACAGAAATGAGCACATTGTGGAGGAAACACAAAGTTGTTACACTATGTGGGTGTGATGAGGAGAGATTGTGAGTGAGTGTCCTGTCAGAACAAAGTTAGTCCCATAGTTGATGAAATTCATTATCCCAAAACTTCAGCAGAATATATCCCAAGTTTGCAAATGTGTGATCAGCTTGTGACAGGTTGGGCTGGAGATGCTGAGAACTGGGGAGCCCTCAATGCAAGAGCAGACACTCATTCCCATGAAGAGGGAGAGAGGGAGGGAGGGAGGGAGGGAGGGATCATTCATTCCTATACTCAAGTTTAAAGAAAGATGAGTGGCTATCTATGGAGAGACCACTCACAGATATGAAAAATCATTTCCTAAAAATCAAATTTCTCAGTCAGTATGCAACTGCTATGGTGCTTCTCCTAGATAGAGCAAAACACACAAACAAACTGATTCCTTGATCTAGAGCCACAGTGCACATGCTGTGGAAAAGGGGACATGGCCAACTTGAATCACAATATTCATCAGAGCATGAAAAGAGCGTAAAAAGGACACAGAGGAGAGATAATTGTGGTCTTTCCTTCCTCCCTCCCTCCCTCCCTCCCTCCCTCCCTCCCTCCCTCCTTCCCTCAGGAAGTGACTGACAGATGAGACTTTGTCCAAGCAGGTTCTGTCTGAAATACCAGACTTGAGTTTCCCCCTCTGTGGGTATTAGCTAATCAGTCCTCCCTTCTTTCTGTAGGAAGGTGGTGCATGTCTCTCAGAACTTACCTGGTTTCCTCTGCACCAGGTGAACCAGGGAAAAGCTTTCTAAGCCTTATTCAGACCCATAGAGGCTGCGCTGTGTGTGACTTCAGAGACCTCAGGGAGTATAGGGGTGGGTGGGTGCTTGATGCTTCAGACTCATGTCATTGAAGGACATAACATAGTCTGGATTCACAGAGATTCACAACACAGAGCCATTGTAACTTACTAACAGCTCAGGACACCCAGAGCTAACAAGAAATTGCAGTCTCAGCCGGGCTTTAATCACAGCACACACACAGATCTCTGTGAATTCAAAGATGGCCTGATTTACAGAGTGAGTTTTAGGACAGCCCACGATACAAAAAGAAACCATTTCTTGAAAAACAAAGCAAAACAGCAAAAGAAAGAAAGACAAGGAAAAAGAAAAAAATGGCAGTCTCTTTCCACTCTCTCCTCCATTGGCTCTTAAAGAGCTCTCAAGCTGAACTGGAGACCATGGTGTCACTCAAAACTGGGAAGCCAGAAACCTTAGGGGGGTCACAGGAGTCGGACTGACTGCAGCACTTGATGCCTCAACCCTGCTAATGGCTGTGATATAAGGCATGGTAAAATACGGGCTTTGGCAGAGCACTACTCCCCTTTCTCTATTATTATTGCTACACAACGAAAAGGACCGGGGGGGGGGGGGTGATGATGTGCAGTCAGTGCTGGTATTGAAATCTCACTGACTCCTTCCGCACTCCTTGTCAATTCCCGACTTTGTCAAATCAACTATCGTGAATCTTTGATGTGGGTTGGCCCTTTAGGAACTCAGAGAAACAAGACAGACAGACCTGTTTCATCCCAGAAACCTCCCAGTTCCTGAGCCCTAGCCCTGGAAGTCTCAAAGCCATCACATCCAGAAATCTCTCTAGTCCCTGCTAGTGGTGAACTCACTTCGTCTTCCCCAGGACCACTAATTATTTCTCCATGTTTTCCTGTGAGATCTGAGGCCAGCTTTCTTCTTCCTCCCTCTGGCCTCTCCACGAACGATCTCCATTCTCTAGACAACATGTCTAGAACCGAGTCTTATAGGCACCGAGAGAGTGTGTCTTGAGGGCAGTTGGCGTTTCTAGGACACGAGTGACATCACAAAATTCCGAGAGCTCTCTGGGATACCGTGGAATTTCCAGAGAAGGGACTGCTGATGTCGTGAGGCACGGCCTTTACCTCCTTGCTGATATTTCTCCCCGAACTGACCGACCGACCGACCGACCGACCAACCGGAACCTGAGGTTTCCTTTCCAGGAGTCTCTCCTCCGACACAGAGGGAGCCATTCAGGATTTCCTCCTTCCAAAACCAGAAATTTCTCTCTGCTTCATTAATATCTTCTCACTACTTCCTGAACCCATGGGGAGTTAGTTAGTTGAACACTCACTTTTTTCATGAATGACCCTTCCTCCCTCTCCTGAACATCTCATATTACTGATTCATACTCAGTAAAACAGTAATATGAGAAATTAGGCCAGGAGGACATGGAAGATGAGGGTTGAGTCTTCTGAAGTGAACAAGCACTTAGGGAAGGCTAAACTTAAGGGAATTTGACTCTGAGTGGCAAGACATGAATAGCTGCTGCCAAGGCACAGATACAGGCACCAACTGGGCCCTCGGCATCCTCCTGCATCATCAGAGCTGTGTGGGAAACTCAGCCCAAAGGAGGGGCCGTGTTCAAAGGGAGAGGGCATTTTCGAGGACAGCACTGTTTTCTTTTTCTTCTTTCTTTCTTTCTTTCTTTCTTTCTTTCTTTCTTTCTTTCTTTTTTTTTTTCGAGACAGGGTTGTTCTGTAGTTTTTTTTTTTTTGGAGCCTGTCCTGGAACTAGCTCTTGTAGACCAGGCTGGTCTTGAACTCACATGCTTTCTTTTTTTTTTCTATTGGATATTTTTGACTTCTTTATCAAAGATCAGGTGTTCGAAGATGTGTGGATCGATATCCGGGTCTTCTATTCAGTTCCATTGGTCCTCCTGTCTGTTCTTATGCCAGGACCAGGCTGTTTTCAGAACTGTAGCTTACAGAGTGTTCTTGCAGGTGGGGCACAGAAGAGGTTAATTACGGTACCTTAGTTCTTCTGCTTTTCTAGCAGACCGGAGCCCAGCTGACAGGAATCCAGTAGAGATGGTGTCAAGGTTCACACTGACACTAACAGCTGTAACTTGAGCAGGATTTGTGATCCACATGAAATTTGCAATGAATTGCAGCAAATCTGTGACACTCTAACTTGCTCAGGCTCAGTATCTGAACATACAGATGTTTGCAATGATCACTGGCTTCAGGATTTTTTTTTGTTGTTGTTTTGTTTTTCCACGAGACAGGGTTTCCCTGTAGCTGAAGTTTAACGGCCTGGTGTTTTTGTGACTTACTGCTTCAAAGAACTTCTCCATTTCTTTATCCCTAAGGGAAAAGAAATATAATCACTAAATACATTTAAGTGTCTTTCAACCATTTTAGATCCCTCTGTTGAGAGTTCTCTGTTTAGGTCTGTACTCCATTTTTTAAAATTGGATTATTTGTTCTTTGGATGACCAATTTCTCGACTTCTTTGTGTATTTTGGAGATTAGTGAAGATCTTTTCCCATTCTGTAAGGCCGTCGTTTTGTCTTGTTGGCCATGTTCTTTGCTTTACAGAAGCTTTTCAGTTTCAGGAGGTCTCACTTATTAATTGTTTCTCTCAGTGTCTGTTTTTTTTTCTTTTTTTTTCTTTTTTCTTTCTTTTTTTTTTCTTTTTTTCTTTTTTTCTTTTTTTCTTCTTCTTCTTTTCTTTTTTTTCTTTTTTTTCTCTCTTTAGTTTTTTTCTTTGTTCTTTTTTTTGTTTTGTTTTTCTTTTTTTTTCTTTTTTCTTTTTTTTCTTTTTCTCTCAGTGTCTGTGCTACTGGGGTTCTATTTAGCAAGCGTTCTCCTGTGCCAATGTGTTCAAGTGCATTTGATATTTTTATTTTTATATTCTTTTATTGTGGATGAAGTCAATTATTTGAACTCTCAAATATTTTTATTGTTATTATCTCTCTATTTGTTTGCTTATTTGTGGTTGTTCACCAACTTGACTATCTAGAGGAAGTAAAAGTCGTAACAAGGTTTCCGTAGGTGAACCTGCGGAAGGATCATTAACGTGAGAGAGCAGCGGCGGCGGCTCTGCCCGCCCGCTCGCCTGCCTCGCCCGAGTTCTCGCCGGGAGGCGCGCTCCCCGGGTCGCACGTGTGTTGTGCGCACGGAAGTGTGCGTGCGCACGGGCGCGCGTGGCGGTCGTGAGAGAGAGGTCGAGAGAGGGGGAAGGGGGACGGGCGCCGGCTCGCCCGCCCTCCTCGCCCCGTCCGAGGACCCGTGTCTGGCTCTGCCGCTGGCGGCTCACGGCGGACGGCGGCTCTCTTCCCGCTCTCGCTCTCCTCCGTCCACTCCCGCTGCTTGCCTCACCGCACCGCAGCGGCCCGCGGGTGTGTCTCCTCTTTCCCGGGCGCGCGCCTTTCCCTCTCCATCCCTCTTCCCGGGGGAGGATGGGCGAGGGTCTGGCGGCGCCCCGGGCCCCCTCTCGCCGCCGACCTCCGCTCGCGCGCCGTGGCGCCGCGGCGCGCCTGTCGGGGAGGCGGCGGAGGTTGGGCGCACTTTTTTTTTCCCCTCTCTCCACCTCCTTCTCCAAAGGACCGGGGTAGACCAGTAGTCCCTCCCACCGGGCGGGAGGCCATTTTTTTCCCCCGGGGATGCGGCGGGTCGACCAGATGTCCCGCTGGACTCTTTTTTTTTTTTTTTTTTTTTTTTTTAATGTATAATATATATTATATCTTCCTAGACCTGACGGGTCGACCAGTTGTCTCTGTGCACTTCCTTTTTTTTGACGGACTGGAAGCGGGTCGACCAGTTGTCTGATTAAATATTTGGCCTTAAAATGCTACGTACCGGGGTCGACCAGTTGGCCTTGTGAACTTGGGTCGACCAGTTGTCTTTTTCCATGTCTTGATTGAATGATGTCATTCTTCAATGTGTTGGTGGTTAGTTTATCTCTTTTGTTCTCTATGCCAACACGCCCCACTCACCAAACACTTTTTTTTTAATTTATTTATTTACTTATTTTTATTTTACTTTTTTATTTTTTATTTATTTATTTATACATACATACATACATCCTGTCTATCTGTCCAGATGGGGCAGGGGTAGAAGGGGCTAGCTATGAGAGGAAGGTGCTCGGTGGGCATCCAGTTGTAAATAAGGCTGGGAATAAATAGCTGAATATTAATTCATTTGAGTAATATTAAAACTGTTCAAGTAGAAAACAATTGCTTTCTTTTTCTGTTTGCCCAGAGATCTGACTGACTGCAACTTGGAAAGAAGACGGCCCTGCTGGACAGAGACCTCCCTCCTGCTTTGGGTGGGTCGACCAGTTTACATGTTTATTTCCACGTTTTGTCTTTTATGGATTGAATGGATGTGTCTCTCTCTTTTTTTTTTTTTTTTTTTTTGGTTTTTCGAGACAGGGTTTCTCTGTGGCTTTGGAGCCTGTCCTGGAACTAGCACTGTAGACCAGGCTGGTCTCGAACTCACAGAGATCCGCCTACCTCTGCCTCCCGAGTACTGGGATTAAAGGCGTGCGCAACCATCGCCCGGCTCTCATTTTTTTTTTCACGATTGCTTGCTTGCTTGCTTGCTTACTTACTTACTTACTTACTATCTGTTCAGCCCATCTCATTTACTTACTTCTTTAAAAAAAATGACCCACCTAGTTATTTACTTACTTACTTACTTACTTACTTGTTCATTCATTCCTTCACTTCCTTATCTTCTTTCATATATCTGTTTATTTATCTGCTGATTTAGCGTGACTCATTTACTTATTGAATGTTTCAATTATTATTTAGTTTTATTCATTTATTCATTCTTTATGTCTATTTTTATGTATGTATTTACTTACTTTCTTAATTTTTTTTTTACTTTTTAAAATTTACTTAATTTTTTTCTTTCTTTCGGAATGTAGATTCTTTCTTCCTTTCTTCCTTTCTTTCCTTCTTTCTGTCTCCTGACTGTCACTGGCTAAGAAAATGGTGGCCTCCATGTCACTGGTCAGCATAGCAGCTCCTAAAATGGAATTTGATGAAGGGATACATAGATAGATAGATAGATAGATAGATAGATAGATAGATAGATAGATAGATAGATAGATGGGATGCGCACACGCTCACACACACACACACACACACACACACACATATGCACGCACGTGCATGACATGTACAGATGGGGGGCGATTCCAATGTTTTCAGAGGAAGGTGCTCGCTGGTAATAATAAATGTGCTGGTAAATAAGGCTGGAAATAGCTGAATATTAAATCATTAAAACTCTTCAAATAAATAAAAAGCAATTCCATTTCTCTCTCTCTCTCTTTCTCACCATATACCAGCACATCTGAACTGACTGCAACATACAAAAGAAGAAGAAACACGGAAAGAAGACATCCCTGCTGGACAGGATCTGAGATGAGAATAAATTCATCGAATGGCTGCCAACAGCATTTCATTGAGAAGAGATTCCACATTTTATGCTGTACAGTTACTTAGTTAGATAGATAGATAAAGAGAGGCCTGTGAACTGGGGTGGGCTGTGGCTTCTCAGGTCACCTCAGGTCAGGGAGGGGCTGAGGAGTGTCCCATTGGCCTTGACAATAGGCAGGAGTCAGAGGTTAATGTCAGGGCAGGGCCTGAGAGTTCCTCAAAGGGAATGAATGGAGACCCTTGCTTACCTAAGAAATGCCTGACCTTGGAAAAGGACTTGTGGAAAGCGGGCCCTTGAAACTGTGGTTTCACGTCTTACTAGAAAGCTCCCTCTTGGAAGGGAAAGTCATCGTGATATCTTACTCTTTTCCCAAGGATACCCTACCTACCCTTCTGATCATTCTTACTGAATTAAGTCTTCCACTGCAAATAAATAAATAATAAATGAAGTGGGTGAGTGAGTGAGTGAGTGAGTAAGTAAGTAAGTAAGTAAGTAAACAAGCAAATACGTGGATGGACAAATAAATACAAAGTTTGCTGTTGTTGACTGACTTTTGATTTCATAATGAATCTCTCTCTCTCTCTCTCTCTCTCTCTCACACACACACACACACACACACACACTAAATATACAATAAAAGGAAGCATAACACCTTTACTCAGGGGGCAGAGTGAACTCTGAAAGTTTTCCAGGCGGGGGGGGGGGGGGAGAGACAGAATATAAGAACAAAATGAGAAACAAGGAAAAATAGTGTTGGCTGGCTGGCCGGCTTTCAGTTCCCTGACAGAAATGAGCACATTGTGGAGGAAACACAAAGTTGTTACACTATGTGGGTGTGATGAGGAGAGATTGTGAGTGAGTGTCCTGTCAGAACAAAGTTAGTCCCATAGTTGATGAAATTCATTATCCCAAAACTTCAGCAGAATATATCCCAAGTTTGCAAATGTGTGATCAGCTTGTGACAGGTTGGGCTGGAGATGCTGAGAACTGGGGAGCCCTCAATGCAAGAGCAGACACTCATTCCCATGAAGAGGGAGAGAGGGAGGGAGGGAGGGAGGGAGGGATCATTCATTCCTATACTCAAGTTTAAAGAAAGATGAGTGGCTATCTATGGAGAGACCACTCACAGATATGAAAAATCATTTCCTAAAAATCAAATTTCTCAGTCAGTATGCAACTGCTATGGTGCTTCTCCTAGATAGAGCAAAACACACAAACAAACTGATTCCTTGATCTAGAGCCACAGTGCACATGCTGTGGAAAAGGGGACATGGCCAACTTGAATCACAATATTCATCAGAGCATGAAAAGAGCATAAAAAGGACACAGAGGAGAGATAATTGTGGTCTTTCCTTCCTCCCTCCCTCCCTCCCTCCCTCCCTCCCTCCCTCCCTCCTTCCCTCAGGAAGTGACTGACAGATGAGACTTTGTCCAAGCAGGTTCTGTCTGAAATACCAGACTTGAGTTTCCCCCTCTGTGGGTATTAGCTAATCAGTCCTCCCTTCTTTCTGTAGGAAGGTGGTGCATGTCTCTCAGAACTTACCTGGTTTCCTCTGCACCAGGTGAACCAGGGAAAAGCTTTCTAAGCCTTATTCAGACCCATAGAGGCTGCGCTGTGTGTGACTTCAGAGACCTCAGGGAGTATAGGGGTGGGTGGGTGCTTGATGCTTCAGACTCATGTCATTGAAGGACATAACATAGTCTGGATTCACAGAGATTCACAACACAGAGCCATTGTAACTTACTAACAGCTCAGGACACCCAGAGCTAACAAGAAATTGCAGTCTCAGCCGGGCTTTAATCACAGCACACACACAGATCTCTGTGAATTCAAAGATGGCCTGATTTACAGAGTGAGTTTTAGGACAGCCCACGATACAAAAAGAAACCCTTTCTTGAAAAACAAAGCAAAACAGCAAAAGAAAGAAAGACAAGGAAAAAGAAAAAAATGGCAGTCTCTTTCCACTCTCTCCTCCATTGGCTCTTAAAGAGCTCTCAAGCTGAACTGGAGACCATGGTGTCACTCAAAACTGGGAAGCCAGAAACCTTAGGGGGGTCACAGGAGTCGGACTGACTGCAGCACTTGATGCCTCAACCCTGCTAATGGCTGTGATATAAGGCATGGTAAAATACGGGCTTTGGCAGAGCACTACTCCCCTTTCTCTATTATTATTGCTACACAACGAAAAGGACCGGGGGGGGGGGTGATGATGTGCAGTCAGTGCTGGTATTGAAATCTCACTGACTCCTTCCGCACTCCTTGTCAATTCCCGACTTTGTCAAATCAACTATCGTGAATCTTTGATGTGGGTTGGCCCTTTAGGAACTCAGAGAAACAAGACAGACAGACCTGTTTCATCCCAGAAACCTCCCAGTTCCTGAGCCCTAGCCCTGGAAGTCTCAAAGCCATCACATCCAGAAATCTCTCTAGTCCCTGCTAGTGGTGAACTCACTTCGTCTTCCCCAGGACCACTAATTATTTCTCCATGTTTTCCTGTGAGATCTGAGGCCAGCTTTCTTCTTCCTCCCTCTGGCCTCTCCACGAACGATCTCCATTCTCTAGACAACATGTCTAGAACCGAGTCTTATAGGCACCGAGAGAGTGTGTCTTGAGGGCAGTTGGCGTTTCTAGGACACGAGTGACATCACAAAATTCCGAGAGCTCTCTGGGATACCGTGGAATTTCCAGAGAAGGGACTGCTGATGTCGTGAGGCACGGCCTTTACCTCCTTGCTGATATTTCTCCCCGAACTGACCGACCGACCGACCGACCGACCAACCGGAACCTGAGGTTTCCTTTCCAGGAGTCTCTCCTCCGACACAGAGGGAGCCATTCAGGATTTCCTCCTTCCAAAACCAGAAATTTCTCTCTGCTTCATTAATATCTTCTCACTACTTCCTGAACCCATGGGGAGTTAGTTAGTTGAACACTCACTTTTTTCATGAATGACCCTTCCTCCCTCTCCTGAACATCTCATATTACTGATTCATACTCAGTAAAACAGTAATATGAGAAATTAGGCCAGGAGGACATGGAAGATGAGGGTTGAGTCTTCTGAAATGAACAAGCACTTAGGGAAGGCTAAACTTAAGGGAATTTGACTCTGAGTGGCAAGACATGAATAGCTGCTGCCAAGGCACAGATACAGGCACCAACTGGGCCCTCGGCATCCTCCTGCATCATCAGAGCTGTGTGGGAAACTCAGCCCAAAGGAGGGGCCGTGTTCAAAGGGAGAGGGCATTTTCGAGGACAGCACTGTTTTCTTTTTCTTCTTTCTTTCTTTCTTTCTTTCTTTCTTTCTTTCTTTCTTTTTTTTTTTCGAGACAGGGTTGTTCTGTAGTTTTTTTTTTTTTGGAGCCTGTCCTGGAACTAGCTCTTGTAGACCAGGCTGGTCTTGAACTCACATGCTTTCTTTTTTTTTTCTATTGGATATTTTTGACTTCTTTATCAAAGATCAGGTGTTCGAAGATGTGTGGATCGATATCCGGGTCTTCTATTCGGTTCCATTGGTCCTCCTGTCTGTTCTTATGCCAGGACCAGGCTGTTTTCAGAACTGTAGCTTACAGAGTGTTCTTGCAGGTGGGGCACAGAAGAGGTTAATTACGGTACCTTAGTTCTTCTGCTTTTCTAGCAGACCGGAGCCCAGCTGACAGGAATCCAGTAGAGATGGTGTCAAGGTTCACACTGACACTAACAGCTGTAACTTGAGCAGGATTTGTGATCCACATGAAATTTGCAATGAATTGCAGCAAATCTGTGACACTCTAACTTGCTCAGGCTCAGTATCTGAACATACAGATGTTTGCAATGATCACTGGCTTCAGGATTTTTTTTTGTTGTTGTTTTGTTTTTCCACGAGACAGGGTTTCCCTGTAGCTGAAGTTTAACGGCCTGGTGTTTTTGTGACTTACTGCTTCAAAGAACTTCTCCATTTCTTTATCCCTAAGGGAAAAGAAATATAATCACTAAATACATTTAAGTGTCTTTCAACCATTTTAGATCCCTCTGTTGAGAGTTCTCTGTTTAGGTCTGTACTCCATTTTTTAAAATTGGATTATTTGTTCTTTGGATGACCAATTTCTCGACTTCTTTGTGTATTTTGGAGATTAGTGAAGATCTTTTCCCATTCTGTAAGGCCGTCGTTTTGTCTTGTTGGCCATGTTCTTTGCTTTACAGAAGCTTTTCAGTTTCAGGAGGTCTCACTTATTAATTGTTTCTCTCAGTGTCTGTTTTTTTTTCTTTTTTTTTTCTTTTTTCTTTCTTTTTTTTTTCTTTTTTTCTTTTTTTCTTTTTTTCTTTTTTTTCTTCTTCTTCTTTTCTTTTTTTTCTTTTTTTTCTCTCTTTAGTTTTTTTCTTTGTTCTTTTTTTTGTTTTGTTTTTCTTTTTTTTTCTTTTTTCTTTTTTTTCTTTTTCTCTCAGTGTCTGTGCTACTGGGGTTCTATTTAGCAAGCGTTCTCCTGTGCCAATGTGTTCAAGTGCATTTGATATTTTTATTTTTATATTCTTTTATTGTGGATGAAGTCAATTATTTGAACTCTCAAATATTTTTATTGTTATTATCTCTCTATTTGTTTGCTTATTTGTGGTTGTTCACCAACTTGACTATCTAGAGGAAGTAAAAGTCGTAACAAGGTTTCCGTAGGTGAACCTGCGGAAGGATCATTAACGTGAGAGAGCAGCGGCGGCGGCTCTGCCCGCCCGCTCGCCTGCCTCGCCCGAGTTCTCGCCGGGAGGCGCGCTCCCCGGGTCGCACGTGTGTTGTGCGCACGGAAGTGTGCGTGCGCACGGGCGCGCGTGGCGGTCGTGAGAGAGAGGTCGAGAGAGGGGGAAGGGGGACGGGCGCCGGCTCGCCCGCCCTCCTCGCCCCGTCCGAGGACCCGTGTCTGGCTCTGCCGCTGGCGGCTCACGGCGGACGGCGGCTCTCTTCCCGCTCTCGCTCTCCTCCGTCCACTCCCGCTGCTTGCCTCACCGCACCGCAGCGGCCCGCGGGTGTGTCCCCTCTTTCCCGGGCGCGCGCCTTTCCCTCTCCATCCCTCTTCCCGGGGGAGGATGTGCGAGGGTCTGGCGGCGCCCCGGGCCCCCTCTCGCCGCCGACCTCCGCTCGCGCGCCGTGGCGCCGCGGCGCGCCTGTCGGGGAGGCGGCGGAGGTTGGGCGCACTTTTTTTTTCCCCTCTCTCCACCTCCTTCTCCAAAGGACCGGGGTAGACCAGTAGTCCCTCCCACCGGGCGGGAGGCCATTTTTTTCCCCCGGGGATGCGGCGGGTCGACCAGATGTCCCGCTGGACTCTTTTTTTTTTTTTTTTTTTTAATGTATAATATATATTATATCTTCCTAGACCTGACGGGTCGACCAGTTGTCTCTGTGCACTTCCTTTTTTTTGACGGACTGGAAGCGGGTCGACCAGTTGTCCGATTAAATATTTGGCCTTAAAATGCTACGTACCGGGGTCGACCAGTTGGCCTTGTGAACTTGGGTCGACCAGTTGTCTTTTTCCATGTCTTGATTGAATGATGTCATTCTTCAATGTGTTGGTGGTTAGTTTATCTCTTTTGTTCTCTATGCCAACACGCCCCACTCACCAAACACTTTTTTTTAAATTTATTTATTTACTTATTTTTATTTTACTTTTTTATTATTTATTTATTTATACATACATACATACATCCTGTCTATCTGTCCAGATGGGGCAGGGGTAGAAGGGGCTAGCTATGAGAGGAAGGTGCTCGGTGGGCATCCAGTTGTAAATAAGGCTGGGAATAAATAGCTGAATATTAATTCATTTGAGTAATATTAAAACTGTTCAAGTAGAAAACAATTGCTTTCTTTTTCTGTTTGCCCAGAGATCTGACTGACTGCAACTTGGAAAGAAGACGGCCCTGCTGGACAGAGACCTCCCTCCTGCTTTGGGTGGGTCGACCAGTTTACATGTTTATTTCCACGTTTTGTCTTTTATGGATTGAATGGATGTGTCTCTCTCTTTTTTTTTTTTTTTTTTTGGTTTTTCGAGACAGGGTTTCTCTGTGGCTTTGGAGCCTGTCCTGGAACTAGCAGTGTAGACCAGGCTGGTCTCGAACTCACAGAGATCCGCCTACCTCTGCCTCCCGAGTACTGGGATTAAAGGCGTGCGCCACCATCGCCCGGCTCTCATTTTTTTTTTCACGATTGCTTGCTTGCTTGCTTGCTTACTTACTTACTTACTTACTATCTGTTCAGCCCATCTCATTTACTTACTTCTTTAAAAAAAATGACCCACCTAGTTATTTACTTACTTACTTACTTACTTACTTGTTCATTCATTCCTTCACTTCCTTATCTTCTTTCATATATCTGTTTATTTATCTGCTGATTTAGCGTGACTCATTTACTTATTGAATGTTTCAATTATTATTTAGTTTTATTCATTTATTCATTCTTTATGTCTATTTTTATGTATGTATTTACTTACTTTCTTAATTTTTTTTTTACTTTTTAAAATTTACTTAATTTTTTTCTTTCTTTCGGAATGTAGATTCTTTCTTCCTTTCTTCCTTTCTTTCCTTCTTTCTGTCTCCTGACTGTCACTGGCTAAGAAAATGGTGGCCTCCATGTCACTGGTCAGCATAGCAGCTCCTAAAATGGAATTTGATGAAGGGATACATAGATAGATAGATAGATAGATAGATAGATAGATAGATAGATAGATAGATAGATAGATAGATGGGATGCGCACACGCTCACACACACACACACACACACACATATGCACGCACGTGCATGACATGTACAGATGGGGGGCGATTCCAATGTTTTCAGAGGAAGGTGCTCGCTGGTAATAATAAATGTGCTGGTAAATAAGGCTGGAAATAGCTGAATATTAAATCATTAAAACTCTTCAAATAAATAAAAAGCAATTCCATTTCTCTCTCTCTCTCTTTCTCACCATATACCAGCACATCTGAACTGACTGCAACATACAAAAGAAGAAGAAACACGGAAAGAAGACATCCCTGCTGGACAGGATCTGAGATGAGAATAAATTCATCGAATGGCTGCCAACAGCATTTCATTGAGAAGAGATTCCACATTTTATGCTGTACAGTTACTTAGTTAGATAGATAGATAAAGAGAGGCCTGTGAACTGGGGTGGGCTGTGGCTTCTCAGGTCACCTCAGGTCAGGGAGGGGCTGAGGAGTGTCCCATTGGCCTTGACAATAGGCAGGAGTCAGAGGTTAATGTCAGGGCAGGGCCTGAGAGTTCCTCAAAGGGAATGAATGGAGACCCTTGCTTACCTAAGAAATGCCTGACCTTGGAAAAGGACTTGTGGAAAGCGGGCCCTTGAAACTGTGGTTTCACGTCTTACTAGAAAGCTCCCTCTTGGAAGGGAAAGTCATCGTGATATCTTACTCTTTTCCCAAGGATACCCTACCTACCCTTCTGATCATTCTTACTGAATTAAGTCTTCCACTGCAAATAAATAAATAAATAAATAATAAATGAAGTGGGTGAGTGAGTGAGTGAGTGAGTGAGTAAGTAAGTAAGTAAGTAAACAAGCAAATACGTGGATGGACAAATAAATACAAAGTTTGCTGTTGTTGACTGACTTTTGATTTCATAATGAATCTCTCTCTCTCTCTCTCTCTCACACACACACACACACACACACACACTAAATATACAATAAAAGGAAGCATAACACCTTTACTCAGGGGGCAGAGTGAACTCTGAAAGTTTTCCAGGCCGGGGGGGATGGGGAGAGACAGAATATAAGAACAAAATGAGAAACAAGGAAAAATAGTGTTGGCTGGCTGGCCGGCTTTCAGTTCCCTGACAGAAATGAGCACATTGTGGAGGAAACACAAAGTTGTTACACTATGTGGGTGTGATGAGGAGAGATTGTGAGTGAGTGTCCTGTCAGAACAAAGTTAGTCCCATAGTTGATGAAATTCATTATCCCAAAACTTCAGCAGAATATATCCCAAGTTTGCAAATGTGTGATCAGCTTGTGACAGGTTGGGCTGGAGATGCTGAGAACTGGGGAGCCCTCAATGCAAGAGCAGACACTCATTCCCATGAAGAGGGAGAGAGGGAGGGAGGGAGGGAGGGAGGGATCATTCATTCCTATACTCAAGTTTAAAGAAAGATGAGTGGCTATCTATGGAGAGACCACTCACAGATATGAAAAATCATTTCCTAAAAATCAAATTTCTCAGTCAGTATGCAACTGCTATGGTGCTTCTCCTAGATAGAGCAAAACACACAAACAAACTGATTCCTTGATCTAGAGCCACAGTGCACATGCTGTGGAAAAGGGGACATGGCCAACTTGAATCACAATATTCATCAGAGCATGAAAAGAGCGTAAAAAGGACACAGAGGAGAGATAATTGTGGTCCTTCCTTCCTCCCTCCCTCCCTCCCTCCCTCCCTCCCTCCCTCCCTCCTTCCCTCAGGAAGTGACTGACAGATGAGACTTTGTCCAAGCAGGTTCTGTCTGAAATACCAGACTTGAGTTTCCCCCTCTGTGGGTATTAGCTAATCAGTCCTCCCTTCTTTCTGTAGGAAGGTGGTGCATGTCTCTCAGAACTTACCTGGTTTCCTCTGCACCAGGTGAACCAGGGAAAAGCTTTCTAAGCCTTATTCAGACCCATAGAGGCTGCGCTGTGTGTGACTTCAGAGACCTCAGGGAGTATAGGGGTGGGTGGGTGCTTGATGCTTCAGACTCATGTCATTGAAGGACATAACATAGTCTGGATTCACAGAGATTCACAACACAGAGCCATTGTCACTTACTAACAGCTCAGGACACCCAGAGCTAACAAGAAATTGCAGTCTCAGCCGGGCTTTAATCACAGCACACACACAGATCTCTGTGAATTCAAAGATGGCCTGATTTACAGAGTGAGTTTTAGGACAGCCCAAGATACAAAAAGAAACCCTTTCTTGAAAAACAAAGCAAAACAGCAAAAGAAAGAAAGACAAGGAAAAAGAAAAAAATGGCAGTCTCTTTCCACTCTCTCCTCCATTGGCTCTTAAAGAGCTCTCAAGCTGAACTGGAGACCATGGTGTCACTCAAAACTGGGAAGCCAGAAACCTTAGGGGGGTCACAGGAGTCGGACTGACTGCAGCACTTGATGCCTCAACCCTGCTAATGGCTGTGATATAAGGCATGGTAAAATACGGGCTTTGGCAGAGCACTACTCCCCTTTCTCTATTATTATTGCTACACAACGAAAAGGACCGGGGGGGGGGGGGGTGATGATGTGCAGTCAGTGCTGGTATTGAAATCTCACTGACTCCTTCCGCACTCCTTGTCAATTCCCGACTTTGTCAAATCAACTATCGTGAATCTTTGATGTGGGTTGGCCCTTTAGGAACTCAGAGAAACAAGACAGACAGACCTGTTTCATCCCAGAAACCTCCCAGTTCCTGAGCCCTAGCCTTGGAAGTCTCAAAGCCATCACATCCAGAAATCTCTCTAGTCCCTGCTAGTGGTGAACTCACTTCGTCTTCCCCAGGACCACTAATTATTTCTCCATGTTTTCCTGTGAGATCTGAGGCCAGCTTTCTTCTTCCTCCCTCTGGCCTCTCCACGAACGATCTCCATTCTCTAGACAACATGTCTAGAACCGAGTCTTATAGGCACCGAGAGAGTGTGTCTTGAGGGCAGTTGGCGTTTCTAGGACACGAGTGACATCACAAAATTCCGAGAGCTCTCTGGGATACCGTGGAATTTCCAGAGAAGGGACTGCTGATGTCGTGAGGCACGGCCTTTACCTCCTTGCTGATATTTCTCCCCGAACTGACCGACCGACCGACCGACCGACCAACCGGAACCTGAGGTTTCCTTTCCAGGAGTCTCTCCTCCGACACAGAGGGAGCCATTCAGGATTTCCTCCTTCCAAAACCAGAAATTTCTCTCTGCTTCATTAATATCTTCTCACTACTTCCTGAACCCATGGGGAGTTAGTTAGTTGAACACTCACTTTTTTCATGAATGACCCTTCCTCCCTCTCCTGAACATCTCATATTACTGATTCATACTCAGTAAAACAGTAATATGAGAAATTAGGCCAGGAGGACATGGAAGATGAGGGTTGAGTCTTCTGAAGTGAACAAGCACTTAGGGAAGGCTAAACTTAAGAGAATTTGACTCTGAGTGGCAAGACATGAATAGCTGCTGCCAAGGCACAGATACAGGCACCAACTGGGCCCTCGGCATCCTCCTGCATCATCAGAGCTGTGTGGGAAACTCAGCCCAAAGGAGGGGCCGTGTTCAAAGGGAGAGGGCATTTTCGAGGACAGCACTGTTTTCTTTTTCTTCTTTCTTTCTTTCTTTCTTTCTTTCTTTCTTTCTTTCTTTTTTTTTTTCGAGACAGGGTTGTTCTGTAGTTTTTTTTTTTTTTTGGAGCCTGTCCTGGAACTAGCTCTTGTAGACCAGGCTGGTCTTGAACTCACATGCTTTCTTTTTTTTTCTATTGGATATTTTTGACTTCTTTATCAAAGATCAGGTGTTCGAAGATGTGTGGATCGATATCCGGGTCTTCTATTCGGTTCCATTGGTCCTCCTGTCTGTTCTTATGCCAGGACCAGGCTGTTTTCAGAACTGTAGCTTACAGAGTGTTCTTGCAGGTGGGGCACAGAAGAGGTTAATTATGGTACCTTAGTTCTTCTGCTTTTCTAGCAGACCGGAGCCCAGCTGACAGAAATCCAGTAGAGATGGTGTCAAGGTTCACACTGACACTAACAGCTGTAACTTGAGCAGGATTTGTGATCCACATGAAATTTGCAATGAATTGCAGCAAATCTGTGACACTCTAACTTGCTCAGGCTCAGTATCTGAACATACAGATGTTTGCAATGATCACTGGCTTCAGGATTTTTTTTTTTTTGTTGTTGTTGTTGTTTTGTTTTTCCACGAGACAGGGTTTCCCTGTAGCTGAAGTTTAACGGCCTGGTGTTTTTGTGACTTACTGCTTCAAAGAACTTCTCCATTTCTTTATCCCTAAGGGAAAAGAAATATAATCACTAAATACATTTAAGTGTCTTTCAACCATTTTAGATCCCTCTGTTGAGAGTTCTCTGTTTAGGTCTGTACTCCATTTTTTAAAATTGGATTATTTGTTCTTTGGATGACCAATTTCTCGACTTCTTTGTGTATTTTGGAGATTAGTGAAGATCTTTTCCCATTCTGTAAGGCCGTCGTTTTGTCTTGTTGGCCATGTTCTTTGCTTTACAGAAGCTTTTCAGTTTCAGGAGGTCTCACTTATTAATTGTTTCTCTCAGTGTCTGTTTTTTTTTCTTTTTTTTTTCTTTTTTCTTTCTTTTTTTTTTTGTTTTTTTCTTTTTTTCTTTTTTCTTTTTTTTCTTCTTCTTCTTTTCTTTTTTTTCTTTTTTTTCTCTCTTTAGTTTTTTTCTTTGTTCTTTTTTTTGTTTTGTTTTTCTTTTTTTTTCTTTTTTCTTTTTTTTCTTTTTCTCTCAGTGTCTGTGCTACTGGGGTTCTATTTAGCAAGCGTTCTCCTGTGCCAATGTGTTCAAGTGCATTTGATATTTTTATTTTTATATTCTTTTATTGTGGATGAAGTCAATTATTTGAACTCTCAAATATTTTTATTGTTATTATCTCTCTATTTGTTTGCTTATTTGTGGTTGTTCAACATAAGGTTTCGTTGTGTACCCTTGTATGCCCTGGGACTCACTTTGTAGACAAGACTGGCCTCAGACTCACAGAGAGTCATCTGCCTCTGCCTCCTAGTGCTGAGATTAAAGGCATGCACTAAACACCTTTTCTCTATATTTATTTTCCTAATAATTTATTTATTTTCATTTTATTGTCATTGGTGTTTTGCCTGCATGTATGTCTATCTGAGGGTGTCCGATCTTGGAGTTACCGACAGCTGTTGACTGCCATGTGGGTGGTAAGGAATTGAACCTGGGTCCTCTGGAAGAGCAGTCAGAACTCTTAACCACAGAGCCATCCCTCTCCAGCCCTCACCTTTTTTTTTTTTTGAAAACGGGGTTTCTCTGTGTCACTTTGCCTGGCCTTGAATCTCAATCTGCAGAACAAGGGAGCCTTAAACTCACAGTGATCTGCCTGCCTTGGTCTCCCTGATCTTGGAGGTGTTTTTATCATCTCTCTCTCTCTCTCTCTCTCTCTCTCTCTCTCTCTCTCTCTCTCTCTCTCTCTCTCTCTGTGTGTGTGTGTGTGTCTGGCTATCTAGCTATCTATCCATTCATTTATTAGTTTATGTATTTATTTATTTTTTGGTTGTTCTTGTTGTTTTCTGAGACAGGATTTCTCTCTAGCTTTGGAGTCTGTCCTGGATCCAGACCTGGTCACAGCTGTACCGGAAAATAAAATAAAACAAACAAACAAAAACAAAAACAAAGCAAAGCAAAGCAAAAGCCAGGCAGGACTGTCTGGTTGACCTTCCCTTTTCCCCTCCCCCATGGGCTCCTCAGAGGCGGTGCGGCCTCCTGCAGGGAATCCACAGAGCCTCTGCCCAAGGCTCTCCAGGGAACCCACTCTCTCCCTTTCCCCCAGCCCCAGGGCTGCCGGCCACATCTATCTCTCAGGCGTAGGTGGCGGGCACTCTGGCTATCCAGGACGTGACAGACACAGATACACAGAAGCAGGGAGGAACGGTGCCCACTCTCTCACTAGATGCAGGCATGCAGGAGGAACAATGAAAGAATGAGAACTGGAGAGATGGAATTTCTGGAATGTCCAGAAACCACATGGTGGGGATCTAGTGACCTCTTTTGGTGACAGGGAGTACAGCACAGATTGGGTTCTTGTGCTCCTGAGATGTAACCCCCACAAGGCAGCAGCTCATAAGTGATTGTAAATCCAGTTTCACACAACTGCACATAAAATAAAGTTAAATAAATCATAAAAAAATTCTTTAAAAATTTGAAATTAAAATAAGTTCTACACAACCGGAAAGACTGTCTCAAATAAAAGTAAAATAAAATGTTCTAAAATAGGACAACTTCCCTGCCCCCCCACCCCCACAGGGACACACTTGGTGCAGACCAAGAGATACAAACAAAATTTGAAATTAAACTAAATGTACAAGAAACTGAGCCTGGTTATTGTGGTGCACATCTTTTATTCTATCATCAAAGAGACAGAGGCAGGTGGACCTCTGTGAATTCCCAGGCTTTATAGAGAGGCCCCCAACCCAAATAAAAAAAAAACATATATAAAAGTTTGACCAAACACCACCCCCCCCCAAAAAAAAGGAAGGAAGGAAGGAAAGAAGAAGGAGACATTATAAACTGTCTCCTTGGTCCTAGAAACTGGATCATGGGAATTTAGGACCTATGAGACAGTGCACGAGTCTTGTGATCTCACTTGGTAGATGAGTCTGGATTTTAACTCACAGATGTCCTTCTGCCTGTGTCTCCCACATGCTGGGATAAAGGGTTCCCTAATTCTTGAATGGCATACTGAAAGTAGTTATTTCTACTTGGTTTGCGTTTGATTTTTTTTTAAACAATCCATGCCTAATTATTTATTTATTTTTGGTTTTTCATGACAGGGTTTCTCTGTAGCTTTGGAACTAACCCTTGTAGACCAGGCTGGCCTCAAATTCACAAAGATCCACCTGCCTTTGCCTCCCAAGTGCTGGGATTAAAGGAATGTGCCACCACTACCCGCCTTTGTTTCTTTTATTTATTTTTGTTAAGCTCTACGTTTTTCTTTCCTCTCTTTCCATGCCTCCCCTTCAACCCTCTCCCAAGGTTCTGGCTATGACAAACAATGCTGCTATGAGCATAGTTGAGCCCATGTCCTCGTGGCACAATTGAGCATCCTTTACATATATACCTAAACGTGGTATTGCTGGGTCTTGAGGAAGGTTGTTTCCTAATTTTCTGAGAAATCGCCACACTGACATCCAAAGGGGGCGGTACCAGCTTGCATTCCCACCAGCGATGCAGGAGTGTTCCCTTTTCCCCACATCCTCTCCAGCATAAGTTGTCATCAGTGTTTTAGATCTTGGCCATTCTTACAGGTATAAAGTGGAATCTCAGAGCTGTTTTGATTTACATATCTCTGATGACTAAGGGTGTTGAACATCTCCTTAAGTGTCTTTCAGCCATTTTAGATTTCTCGGTTGAGAGTTCTCTGTTTAGGTCTGTACCTCCATGTTGTGAACTGGATTATTTGTTCTTGAAATGACCAATGTCTTGAGTTCTTTGTATATTTTGGAGATCAGACCTCTGTCTGATGTGGGGTTAGTGAAGATCTTTGCCCATTCTGTAAGGCCGTCGTTTTGTCTTGTTGGCCATGTCCTTTGCTTTACAGAAGAAGCCTTTCAGTTTCACGAGGTCCCATTGATTAATTTTGTTTCTCTCAGAGTCTGTGCTACTGGAGTTAGATTTAGGAAGTGGTCTCCTGTGCCGATGCGTTCAAATGCTTTTTTTAAAAAAATAAATATTTATTTATTATGTATACAATATTCTTTCTGTGTGTATGTCTGAAGGCCAGAAGAGAGCACCAGACCCTATTACAGATGGTTGTGAGCCACCATGTGGTTGCTGGGAATTGAACTCAGGACCTTTGGAAGAGCAGGCAATGCTCTTAACCGCTGAGCCATCTCTCCAGCCCCCGTTCAAATGCTTTTGATATTTTTATTTTTATATTTTTTTTATTGTGGATGAGGTCAATTATTTGAACTCTCAAATATTTTTATTGTTATTATCTGTTTGTTTATTTGTGGGTTTGCAACACGGGGTTTCCTTGTGTATCCTTGTATGCCCTGGGACTCACTTTGTAAACAAGACTGGCCTCAGACTCACAGAGATCCGCCTGCCTCTGCCTTCTAGTGATGGCATTAAAGGCGTACACTAAACACATTTTTTTTGAAAACAGGGTTTTTCTGTGTCACTTTGCCTGTCCTGAATCTCAATCTGCAGAACAAAGTAGCCTTAAACTCACAGTGATCTGCCTGCTTTGGTCTCCCTGATCTTGGAGGTGTTTTATCATCTATCTATCTATCTATCTATCTATCTATCTATCTATCTATCTATCTATCTATCTATCTATCCATTCATTTCATTTATTAGTTTATTTATTTATTTTTTTGTTTTCTGAGACAGGGTTTCTCTCTAGCTTTCCTTCTTGCTTGCTTGCTTGATTTTTTTGCTTTCTTGCTCTCTTGCTTTTTTCCCCCTTCTTTTATTAGTTAGTTCTTGAGGCATGGTTTCTCTGTGTAACAGCCCTAGCTGTTCTCTCTCTCTCTCTCTCTCTCTCTCTCTCTCTCTCTCTCTCTCAAATATGTTTGGTTTTGTGTTTTGCTTTATGAGACAGGGTTTCTCTGCTGCTTTGGAGACTGTTGTTAAAACTAGCTCCTTTCTTGTAGACCAGGCTGTCCTAAAACTCCCAATGATCCTGTTTCTGCTAAATATGGAGCCACTGCTCTTGAATGCCTTTGTCTGGTGAGGTCAAAAGCCACCCACCCACACACAACCCCCCCCCCAACACACACACAAACCAAACACAGGCACAGGCACACCCAGAGACACATAAATAAACTTTTAAATTAAGAAGAGCCTGGAGAGCTAGTTTCGCGGCTCTTCCAGAGAAATTGGGTTCAATTCCCAGCACCTGCATGGCAGCTCATAGTGATTGTAAATTCAGTTTCTGGGTGATCTGACATCTTCAGACCATTGCACATAAAATAAAGTTAAGAAAATCATAAAAAAATTCCTTAAGAAATTGAAATTTAACTAAGTCCCACACAATTGGAAACACTCTCAAATAAAAGTAAAATAAATGGAAAAGAATACAGTGCTAAGTGCAGTTATGAAAATGTTTTGAAATGTGATACCTTCCCTGTCTCCCCCACATACACAAGCCACACTGAGAGATTTAAATAAAATCTGGGTAATCATTTATGTATCTGGCCTATGTCAGAGGGGCAGGGGAAGCTGAAGCCTTGTCCTTTGGGCTCCAGGTTCTCAGTACTGCGTCAAAAACTCGAGTGTATAGTGAGCCCATGTCTGTCCTGCCGGCAGCACTCAGGAACTGGGAATACAAGGATCAGGAGATCATCTTCAACAACCCAGCAAGTGCAAACCATCCTGGTGGGAAAGAGACCCTCTAAAAGAAATCAATAAAATGACATTTTTATTTTTTTCTGTCGGAAGTGAAAATGTTCCAAATAATTCACTGCATCAGTATTCCTGGAAATGATATCAAAATCAGAATTTTTCTTTTTTTTTTAACATTTTATTTTATTCTTATTATTTTCATTTTTATTTTTTTGGTTTTTCGAGACAGGGTTTCTCTGTGGTTTTGGAGCCTGTCCTGGAACTAGCTCTTGTAGACCAGGCTGGTCTCGAAATCACAGAGATCCGCCTGCCTCTGCCTCCCAAGTGCTGGGATTAAAGGCGTGCGCCACCACTGCCTGGCGTAAATCAGAATTTTTCATATTATTCCATGGCTGTTGTAATTTTCTCTGTGGCAGACAGAGGCAGGCAGATCTCTGTGAGTTTGAGGCCAGCCTGGTCATCTACAGTTCCAGGACAGGTGCCAAAGCTAAGAGAATCCTTGTCTCAGAAAATTTTTTTCTCTGCGTCTCACGTGTCGTGTGTCTTTCTCTAAGCAGGCCCAGGAATCCTAAGAGCCTGTAGGTGATCTAGGAAATCTCCTGTAGCAGGGGCCCTGGCCTCCACTCCTGGCCCCTGAGGGCACCTGGTAAAAGTGAGAAGGCAGATTTCAGAGACTAGTAAAGTTCAAGGTCACCAGCCCTTCCCAACAGCTAGAACCTTTAAAGGGTGAGGCTACAACTTAATTGGCCTGCTTAGATATGGATATTTTTGTTGTGGTTCTTGTTTTACAGGGCAGGAACAGACATCCAAGTGGGAATTTTCCACAGCTGTTTTAATTTTCTCAGACTCGGTATTTAGTATGAGAAGTGGTGTGTGGGGTTGTACAAACACAACTACTGAAAAAGAACCCTAAGAAAGCAGGCCTCCCTCCCTCCCTCCCTCCTTCCTTCCCTCCCTCCCTCCCTCCCTCCCTCCCTCCCTCCCTCCCTCCCTCCCTCCCTCCCTCAGTTCCTCCCTCTCACCAAGCCATAATTGTGGCAGCCCCTTGGCCCACATAGTCCTTTCACTGATCAGTCAGACACACTCTTTTTTTATTTTTGAATTTTGGGTGAAGTCAATTAATTGAGCTCTTAGATGATGATGATGATGATGATTATTATTAGTTTATTTGTGTTTTTTTTTTTTACATAGAGGTTCCCTGTGTCCCTGGAACTCACTTTGTAGACAAGGCTGGCCTCAGACTCACAGAGATCTAGCTGCCCCTGCCTCTACCTCTGCTTCCTAGTGCCGGAATTAAAGGCCTGTACTAAACACACTTTCCCCCCCTAAGTCAGGGTTTCTCTGTGTCTGTCGCTTTGCCTGTCCTAAAACTCACACTGCAGAACGAGGTGGCCTCAAACTCACAGCGATTTGCCTGTTTCTGCCTCTCCTGATTTCTGAGGGCTGAGAACTGAGAATAAAGAAATGTGCTGCCCAAAATATACTGCCGCTGCTGCAATTAAAAAAATAAATTAAAATAAAATAACCTGAGATAAACAAAGAAAAAAAGGAAAACACCTGTTTTTTCCTTCCTTCCTTCCTTCCTTCCTTCCTTCCTTCCTTCCTTCCTTCCTTCCTTTCTTTTTCCTTACTTGTTTTTTTTCTGTTTTCTTCTTTTATTATTATTATTATTATTATTATTATTATTATTTTTGGTGAAGGGTTTCTCTGTATAATACCTTTAACTCACTATATAAACCAGGCTGTCATCTTGGTAACATTATGGTTTTGTATTTTCTTATTTCTTGTCTGTAAATCAACAAATCAACATTTCTTCTCTCTCTCTCTCTCACACTCATTTAATTTATGTTTTATTTTATTTTTGGTTTGTGTTCTTGTTTTGATTTTCAAGGAAGGGTTTCTCTGTTGCTTTGGAGCCTGTCTTTGGAACTAGCTTTTGTCAACCAGGCTGGCTGGCCTCAAACTCCCAGAGATCCACCTGCCTCTCTGCCAGATATGGAACCAGTCATCTTGGTTAGTTCAAAAGCCACCCCATAAACACACACACACACACACAACACACACACACACACACACACACACACACACACACACACACACACAGAGGCACATCCAGAGAAACATATTTTTTTTTTTTTTTGGTTTTTCGAGACAGGGTTTCTCTGTGGCTTTGGAGCCTGTCCTGGAACTAGCTCTGTAGACCAGGCTGGTCTCGAACTCACAGAGATCCGCCTGCCTCTGCTTCCCGAGTGCTGGGATTAAAGGCTTGCGCCACCACTGCCCTGCGATGCCCCTACTATAAAAATGGGTTTCAGAAACCGGCCTTTTGCCACAGTGTCAGAAGCCCAAACTCTGCCTGTGGTCTCAGCTAGCTGATAAGCTTCTGTGACTCGCGGTGTGTTTGTATTTTTAAGTTTGTTTTTGGTTTATTAGACTCGGTGGTGTTCTCATCTTTGCATGACCCCCCCCCTCGACCCAACATTTAAGTGTCTTTCAACCATTTTAGATCCCTCTGTTGAGAGTTCTCTGTTTAGGTCTGTACTCCATTTTTTAAAATTGGATTATTTGTTCTTTGGATGACCAATTTCTCGACTTCTTTGTGTATTTTGGAGATTAGTGAAGATCTTTTCCCATTCTGTAAGGCCGTCGTTTTGTCTTCTTGGCCATGTTCTTTGCTTTACAGAAGCTTTTCAGTTTCAGGAGGTCTCACTTATTAATTGTTTCTCTCAGTGTCTGTTTTTTTTTCTTTTTTTTTCTTTTTTCTTTCTTTTTTTTTCTTTTTTTTCTTTTTTTCTTTTTTTCTTTTTTTTCTTCTTCTTCTTTTCTTTTTTTTCTTTTTTTTCTCTCTTTAGTTTTTTTCTTTGTTCTTTTTTTTGTTTTGTTTTTCTTTTTTTTTCTTTTTTCTTTTTTTTCTTTTTCTCTCAGTGTCTGTGCTACTGGGGTTCTATTTAGCAAGCGTTCTCCTGTGCCAATGTGTTCAAGTGCATTTGATATTTTTATTTTTATATTCTTTTATTGTGGATGAAGTCAATTATTTGAACTCTCAAATATTTTTATTGTTATTATCTCTCTATTTGTTTGCTTATTTGTGGTTGTTCACCAACTTGACTATCTAGAGGAAGTAAAAGTCGTAACAAGGTTTCCGTAGGTGAACCTGCGGAAGGATCATTAACGTGAGAGAGCAGCGGCGGCGGCTCTGCCCGCCCGCTCGCCTGCCTCGCCCGAGTTCTCGCCGGGAGGCGCGCTCCCCGGGTCGCACGTGTGTTGTGCGCACGGAAGTGTGCGTGCGCACGGGCGCGCGTGGCGGTCGTGAGAGAGAGGTCGAGAGAGGGGGAAGGGGGACGGGCGCCGGCTCGCCCGCCCTCCTCGCCCCGTCCGAGGACCCGTGTCTGGCTCTGCCGCTGGCGGCTCACGGCGGACGGCGGCTCTCTTCCCGCTCTCGCTCTCCTCCGTCCACTCCCGCTGCTTGCCTCACCGCACCGCAGCGGCCCGCGGGTGTGTCCCCTCTTTCCTGGGCGCGCGCCTTTCCCTCTCCATCCCTCTTCCCGGGAGAGGATGGGCGAGGGTCTGGCGGCGCCCCGGGCCCCCTCTCGCCGCCGACCTCCGCTCGCGCGCCGTGGCGCCGCGGCGCGCCTGTCGGGGAGGCGGCGGAGGTTGGGCGCACTTTTTTTTCCCCCCTCTCCACCTCCTTCTCCAAAGGACCGGGGTAGACCAGTAGTCCCTCCCACCGGGCGGGAGGCCATTTTTTTCCCCCGGGGATGCGGCGGGTCGACCAGATGTCCCGCTGGACTCTTTTTTTTTTTTTTTTTTTTTTTAATGTATAATATATATTATATCTTCCTAGACCTGACGGGTCGACCAGTTGTCTCTGTGCACTTCCTTTTTTTTGAAGGACTGGAAGCGGGTCGACCAGTTGTCCGATTAAATATTTGGCCTTAAAATGCTACGTACCGGGGTCAACCAGTTGGCCTTGTGAACTTGGGTCGACCAGTTGTCTTTTTCCATGTCTTGATTGAATGATGTCATTCTTCAATGTGTTGGTGGTTAGTTTATCTCTTTTGTTCTCTATGCCAACACGCCCCACTCACCAAACACTTTTTTTTTAATTTATTTATTTACTTATTTTTATTTTACTTTTTTATTATTTATTTATTTATACATACATACATACATCCTGTCTATCTGTCCAGATGGGGCAGGGGTAGAAGGGGCTAGCTATGAGAGGAAGGTGCTCGGTGGGCATCCAGTTGTAAATAAGGCTGGGAATAAATAGCTGAATATTAATTCATTTGAGTAATATTAAAACTGTTCAAGTAGAAAACAATTGCTTTCTTTTTCTGTTTGCCCAGAGATCTGACTGACTGCAACTTGGAAAGAAGACGGCCCTGCTGGACAGAGACCTCCCTCCTGCTTTGGGTGGGTCGACCAGTTTACATGTTTATTTCCACGTTTTGTCTTTTATGGATTGAATGGATGTGTCTCTCTCTTTTTTTTTTTTTTGGTTTTTCGAGACAGGGTTTCTCTGTGGCTTTGGAGCCTGTCCTGGAACTAGCACTGTAGACCAGGCTGGTCTCGAACTCACAGAGATCCGCCTACCTCTGCCTCCCGAGTACTGGGATTAAAGGCGTGCGCCACCATCGCCCGGCTCTCATTTTTTTTTTCACGATTGCTTGCTTGCTTGCTTGCTTACTTACTTACTTACTTACTATCTGTTCAGCCCATCTCATTTACTTACTTCTTTAAAAAAAATGACCCACCTAGTTATTTACTTACTTACTTACTTACTTACTTGTTCATTCATTCCTTCACTTCCTTATCTTCTTTCATATATCTGTTTATTTATCTGCTGATTTAGCGTGACTCATTTACTTATTGAATGTTTCAATTATTATTTAGTTTTATTCATTTATTCATTCTTTATGTCTATTTTTATGTATGTATTTACTTACTTTCTTAATTTTTTTTTTACTTTTTAAAATTTACTTAATTTTTTTCTTTCTTTCGGAATGTAGATTCTTTCTTCCTTTCTTCCTTTCTTTCCTTCTTTCTGTCTCCTGACTGTCACTGGCTAAGAAAATGGTGGCCTCCATGTCACTGGTCAGCATAGCAGCTCCTAAAATGGAATTTGATGAAGGGATACATAGATAGATAGATAGATAGATAGATAGATAGATAGATAGATAGATAGATAGATGGGATGCGCACACGCTCACACACACACACACACACACACACACACACACATATGCACGCACGTGCATGACATGTACAGATGGGGGGCGATTCCAATGTTTTCAGAGGAAGGTGCTCGCTGGTAATAATAAATGTGCTGGTAAATAAGGCTGGAAATAGCTGAATATTAAATCATTAAAACTCTTCAAATAAATAAAAAGCAATTCCATTTCTCTCTCTCTCTCTTTCTCACCATATACCAGCACATCTGAACTGACTGCAACATACAAAAGAAGAAGAAACACGGAAAGAAGACATCCCTGCTGGACAGGATCTGAGATGAGAATAAATTCATCGAATGGCTGCCAACAGCATTTCATTGAGAAGAGATTCCACATTTTATGCTGTACAGTTACTTAGTTAGATAGATAGATAAAGAGAGGCCTGTGAACTGGGGTGGGCTGTGGCTTCTCAGGTCACCTCAGGTCAGGGAGGGGCTGAGGAGTGTCCCATTGGCCTTGACAATAGGCAGGAGTCAGAGGTTAATGTCAGGGCAGGGCCTGAGAGTTCCTCAAAGGGAATGAATGGAGACCCTTGCTTACCTAAGAAATGCCTGACCTTGGAAAAGGACTTGTGGAAAGCGGGCCCTTGAAACTGTGGTTTCACGTCTTACTAGAAAGCTCCCTCTTGGAAGGGAAAGTCATCGTGATATCTTACTCTTTTCCCAAGGATACCCTACCTACCCTTCTGATCATTCTTACTGAATTAAGTCTTCCACTGCAAATAAATAAATAAATAAATAATAAATGAAGTGGGTGAGTGAGTGAGTGAGTGAGTAAGTAAGTAAGTAAGTAAGTAAACAAGCAAATACGTGGATGGACAAATAAATACAAAGTTTGCTGTTGTTGACTGACTTTTGATTTCATAATGAATCTCTCTCTCTCTCTCTCTCTCTCTCTCTCTCTCTCTCTCACACACACACACACACACACACACACACACTAAATATACAATAAAAGGAAGCATAACACCTTTACTCAGGGGGCAGAGTGAACTCTGAAAGTTTTCCAGGCGGGGGGGGGGAGAGACAGAATATAAGAAAAAATGAGAAACAAGGAAAAATAGTGTTGGCTGGCTGGCCGGCTTTCAGTTCCCTGACAGAAATGAGCACATTGTGGAGGAAACACAAAGTTGTTACACTATGTGGGTGTGATGAGGAGAGATTGTGAGTGAGTGTCCTGTCAGAACAAAGTTAGTCCCATAGTTGATGAAATTCATTATCCCAAAACTTCAGCAGAATATATCCCAAGTTTGCAAATGTGTGATCAGCTTGTGACAGGTTGGGCTGGAGATGCTGAGAACTGGGGAGCCCTCAATGCAAGAGCAGACACTCATTCCCATGAAGAGGGAGAGAGGGAGGGAGGGAGGGAGGGAGGGATCATTCATTCCTATACTCAAGTTTAAAGAAAGATGAGTGGCTATCTATGGAGAGACCACTCACAGATATGAAAAATCATTTCCTAAAAATCAAATTTCTCAGTCAGTATGCAACTGCTATGGTGCTTCTCCTAGATAGAGCAAAACACACAAACAAACTGATTCCTTGATCTAGAGCCACAGTGCACATGCTGTGGAAAAGGGGACATGGCCAACTTGAATCACAATATTCATCAGAGCATGAAAAGAGCGTAAAAAGGACACAGAGGAGAGATAATTGTGGTCCTTCCTTCCTCCCTCCCTCCCTCCCTCCCTCCCTCCCTCCCTCCCTCCTTCCCTCAGGAAGTGACTGACAGATGAGACTTTGTCCAAGCAGGTTCTGTCTGAAATACCAGACTTGAGTTTCCCCCTCTGTGGGTATTAGCTAATCAGTCCTCCCTTCTTTCTGTAGGAAGGTGGTGCATGTCTCTCAGAACTTACCTGGTTTCCTCTGCACCAGGTGAACCAGGGAAAAGCTTTCTAAGCCTTATTCAGACCCATAGAGGCTGCGCTGTGTGTGACTTCAGAGACCTCAGGGAGTATAGGGGTGGGTGGGTGCTTGATGCTTCAGACTCATGTCATTGAAGGACATAACATAGTCTGGATTCACAGAGATTCACAACACAGAGCCATTGTCACTTACTAACAGCTCAGGACACCCAGAGCTAACAAGAAATTGCAGTCTCAGCCGGGCTTTAATCACAGCACACACACAGATCTCTGTGAATTCAAAGATGGCCTGATTTACAGAGTGAGTTTTAGGACAGCCCAAGATACACAAAGAAACCCTTTCTTGAAAAACAAAGCAAAACAGCAAAAGAAAGAAAGACAAGGAAAAAGAAAAAAATGGCAGTCTCTTTCCACTCTCTCCTCCATTGGCTCTTAAAGAGCTCTCAAGCTGAACTGGAGACCATGGTGTCACTCAAAACTGGGAAGCCAGAAACCTTAGGGGGGTCACAGGAGTCGGACTGACTGCAGCACTTGATGCCTCAACCCTGCTAATGGCTGTGATATAAGGCATGGTAAAATACGGGCTTTGGCAGAGCACTACTCCCCTTTCTCTATTATTATTGCTACACAACGAAAAGGACCGGGGGGGGGGGTGATGATGTGCAGTCAGTGCTGGTATTGAAATCTCACTGACTCCTTCCGCACTCCTTGTCAATTCCCGACTTTGTCAAATCAACTATCGTGAATCTTTGATGTGGGTTGGCCCTTTAGGAACTCAGAGAAACAAGACAGACAGACCTGTTTCATCCCAGAAACCTCCCAGTTCCTGAGCCCTAGCCCTGGAAGTCTCAAAGCCATCACATCCAGAAATCTCTCTAGTCCCTGCTAGTGGTGAACTCACTTCGTCTTCCCCAGGACCACTAATTATTTCTCCATGTTTTCCTGTGAGATCTGAGGCCAGCTTTCTTCTTCCTCCCTCTGGCCTCTCCACGAACGATCTCCATTCTCTAGACAACATGTCTAGAACCGAGTCTTATAGGCACCGAGAGAGTGTGTCTTGAGGGCAGTTGGCGTTTCTAGGACACGAGTGACATCACAAAATTCCGAGAGCTCTCTGGGATACCGTGGAATTTCCAGAGAAGGGACTGCTGATGTCGTGAGGCACGGCCTTTACCTCCTTGCTGATATTTCTCCCCGAACTGACCGACCGACCGACCGACCGACCGACCAACCGGAACCTGAGGTTTCCTTTCCAGGAGTCTCTCCTCCGACACAGAGGGAGCCATTCAGGATTTCCTCCTTCCAAAACCAGAAATTTCTCTCTGCTTCATTAATATCTTCTCACTACTTCCTGAACCCATGGGGAGTTAGTTAGTTCAACACTCACTTTTTTCATGAATGACCCTTCCTCCCTCTCCTGAACATCTCATATTACTGATTCATACTCAGTAAAACAGTAATATGAGAAATTAGGCCAGGAGGACATGGAAGATGAGGGTTGAGTCTTCTGAAGTGAACAAGCACTTAGGGAAGGCTAAACTTAAGGGAATTTGACTCTGAGTGGCAAGACATGAATAGCTGCTGCCAAGGCACAGATACAGGCACCAACTGGGCCCTCAGCATCCTCCTGCATCATCAGAGCTGTGTGGGAAACTCAGCCCAAAGGAGGGGCCATGTTCAAAGGGAGAGGGCATTTTCGAGGACAGCACTGTTTTCTTTTTCTTCTTTCTTTCTTTCTTTCTTTCTTTCTTTCTTTCTTTCTTTTTTTTTTTCGAGACAGGGTTGTTCTGTAGTTTTTTTTTTTTTGGAGCCTGTCCTGGAACTAGCTCTTGTAGACCAGGCTGGTCTTGAACTCACATGCTTTCTTTTTTTTTCTATTGGATATTTTTGACTTCTTTATCAAAGATCAGGTGTTCGAAGATGTGTGGATCGATATCCGGGTCTTCTATTCGGTTCCATTGGTCCTCCTGTCTGTTCTTATGCCAGGACCAGGCTGTTTTCAGAACTGTAGCTTACAGAGTGTTCTTGCAGGTGGGGCACAGAAGAGGTTAATTACGGTACCTTAGTTCTTCTGCTTTTCTAGCAGACCGGAGCCCAGCTGACAGGAATCCAGTAGAGATGGTGTCAAGGTTCACACTGACACTAACAGCTGTAACTTGAGCAGGATTTGTGATCCACATGAAATTTGCAATGAATTGCAGCAAATCTGTGACACTCTAACTTGCTCAGGCTCAGTATCTGAACATACAGATGTTTGCAATGATCACTGGCTTCAGGATTTTTTTTTTTTGTTGTTGTTGTTTTGTTTTTCCACGAGACAGGGTTTCCCTGTAGCTGAAGTTTAACGGCCTGGTGTTTTTGTGACTTACTGCTTCAAAGAACTTCTCCATTTCTTTATCCCTAAGGGAAAAGAAATATAATCACTAAATACATTTAAGTGTCTTTCAACCATTTTAGATCCCTCTGTTGAGAGTTCTCTGTTTAGGTCTGTACTCCATTTTTTAAAATTGGATTATTTGTTCTTTGGATGACCAATTTCTCGACTTCTTTGTGTATTTTGGAGATTAGTGAAGATCTTTTCCCATTCTGTAAGGCCGTCGTTTTGTCTTGTTGGCCATGTTCTTTGCTTTACAGAAGCTTTTCAGTTTCAGGAGGTCTCACTTATTAATTGTTTCTCTCAGTGTCTGTTTTTTTTTCTTTTTTTTTTTCTTTTTTCTTTTTTTTCTTTTTTTCTTTTTTTCTTTTTTTTCTTCTTCTTCTTTTCTTTTTTTTTCTTTTTTTTCTCTCTTTAGTTTTTTTCTTTGTTCTTTTTTTTTGTTTTGTTTTTCTTTTTTTTTCTTTTTTCTTTTTTTTCTTTTTCTCTCAGTGTCTGTGCTACTGGGGTTCTATTTAGCAAGCGTTCTCCTGTGCCAATGTGTTCAAGTGCATTTGATATTTTTATTTTTATATTCTTTTATTGTGGATGAAGTCAATTATTTGAACTCTCAAATATTTTTATTGTTATTATCTCTCTATTTGTTTGCTTATTTGTGGTTGTTCACCAACTTGACTATCTAGAGGAAGTAAAAGTCGTAACAAGGTTTCCGTAGGTGAACCTGCGGAAGGATCATTAACGTGAGAGAGCAGCGGCGGCGGCGCTGCCCGCCCGCTCGCCTGCCTCGCCTGAGTTCTCGCCGGGAGGCGCGCTCCCCGGGTCGCACGTGTGTTGTGCGCACGGAAGTGTGCGTGCGCACGGGCGCGCGTGGCGGTCGTGAGAGAGAGGTCGAGAGAGGGGGAAGGGGGACGGGCGCCGGCTCGCCCGCCCTCCTCGCCCCGTCCGAGGACCCGTGTCTGGCTCTGCCGCTGGCGGCTCACAGCGGACGGCGGCTCTCTTCCCGCTCTCGCTCTCCTCCGTCCACTCCCGCTGCTTGCCTCACCGCACCGCAGCGGCCCGCGGGTGTGTCCCCTCTTTCCCGGGCGCGCGCCTTTCCCTCTCCATCCCTCTTCCCGGGGGAGGATGTGCGAGGGTCTGGCGGCGCCCCGGGCCCCCTCTCGCCGCCGACCTCCGCTCGCGCGCCGTGGCACCGCGGCGCGCCTGTCGGGGAGGCGGCGGAGGTTGGGCGCACTTTTTTTTCCCCCCTCTCCACCTCCTTCTCCAAAGGACCAGGGTAGACCAGTAGTCCCTCCCACCGGGCGGGAGGCCATTTTTTTCCCCCGGGGATGCGGCGGGTCGACCAGATGTCCTGCTGGACTCTTTTTTTTTTTTTTTTAATGTATAATATATATTATATCTTCCTAGACCTGACGGGTCGACCAGTTGTCTCTGTGCACTTCCTTTTTTTTGACGGACTGGAAGCGGGTTGACCAGTTGTCCGATTAAATATTTGGCCTTAAAATGCTAAGTACCGGGGTCGACCAGTTGGCCTTGTGAACTTGGGTCGACCAGTTGTCTTTTTCCATGTCTTGATTGACTGATGTCATTCTTCAATGTGTTGGTGGTTAGTTTATCTCTTTTGTTCTCTATGCCAACACGCCCCACTCACCAAACACTTTTTTTTTAATTTATTTATTTACTTATTTTTATTTTACTTTTTTATTATTTATTTATTTATACATACATACATACATCCTGTCTATCTGTCCAGATGGGGCAGGGGTAGAAGGGGCTAGCTATGAGAGGAAGGTGCTCGGTGGGCATCCAGTTGTAAATAAGGCTGGGAATAAATAGCTGAATATTAATTCATTTGAGTAATATTAAAACTGTTCAAGTAGTAAACAATTGCTTTCTTTTCTGTTTGCCCAGAATCTGACTGACTGCAACTTGGAAAGAAGACGGCCCTGCTGGACAGAGACCTCCCTCCTGCTTTGGGTGGGTCGACCAGTTTACATGTTTATTTCCACGTTTTGTCTTTTATGGATTGAATGATGTGTCTCTCTCTTTTTTTTTTTTTTTTTTTTTTTTTGGTTTTTCGAGACAGGGTTTCTCTGTGGCTTTGGAGCCTGTCCTGGAACTAGCACTGTAGACCAGGCTGGTCTCGAACTCACAGAGATCCGCCTACCTCTGCCTCCCGAGTACTGGGTTTAAAGGCGTGCACCACCATCACCCGGCTCTCATTTTTTTTTTCACGATTGCTTGCTTGCTTGCTTGCTTACTTACTTACTTACTTACTATCTGTTCAGCCCATCTCATTTACTTACTTCTTTAAAAAAAATGACCCACCTAGTTATTTACTTACTTACTTACTTACTTACTTGTTCATTCATTCCTTCACTTCCTTATCTTCTTTCATATATCTGTTTATTTATCTGCTGATTTAGCATGACTCATTTACTTATTGAATGTTTCAATTATTATTTAGTTTTATTCATTTATTCATTCTTTATGTCTATTTTTATGTATGTATTTACTTACTTTCTTAATTTTTTTTTTACTTTTTAAAATTTACTTAATTTTTTTCTTTCTTTGGGAATGTAGATTCTTTCTTCCTTTCTTCCTTTCTTTCCTTCTTTCTGTCTCCTGACTGTCACTGGCTAAGAAAATGGTGGCCTCCATGTCACTGGTCAGCATAGCAGCTCCTAAAATGGAATTTGATGAAGGGATACATAGATAGATAGATAGATAGATAGATAGATAGATAGATAGATAGATAGATAGATAGATAGATAGATGGGATGCGCACACGCTCACACACACACACACACACACACACACACACACACATATGCACGCACGTGCATGACATGTACAGATGGGGGGCGATTCCAATGTTTTCAGAGGAAGGTGCTCGCTGGTAATAATAAATGTGCTGGTAAATAAGGCTGGAAATAGCTGAATATTAAATCATTAAAACTCTTCAAATAAATAAAAAGCAATTCCATTTCTCTCTCTCTCTCTTTCTCACCATATACCAGCACATCTGAACTGACTGCAACATACAAAAGAAGAAGAAACACGGAAAGAAGACATCCCTGCTGGACAGGATCTGAGATGAGAATAAATTCATCGAATGGCTGCCAACAGCATTTCATTGAGAAGAGATTCCACATTTTATGCTGTACAGTTACTTAGTTAGATAGATAGATAAAGAGAGGCCTGTGAACTGGGGTGGGCTGTGGCTTCTCAGGTCACCTCAGGTCAGGGAGGGGCTGAGGAGTGTCCCATTGGCCTTGACAATAGGCAGGAGTCAGAGGTTAATGTCAGGGCAGGGCCTGAGAGTTCCTCAAAGGGAATGAATGGAGACCCTTGCTTACCTAAGAAATGCCTGACCTTGGAAAAGGACTTGTGGAAAGCGGGCCCTTGAAACTGTGGTTTCACGTCTTACTAGAAAGCTCCCTCTTGGAAGGGAAAGTCATCGTGATATCTTACTCTTTTCCCAAGGATACCCTACCTACCCTTCTGATCATTCTTACTGAATTAAGTCTTCCACTGCAAATAAATAAATAAATAAATAATAAATGAAGTGGGTGAGTGAGTGAGTGAGTGAGTAAGTAAGTAAGTAAGTAAGTAAACAAGCAAATACGTGGATGGACAAATAAATACAAAGTTTGCTGTTGTTGACTGACTTTTGATTTCATAATGAATCTCTCTCTCTCTCTCTCTCTCTCTCTCACACACACACACACACACACTAAATATACAATAAAAGGAAGCATAACACCTTTGCTCAGGGGGCAGAGTGAACTCTGAAAGTTTTCCAGTCGGGGGGGGGGGGAGAGACAGAATATAAGAACAAAATGAGAAACAAGGAAAAATAGTGTTGGCTGGCTGGCCGGCTTTCAGTTCCCTGACAGAAATGAGCACATTGTGGAGGAAACACTATGTGGGTGTGATGAGGAGAGATTGTGAGTGAGTGTCCTGTCAGAACAAAGTTAGTCCCATAGTTGATGAAATTCATTATCCCAAAACTTCAGCAGAATATATCCCAAGTTTGCAAATGTGTGATCAGCTTGTGACAGGTTGGGCTGGAGATGCTGAGAACTGGGGAGCCCTCAATGCAAGAGCAGACACTCATTCCCATGAAGAGGGAGAGAGGGAGGGAGGGAGGGAGGGAGGGATCATTCATTCCTATACTCAAGTTTAAAGAAAGATGAGTGGCTATCTATGGAGAGACCACTCACAGATATGAAAAATCATTTCCTAAAAATCAAATTTCTCAGTCAGTATGCAACTGCTATGGTGCTTCTCCTAGATAGAGCAAAACACACAAACAAACTGATTCCTTGATCTAGAGCCACAGTGCACATGCTGTGGAAAAGGGGACATGGCCAACTTGAATCACAATATTCATCAGAGCATGAAAAGAGCGTAAAAAGGACACAGAGGAGAGATAATTGTGGTCCTTCCTTCCTCCCTCCCTCCCTCCCTCCCTCCCTCCCTCCCTCCCTCCTTCCCTCAGGAAGTGACTGACAGATGAGACTTTGTCCAAGCAGGTTCTGTCTGAAATACCAGACTTGAGTTTCCCCCTCTGTGGGTATTAGCTAATCAGTCCTCCCTTCTTTCTGTAGGAAGGTGGTGCATGTCTCTCAGAACTTACCTGGTTTCCTCTGCACCAGGTGAACCAGGGAAAAGCTTTCTAAGCCTTATTCAGACCCATAGAGGCTGCGCTGTGTGTGACTTCAGAGACCTCAGGGAGTATAGGGGTGGGTGGGTGCTTGATGCTTCAGACTCATGTCATTGAAGGACATAACATAGTCTGGATTCACAGAGATTCACAACACAGAGCCATTGTCACTTACTAACAGCTCAGGACACCCAGAGCTAACAAGAAATTGCAGTCTCAGCCGGGCTTTAATCACAGCACACACACAGATCTCTGTGAATTCAAAGATGGCCTGATTTACAGAGTGAGTTTTAGGACAGCCCAAGATACACAAAGAAACCCTTTCTTGAAAAACAAAGCAAAACAGCAAAAGAAAGAAAGACAAGGAAAAAGAAAAAAATGGCAGTCTCTTTCCACTCTCTCCTCCATTGGCTCTTAAAGAGCTCTCAAGCTGAACTGGAGACCATGGTGTCACTCAAAACTGGGAAGCCAGAAACCTTAGGGGGGTCACAGGAGTCGGACTGACTGCAGCACTTGATGCCTCAACCCTGCTAATGGCTGTGATATAAGGCATGGTAAAATACGGGCTTTGGCAGAGCACTACTCCCCTTTCTCTATTATTATTGCTACACAACGAAAAGGACCGGGGGGGGGGGGGTGATGATGTGCAGTCAGTGCTGGTATTGAAATCTCACTGACTCCTTCCGCACTCCTTGTCAATTCCCGACTTTGTCAAATCAACTATCGTGAATCTTTGATGTGGGTTGGCCCTTTAGGAACTCAGAGAAACAAGACAGACAGACCTGTTTCATCCCAGAAACCTCCCAGTTCCTGAGCCCTAGCCCTGGAAGTCTCAAAGCCATCACATCCAGAAATCTCTCTAGTCCCTGCTAGTGGTGAACTCACTTCGTCTTCCCCAGGACCACTAATTATTTCTCCATGTTTTCCTGTGAGATCTGAGGCCAGCTTTCTTCTTCCTCCCTCTGGCCTCTCCACGAACGATCTCCATTCTCTAGACAACATGTCTAGAACCGAGTCTTATAGGCACCGAGAGAGTGTGTCTTGAGGGCAGTTGGCGTTTCTAGGACACGAGTGACATCACAAAATTCCGAGAGCTCTCTGGGATACCGTGGAATTTCCAGAGAAGGGACTGCTGATGTCGTGAGGCACGGCCTTTACCTCCTTGCTGATATTTCTCCCCGAACTGACCGACCGACCGACCGACCGACCAACCGGAACCTGAGGTTTCCTTTCCAGGAGTCTCTCCTCCGACACAGAGGGAGCCATTCAGGATTTCCTCCTTCCAAAACCAGAAATTTCTCTCTGCTTCATTAATATCTTCTCACTACTTCCTGAACCCATGGGGAGTTAGTTAGTTGAACACTCACTTTTTTCATGAATGACCCTTCCTCCCTCTCCTGAACATCTCATATTACTGATTCATACTCAGTAAAACAGTAATATGAGAAATTAGGCCAGGAGGACATGGAAGATGAGGGTTGAGTCTTCTGAAGTGAACAAGCACTTAGGGAAGGCTAAACTTAAGGGAATTTGACTCTGAGTGGCAAGACATGAATAGCTGCTGCCAAGGCACAGATACAGGCACCAACTGGGCCCTCGGCATCCTCCTGCATCATCAGAGCTGTGTGGGAAACTCAGCCCAAAGGAGGGGCCGTGTTCAAAGGGAGAGGGCATTTTCGAGGACAGCACTGTTTTCTTTTTCTTCTTTCTTTCTTTCTTTCTTTCTTTCTTTTTTTTTTCGAGACAGGGTTGTTCTGTAGTTTTTTTTTTTTTTGGAGCCTGTCCTGGAACTAGCTCTTGTAGACCAGGCTGGTCTTGAACTCACATGCTTTCTTTTTTTTTCTATTGGATATTTTTGACTTCTTTATCAAAGATCAGGTGTTCGAAGATGTGTGGATCGATATCCGGGTCTTCTATTCGGTTCCATTGGTCCTCCTGTCTGTTCTTATGCCAGGACCAGGCTGTTTTCAGAACTGTAGCTTACAGAGTGTTCTTGCAGGTGGGGCACAGAAGAGGTTAATTACGGTACCTTAGTTCTTCTGCTTTTCTAGCAGACCGGAGCCCAGCTGACAGGAATCCAGTAGAGATGGTGTCAAGGTTCACACTGACACTAACAGCTGTAACTTGAGCAGGATTTGTGATCCACATGAAATTTGCAATGAATTGCAGCAAATCTGTGACACTCTAACTTGCTCAGGCTCAGTATCTGAACATACAGATGTTTGCAATGATCACTGGCTTCAGGATTTTTTTTTTGTTGTTGTTGTTGTTTTGTTTTTCCACGAGACAGGGTTTCCCTGTAGCTGAAGTTTAACGGCCTGGTGTTTTTGTGACTTACTGCTTCAAAGAACTTCTCCATTTCTTTATCCCTAAGGGAAAAGAAATATAATCACTAAATACATTTAAGTGTCTTTCAACCATTTTAGATCCCTCTGTTGAGAGTTCTCTGTTTAGGTCTGTACTCCATTTTTTAAAATTGGATTATTTGTTCTTTGGATGACCAATTTCTCGACTTCTTTGTGTATTTTGGAGATTAGTGAAGATCTTTTCCCATTCTGTAAGGCCGTCGTTTTGTCTTGTTGGCCATGTTCTTTGCTTTACAGAAGCTTTTCAGTTTCAGGAGGTCTCACTTATTAATTGTTTCTCTCAGTGTCTGTTTTTTTTTCTTTTTTTTTCTTTTTTCTTTCTTTTTTTTTCTTTTTTTCTTTTTTTTCTTCTTCTTCTTTTCTTTTTTTTTCTTTTTTTTCTCTCTTTAGTTTTTTTCTTTGTTCTTTTTTTTTGTTTTGTTTTTCTTTTTTTTTTCTTTTTTCTTTTTTTTCTTTTTCTCTCAGTGTCTGTGCTACTGGGGTTCTATTTAGCAAGCGTTCTCCTGTGCCAATGTGTTCAAGTGCATTTGATATTTTTATTTTTATATTCTTTTATTGTGGATGAAGTCAATTATTTGAACTCTCAAATATTTTTATTGTTATTATCTCTCTATTTGTTTGCTTATTTGTGGTTGTTCACCAACTTGACTATCTAGAGGAAGTAAAAGTCGTAACAAGGTTTCCGTAGGTGAACCTGCGGAAGGATCATTAACGTGAGAGAGCAGCAGCGGCGGCTCTGCCCGCCCGCTCGCCTGCCTCGCCCGAGTTCTCGCCGGGAGGCGCGCTCCCCGGGTCGCACGTGTGTTGTGCGCACGGAAGTGTGCGTGCGCACGGGCGCGCGTGGCGGTCGTGAGAGAGAGGTCGAGAGAGGGGGAAGGGGGACGGGCGCCGGCTCGCCTGCCCTCCTCGCCCCGTCCGAGGACCCGTGTCTGGCTCTGCCGCTGGCGGCTCACGGCGGACGGCGGCTCTCTTCCCGCTCTCGCTCTCCTCCGTCCACTCCCGCTGCTTGCCTCACAGCACCGCAGCGAACCGCGGGTGTGTCCCCTCTTTCCCGGGCGCGCGCCTTTCCCTCTCCATTCCTCTTCGCGGGGGAGGATGGGCGAGGGTCTGGCGGCGCCCCGGGCCCCCTCTCGCCGCCGACCTGCGCTCGCGCGCCGTGGCGCCGCGGCGCGCCTGTCGGGGAGGCGGCGGAGGTTGGGCGCACTTTTTTTTCCCCCCTCTCCACCTCCTTCTACAAAGGACCAGGGTAGACCAGTAGTCCCTCCCACTGGGCGGGAGGCCATTTTTTTCCCCCGGGGATGTGGCGGGTCGACCAGATGTCCCGCTGGACTCTTTTTTTTTTTTTTAATGTATAATATATATTATATCTTCCTAGACCTGACGGGTCGACCAGTTGTCTCTGTGCACTTCCTTTTTTTTGACGGACTGGAAGCGGGTCGACCAGTTGTCCGATTAAATATTTGGCCTTAAAATGCTACGTACCGGGGTCGACCAGTTGGCCTTGTGAACTTGGGTCGACCAGTTGTCTTTTTCCATGTCTTGATTGAATGATGTCATTCTTCAATGTGTTGGTGGTTAGTTTATCTCTTTTGTTCTCTATGCCAACACGCCCCACTCACCAAACACTTTTTTTTTAATTTATTTATTTACTTATTTTTATTTTACTTTTTTATTATTTATTTATTTATTTATACATACATACATACATCCTGTCTATCTGTCCAGATGGGGCAGAGGTAGAAGGGGCTAGCTATGAGAGGAAGGTGCTCGGTGGGCATCCAGTTGTAAATAAGGCTGGGAATAAATAGCTGAATATTAATTCATTTGAGTAATATTAAAACTGTTCAAGTAGAAAACAATTGCTTTCTTTTTCTGTTTGCCCAGAGATCTGACTGACTGCAACTTGGAAAGAAGACGGCCCTGCTGGACAGAGACCTCCCTCCTGCTTTGGGTGGGTCGACCAGTTTACATGTTTATTTCCACGTTTTGTCTTTTATGGATTGAATGGATGTGTCTCTCTCTTTTTTTTTTTTTTTTTTTTTTGGTTTTTCGAGACAGGGTTTCTCTGTGGCTTTGGAGCCTGTCCTGGAACTAGCACTGTAGACCAGGCTGGTCTCGAACTCACAGAGATCCACCTACCTCTGCCTCCCGAGTACTGGGATTAAAGGCGTGCGCCACCATCGCCCGGCTCTCATTTTTTTTTTCACGATTGCTTGCTTGCTTGCTTACTTACTTACTTACTTACTATCTGTTCAGCCCATCTCATTTACTTACTTCTTTAAAAAAAAATGACCCACCTAGTTATTTACTTACTTACTTACTTACTTGTTCATTCATTCCTTCACTTCCTTATCTTCTTTCATATATCTGTTTATTTATCTGCTGATTTAGCGTGACTCATTTACTTATTGAATGTTTCAATTATTATTTAGTTTTATTCATTTATTCATTCTTTATGTCTATTTTTATGTATGTATTTACTTACTTTCTTAATTTTTTTTTTACTTTTTAAAACTTACTTAATTTTTTTCTTTCTTTGGGAATGTAGATTCTTTCTTCCTTTCTTCCTTTCTTTCCTTCTTTCTGTCTCCTGACTGTCACTGGCTAAGAAAATGGTGGCCTCCATGTCACTGGTCAGCATAGCAGCTCCTAAAATGGAATTTGATGAAGGGATACATAGATAGATAGATAGATAGATAGATAGATAGATAGATAGATAGATAGATAGATGGGATGCGCACACGCTCACACACACACACACACACACACACACACACATATGCACGCACGTGCATGACATGTACAGATGGGGGGCGATTCCAATGTTTTCAGAGGAAGGTGCTCGCTGGTAATAATAAATGTGCTGGTAAATAAGGCTGGAAATAGCTGAATATTAAATCATTAAAACTCTTCAAATAAATAAAAAGCAATTCCATTTCTCTCTCTCTCTCTTTCTCACCATATACCAGCACATCTGAACTGACTGCAACATACAAAAGAAGAAGAAACACGGAAAGAAGACATCCCTGCTGGACAGGATCTGAGATGAGAATAAATTCATCGAATGGCTGCCAACAGCATTTCATTGAGAAGAGATTCCACATTTTATGCTGTACAGTTACTTAGTTAGATAGATAGATAAAGAGAGGCCTGTGAACTGGGGTGGGCTGTGGCTTCTCAGGTCACCTCAGGTCAGGGAGGGGCTGAGGAGTGTCCCATTGGCCTTGACAATAGGCAGGAGTCAGAGGTTAATGTCAGGGCAGGGCCTGAGAGTTCCTCAAAGGGAATGAATGGAGACCCTTGCTTACCTAAGAAATGCCTGACCTTGGAAAAGGACTTGTGGAAAGCGGGCCCTTGAAACTGTGGTTTCACGTCTTACTAGAAAGCTCCCTCTTGGAAGGGAAAGTCATCGTGATATCTTACTCTTTTCCCAAGGATACCCTACCTACCCTTCTGATCATTCTTACTGAATTAAGTCTTCCACTGCAAATAAATAAATAATAAATGAAGTGGGTGAGTGAGTGAGTGAGTGAGTGAGTAAGTAAGTAAGTAAGTAAGTAAACAAGCAAATACGTGGATGGACAAATAAATACAAAGTTTGCTGTTGTTGACTGACTTTTGATTTCATAATGAATCTCTCTCTCTCTCTCTCTCTCTCTCTCTCTCTCTCTCTCTCTCTCTCTCACACACACACACACACACACACACTAAATATACAATAAAAGGAAGCATAACACCTTTACTCAGGGGGCAGAGTGAACTCTGAAAGTTTTCCAGGCGGGGGGGGGGGGGGAGAGACAGAATATAAGAACAAAATGAGAAACAAGGAAAAATAGTGTTGGCTGGCTGGCCGGCTTTCAGTTCCCTGACAGAAATGAGCACATTGTGGAGGAAACACAAAGTTGTTACACTATGTGGGTGTGATGAGGAGAGATTGTGAGTGAGTGTCCTGTCAGAACAAAGTTAGTCCCATAGTTGATGAAATTCATTATCCCAAAACTTCAGCAGAATATATTTCAAGTTTGCAAATGTGTGATCAGCTTGTGACAGGTTGGGCTGGAGATGCTGAGAACTGGGGAGCCCTCAATGCAAGAGCAGACACTCATTCCCATGAAGAGGGAGAGAGGGAGGGAGGGAGGGAGGGAGGGATCATTCATTCCTATACTCAAGTTTAAAGAAAGATGAGTGGCTATCTATGGAGAGACCACTCACAGATATGAAAAATCATTTCCTAAAAATCAAATTTCTCAGTCAGTATGCAACTGCTATGGTGCTTCTCCTAGATAGAGCAAAACACACAAACAAACTGATTCCTTGATCTAGAGCCACAGTGCACATGCTGTGGAAAAGGGGACATGGCCAACTTGAATCACAATATTCATCAGAGCATGAAAAGAGCGTAAAAAGGACACAGAGGAGAGATAATTGTGGTCTTTCCTTCCTCCCTCCCTCCCTCCCTCCCTCCCTCCCTCCCTCCCTCCCTCCTTCCCTCAGGAAGTGACTGACAGATGAGTCTTTGTCCAAGCAGGTTCTGTCTGAAATACCAGACTTGAGTTTCCCCCTCTGTGGGTATTAGCTAATCAGTCCTCCCTTCTTTCTGTAGGAAGGTGGTGCATGTCTCTCAGAACTTACCTGGTTTCCTCTGCACCAGGTGAACCAGGGAAAAGCTTTCTAAGCCTTATTCAGACCCATAGAGGCTGCGCTGTGTGTGACTTCAGAGACCTCAGGGAGTATAGGGGTGGGTGGGTGCTTGATGCTTCAGACTCATGTCATTGAAGGACATAACATAGTCTGGATTCACAGAGATTCACAACACAGAGCCATTGTAACTTACTAACAGCTCAGGACACCCAGAGCTAACAAGAAATTGCAGTCTCAGCCGGGCTTTAATCACAGCACACACACAGATCTCTGTGAATTCAAAGATGGCCTGATTTACAGAGTGAGTTTTAGGACAGCCCACGATACAAAAAGAAACCATTTCTTGAAAAACAAAGCAAAACAGCAAAAGAAAGAAAGACAAGGAAAAAGAAAAAAATGGCAGTCTCTTTCCACTCTCTCCTCCATTGGCTCTTAAAGAGCTCTCAAGCTGAACTGGAGACCATGGTGTCACTCAAAACTGGGAAGCCAGAAACCTTAGGGGGGTCACAGGAGTCGGACTGACTGCAGCACTTGATGCCTCAACCCTGCTAATGGCTGTGATATAAGGCATGGTAAAATACGGGCTTTGGCAGAGCACTACTCCCCTTTCTCTATTATTATTGCTACACAACGAAAAGGACCGGGGGGGGGGTGATGATGTGCAGTCAGTGCTGGTATTGAAATCTCACTGACTCCTTCCGCACTCCTTGTCAATTCCCGACTTTGTCAAATCAACTATCGTGAATCTTTGATGTGGGTTGGCCCTTTAGGAACTCAGAGAAACAAGACAGACAGACCTGTTTCATCCCAGAAACCTCCCAGTTCCTGAGCCCTAGCCCTGGAAGTCTCAAAGCCATCACATCCAGAAATCTCTCTAGTCCCTGCTAGTGGTGAACTCACTTCGTCTTCCCCAGGACCACTAATTATTTCTCCATGTTTTCCTGTGAGATCTGAGGCCAGCTTTCTTCTTCCTCCCTCTGGCCTCTCCACGAACGATCTCCATTCTCTAGACAACATGTCTAGAACCGAGTCTTATAGGCACCGAGAGAGTGTGTCTTGAGGGCAGTTGGCGTTTCTAGGACACGAGTGACATCACAAAATTCCGAGAGCTCTCTGGGATACCGTGGAATTTCCAGAGAAGGGACTGCTGATGTCGTGAGGCACGGCCTTTACCTCCTTGCTGATATTTCTCCCCGAACTGACCGACCGACCGACCGACCAACCGGAACCTGAGGTTTCCTTTCCAGGAGTCTCTCCTCCGACACAGAGGGAGCCATTCAGGATTTCCTCCTTCCAAAACCAGAAATTTCTCTCTGCTTCATTAATATCTTCTCACTACTTCCTGAACCCATGGGGAGTTAGTTAGTTGAACACTCACTTTTTTCATGAATGACCCTTCCTCCCTCTCCTGAACATCTCATATTACTGATTCATACTCAGTAAAACAGTAATATGAGAAATTAGGCCAGGAGGACATGGAAGATGAGGGTTGAGTCTTCTGAAGTGAACAAGCACTTAGGGAAGGCTAAACTTAAGGGAATTTGACTCTGAGTGGCAAGACATGAATAGCTGCTGCCAAGGCACAGATACAGGCACCAACTGGGCCCTCGGCATCCTCCTGCATCATCAGAGCTGTGTGGGAAACTCAGCCCAAAGGAGGGGCCGTGTTCAAAGGGAGAGGGCATTTTCGAGGACAGCACTGTTTTCTTTTTCTTCTTTCTTTCTTTCTTTCTTTCTTTCTTTCTTTCTTTCTTTTTTTTTTTCGAGACAGGGTTGTTCTGTAGTTTTTTTTTTTTTGGAGCCTGTCCTGGAACTAGCTCTTGTAGACCAGGCTGGTCTTGAACTCACATGCTTTCTTTTTTTTTTCTATTGGATATTTTTGACTTCTTTATCAAAGATCAGGTGTTCGAAGATGTGTGGATCGATATCCGGGTCTTCTATTCGGTTCCATTGGTCCTCCTGTCTGTTCTTATGCCAGGACCAGGCTGTTTTCAGAACTGTAGCTTACAGAGTGTTCTTGCAGGTGGGGCACAGAAGAGGTTAATTACGGTACCTTAGTTCTTCTGCTTTTCTAGCAGACCGGAGCCCAGCTGACAGGAATCCAGTAGAGATGGTGTCAAGGTTCACACTGACACTAACAGCTGTAACTTGAGCAGGATTTGTGATCCACATGAAATTTGCAATGAATTGCAGCAAATCTGTGACACTCTAACTTGCTCAGGCTCAGTATCTGAACATACAGATGTTTGCAATGATCACTGGCTTCAGGATTTTTTTTTGTTGTTGTTTTGTTTTTCCACGAGACAGGGTTTCCCTGTAGCTGAAGTTTAACGGCCTGGTGTTTTTGTGACTTACTGCTTCAAAGAACTTCTCCATTTCTTTATCCCTAAGGGAAAAGAAATATAATCACTAAATACATTTAAGTGTCTTTCAACCATTTTAGATCCCTCTGTTGAGAGTTCTCTGTTTAGGTCTGTACTCCATTTTTTAAAATTGGATTATTTGTTCTTTGGATGACCAATTTCTCGACTTCTTTGTGTATTTTGGAGATTAGTGAAGATCTTTTCCCATTCTGTAAGGCCGTCGTTTTGTCTTGTTGGCCATGTTCTTTGCTTTACAGAAGCTTTTCAGTTTCAGGAGGTCTCACTTATTAATTGTTTCTCTCAGTGTCTGTTTTTTTTTCTTTTTTTTTTCTTTTTTCTTTCTTTTTTTTTTCTTTTTTTCTTTTTTTCTTTTTTTCTTTTTTTTCTTCTTCTTCTTTTCTTTTTTTTCTTTTTTTTCTCTCTTTAGTTTTTTTCTTTGTTCTTTTTTTTGTTTTGTTTTTCTTTTTTTTTCTTTTTTCTTTTTTTTCTTTTTCTCTCAGTGTCTGTGCTACTGGGGTTCTATTTAGCAAGCGTTCTCCTGTGCCAATGTGTTCAAGTGCATTTGATATTTTTATTTTTATATTCTTTTATTGTGGATGAAGTCAATTATTTGAACTCTCAAATATTTTTATTGTTATTATCTCTCTATTTGTTTGCTTATTTGTGGTTGTTCACCAACTTGACTATCTAGAGGAAGTAAAAGTCGTAACAAGGTTTCCGTAGGTGAACCTGCGGAAGGATCATTAACGTGAGAGAGCAGCGGCGGCGGCTCTGCCCGCCCGCTCGCCTGCCTCGCCCGAGTTCTCGCCGGGAGGCGCGCTCCCCGGGTCGCACGTGTGTTGTGCGCACGGAAGTGTGCGTGCGCACGGGCGCGCGTGGCGGTCGTGAGAGAGAGGTCGAGAGAGGGGGAAGGGGGACGGGCGCCGGCTCGCCCGCCCTCCTCGCCCCGTCCGAGGACCCGTGTCTGGCTCTGCCACTGGCGGCTCACGGCGGACGGCGGCTCTCTTCCCGCTCTCGCTCTCCTCCGTCCACTCCCGCTGCTTGCCTCACCGCACCGCAGCGGCCCGCGGGTGTGTCCCCTCTTTCCCGGGCGCGCGCCTTTCCCTCTCCATCCCTCTTCCCGGGGGAGGATGGGCGAGGGTCTGGCGGCGCCCCGGGCCCCCTCTCGCCGCCGACCTCCGCTCGCGCGCCGTGGCGCCGCAGCGCGCCTGTCGGGGAGGCGCGGAGGTTGGGCGCACTTTTTTTTTCCCCTCTCTCCACCTCCTTCTCCAAAGGACCGGGGTAGACCAGTAGTCCCTCCCACCGGGCGGGAGGCCATTTTTTTCCCCCGGGGATGCGGCGGGTCGACCAGATGTCCCGCTGGACTCTTTTTTTTTTTTTTTTTTTTTTTTTAATGTATAATATATATTATATCTTCCTAGACCTGACGGGTCGACCAGTTGTCTCTGTGCACTTCCTTTTTTTTGACGGACTGGAAGCGGGTCGACCAGTTGTCCGATTAAATATTTGGCCTTAAAATGCTACGTACCGGGGTCGACCAGTTGGCCTTGTGAACTTGGGTCGACCAGTTGTCTTTTTCCATGTCTTGATTGAATGATGTCATTCTTCAATGTGTTGGTGGTTAGTTTATCTCTTTTGTTCTCTATGCCAACACGCCCCACTCACCAAACACTTTTTTTTTAATTTATTTATTTACTTATTTTTATTTTACTTTTTTATTATTTATTTATTTATACATACATACATACATCCTGTCTATCTGTCCAGATGGGGCAGGGGTAGAAGGGGCTAGCTATGAGAGGAAGGTGCTCGGTGGGCATCCAGTTGTAAATAAGGCTGGGAATAAATAGCTGAATATTAATTCATTTGAGTAATATTAAAACTGTTCAAGTAGAAAACAATTGCTTTCTTTTTCTGTTTGCCCAGAGATCTGACTGACTGCAACTTGGAAAGAAGACGGCCCTGCTGGACAGAGACCTCCCTCCTGCTTTGGGTGGGTCGACCAGTTTACATGTTTATTTCCACGTTTTGTCTTTTATGGATTGAATGGATGTGTCTCTCTCTTTTTTTTTTTTTTTTTTTTTGGTTTTTCGAGACAGGGTTTCTCTGTGGCTTTGGAGCCTGTCCTGGAACTAGCACTGTAGACCAGGCTGGTCTCGAACTCACAGAGATCCGCCTACCTCTGCCTCCCGAGTACTGGGATTAAAGGCGTGCGCCACCATCGCCCGGCTCTCATTTTTTTTTTCACGATTGCTTGCTTGCTTGCTTGCTTACTTACTTACTTACTTACTATCTGTTCAGCCCATCTCATTTACTTACTTCTTTAAAAAAAATGACCCACCTAGTTATTTACTTACTTACTTACTTACTTACTTGTTCATTCATTCCTTCACTTCCTTATCTTCTTTCATATATCTGTTTATTTATCTGCTGATTTAGCGTGACTCATTTACTTATTGAATGTTTCAATTATTATTTAGTTTTATTCATTTATTCATTCTTTATGTCTATTTTTATGTATGTATTTACTTACTTTCTTAATTTTTTTTTTACTTTTTAAAATTTACTTAATTTTTTTCTTTCTTTCGGAATGTAGATTCTTTCTTCCTTTCTTCCTTTCTTTCCTTCTTTCTGTCTCCTGACTGTCACTGGCTAAGAAAATGGTGGCCTCCATGTCACTGGTCAGCATAGCAGCTCCTAAAATGGAATTTGATGAAGGGATACATAGATAGATAGATAGATAGATAGATAGATAGATAGATAGATAGATAGATAGATGGGATGCGCACACGCTCACACACACACACACACACACACACACACACATATGCACGCACGTGCATGACATGTACAGATGGGGGGCGATTCCAATGTTTTCAGAGGAAGGTGCTCGCTGGTAATAATAAATGTGCTGGTAAATAAGGCTGGAAATAGCTGAATATTAAATCATTAAAACTCTTCAAATAAATAAAAAGCAATTCCATTTCTCTCTCTCTCTCTTTCTCACCATATACCAGCACATCTGAACTGACTGCAACATACAAAAGAAGAAGAAACACGGAAAGAAGACATCCCTGCTGGACAGGATCTGAGATGAGAATAAATTCATCGAATGGCTGCCAACAGCATTTCATTGAGAAGAGATTCCACATTTTATGCTGTACAGTTACTTAGTTAGATAGATAGATAAAGAGAGGCCTGTGAACTGGGGTGGGCTGTGGCTTCTCAGGTCACCTCAGGTCAGGGAGGGGCTGAGGAGTGTCCCATTGGCCTTGACAATAGGCAGGAGTCAGAGGTTAATGTCAGGGCAGGGCCTGAGAGTTCCTCAAAGGGAATGAATGGAGACCCTTGCTTACCTAAGAAATGCCTGACCTTGGAAAAGGACTTGTGGAAAGCGGGCCCTTGAAACTGTGGTTTCACGTCTTACTAGAAAGCTCCCTCTTGGAAGGGAAAGTCATCGTGATATCTTACTCTTTTCCCAAGGATACCCTACCTACCCTTCTGATCATTCTTACTGAATTAAGTCTTCCACTGCAAATAAATAAATAATAAATGAAGTGGGTGAGTGAGTGAGTGAGTGAGTGAGTAAGTAAGTAAGTAAGTAAGTAAGTAAACAAGCAAATACGTGGATGGACAAATAAATACAAAGTTTGCTGTTGTTGACTGACTTTTGATTTCATAATGAATCTCTCTCTCTCTCTCTCTCTCTCTCTCTCACACACACACACACACACACACACACTAAATATACAATAAAAGGAAGCATAACACCTTTACTCAGGGGGCAGAGTGAACTCTGAAAGTTTTCCAGGCGGGGGGGGGGGGAGAGACAGAATATAAGAACAAAATGAGAAACAAGGAAAAATAGTGTTGGCTGGCTGGCCGGCTTTCAGTTCCCTGACAGAAATGAGCACATTGTGGAGGAAACACAAAGTTGTTACACTATGTGGGTGTGATGAGGAGAGATTGTGAGTGAGTGTCCTGTCAGAACAAAGTTAGTCCCATAGTTGATGAAATTCATTATCCCAAAACTTCAGCAGAATATATCCCAAGTTTGCAAATGTGTGATCAGCTTGTGACAGGTTGGGCTGGAGATGCTGAGAACTGGGGAGCCCTCAATGCAAGAGCAGACACTCATTCCCATGAAGAGGGAGAGAGGGAGGGAGGGAGGGAGGGAGGGATCATTCATTCCTATACTCAAGTTTAAAGAAAGATGAGTGGCTATCTATGGAGAGACCACTCACAGATATGAAAAATCATTTCCTAAAAATCAAATTTCTCAGTCAGTATGCAACTGCTATGGTGCTTCTCCTAGATAGAGCAAAACACACAAACAAACTGATTCCTTGATCTAGAGCCACAGTGCACATGCTGTGGAAAAGGGGACATGGCCAACTTGAATCACAATATTCATCAGAGCATGAAAAGAGCGTAAAAAGGACACAGAGGAGAGATAATTGTGGTCTTTCCTTCCTCCCTCCCTCCCTCCCTCCCTCCCTCCCTCCCTCCCTCCCTCCTTCCCTCAGGAAGTGACTGACAGATGAGACTTTGTCCAAGCAGGTTCTGTCTGAAATACCAGACTTGAGTTTCCCCCTCTGTGGGTATTAGCTAATCAGTCCTCCCTTCTTTCTGTAGGAAGGTGGTGCATGTCTCTCAGAACTTACCTGGTTTCCTCTGCACCAGGTGAACCAGGGAAAAGCTTTCTAAGCCTTATTCAGACCCATAGAGGCTGCGCTGTGTGTGACTTCAGAGACCTCAGGGAGTATAGGGGTGGGTGGGTGCTTGATGCTTCAGACTCATGTCATTGAAGGACATAACATAGTCTGGATTCACAGAGATTCACAACACAGAGCCATTGTAACTTACTAACAGCTCAGGACACCCAGAGCTAACAAGAAATTGCAGTCTCAGCCGGGCTTTAATCACAGCACACACACAGATCTCTGTGAATTCAAAGATGGCCTGATTTACAGAGTGAGTTTTAGGACAGCCCACGATACAAAAAGAAACCCTTTCTTGAAAAACAAAGCAAAACAGCAAAAGAAAGAAAGACAAGGAAAAAGAAAAAAATGGCAGTCTCTTTCCACTCTCTCCTCCATTGGCTCTTAAAGAGCTCTCAAGCTGAACTGGAGACCATGGTGTCACTCAAAACTGGGAAGCCAGAAACCTTAGGGGGGTCACAGGAGTCGGACTGACTGCAGCACTTGATGCCTCAACCCTGCTAATGGCTGTGATATAAGGCATGGTAAAATACGGGCTTTGGCAGAGCACTACTCCCCTTTCTCTATTATTATTGCTACACAACGAAAAGGACCGGGGGGGGGGTGATGATGTGCAGTCAGTGCTGGTATTGAAATCTCACTGACTCCTTCCGCACTCCTTGTCAATTCCCGACTTTGTCAAATCAACTATCGTGAATCTTTGATGTGGGTTGGCCCTTTAGGAACTCAGAGAAACAAGACAGACAGACCTGTTTCATCCCAGAAACCTCCCAGTTCCTGAGCCCTAGCCCTGGAAGTCTCAAAGCCATCACATCCAGAAATCTCTCTAGTCCCTGCTAGTGGTGAACTCACTTCGTCTTCCCCAGGACCACTAATTATTTCTCCATGTTTTCCTGTGAGATCTGAGGCCAGCTTTCTTCTTCCTCCCTCTGGCCTCTCCACGAACGATCTCCATTCTCTAGACAACATGTCTAGAACCGAGTCTTATAGGCACCGAGAGAGTGTGTCTTGAGGGCAGTTGGCGTTTCTAGGACACGAGTGACATCACAAAATTCCGAGAGCTCTCTGGGATACCGTGGAATTTCCAGAGAAGGGACTGCTGATGTCGTGAGGCACGGCCTTTACCTCCTTGCTGATATTTCTCCCCGAACTGACCGACCGACCGACCGACCGACCAACCGGAACCTGAGGTTTCCTTTCCAGGAGTCTCTCCTCCGACACAGAGGGAGCCATTCAGGATTTCCTCCTTCCAAAACCAGAAATTTCTCTCTGCTTCATTAATATCTTCTCACTACTTCCTGAACCCATGGGGAGTTAGTTAGTTCAACACTCACTTTTTTCATGAATGACCCTTCCTCCCTCTCCTGAACATCTCATATTACTGATTCATACTCAGTAAAACAGTAATATGAGAAATTAGGCCAGGAGGACATGGAAGATGAGGGTTGAGTCTTCTGAAGTGAACAAGCACTTAGGGAAGGCTAAACTTAAGGGAATTTGACTCTGAGTGGCAAGACATGAATAGCTGCTGCCAAGGCACAGATACAGGCACCAACTGGGCCCTCGGCATCCTCCTGCATCATCAGAGCTGTGTGGGAAACTCAGCCCAAAGGAGGGGCCGTGTTCAAAGGGAGAGGGCATTTTCGAGGACAGCACTGTTTTCTTTTTCTTCTTTCTTTCTTTCTTTCTTTCTTTCTTTCTTTCTTTCTTTCTTTCTTTTTTTTTTCGAGACAGGGTTGTTCTGTAGTTTTTTTTTTTTTGGAGCCTGTCCTGGAACTAGCTCTTGTAGACCAGGCTGGTCTTGAACTCACATGCTTTCTTTTTTTTTTCTATTGGATATTTTTGACTTCTTTATCAAAGATCAGGTGTTCGAAGATGTGTGGATCGATATCCGGGTCTTCTATTCGGTTCCATTGGTCCTCCTGTCTGTTCTTATGCCAGGACCAGGCTGTTTTCAGAACTGTAGCTTACAGAGTGTTCTTGCAGGTGGGGCACAGAAGAGGTTAATTACGGTACCTTAGTTCTTCTGCTTTTCTAGCAGACCGGAGCCCAGCTGACAGGAATCCAGTAGAGATGGTGTCAAGGTTCACACTGACACTAACAGCTGTAACTTGAGCAGGATTTGTGATCCACATGAAATTTGCAATGAATTGCAGCAAATCTGTGACACTCTAACTTGCTCAGGCTCAGTATCTGAACATACAGATGTTTGCAATGATCACTGGCTTCAGGATTTTTTTTTGTTGTTGTTTTGTTTTTCCACGAGACAGGGTTTCCCTGTAGCTGAAGTTTAACGGCCTGGTGTTTTTGTGACTTACTGCTTCAAAGAACTTCTCCATTTCTTTATCCCTAAGGGAAAAGAAATATAATCACTAAATACATTTAAGTGTCTTTCAACCATTTTAGATCCCTCTGTTGAGAGTTCTCTGTTTAGGTCTGTACTCCATTTTTTAAAATTGGATTATTTGTTCTTTGGATGACCAATTTCTCGACTTCTTTGTGTATTTTGGAGATTAGTGAAGATCTTTTCCAATTCTGTAAGGCCGTCATTTTGTCTTGTTGGCCATGTTCTTTGCTTTACAGAAGCTTTTCAGTTTCAGGAGGTCTCACTTATTAATTGTTTCTCTCAGTGTCTGTTTTTTTTTCTTTTTTTTTTCTTTTTTCTTTCTTTTTTTTTTCTTTTTTTCTTTTTTTCTTTTTTTCTTTTTTTTCTTCTTCTTCTTTTCTTTTTTTTCTTTTTTTTCTCTCTTTAGTTTTTTTCTTTGTTCTTTTTTTTGTTTTGTTTTTCTTTTTTTTTCTTTTTTCTTTTTTTTCTTTTTCTCTCAGTGTCTGTGCTACTGGGGTTCTATTTAGCAAGCGTTCTCCTGTGCCAATGTGTTCAAGTGCATTTGATATTTTTATTTTTATATTCTTTTATTGTGGATGAAGTCAATTATTTGAACTCTCAAATATTTTTATTGTTATTATCTCTCTATTTGTTTGCTTATTTGTGGTTGTTCACCAACTTGACTATCTAGAGGAAGTAAAAGTCGTAACAAGGTTTCCGTAGGTGAACCTGCGGAAGGATCATTAACGTGAGAGAGCAGCGGCGGCGGCTCTGCCCGCCCGCTCGCCTGCCTCGCCCGAGTTCTCGCCGGGAGGCGCGCTCCCCGGGTCGCACCTGTGTTGTGCGCACGGAAGTGTGCGTGCGCACGGGCGCGCGTGGCGGTCGTGAGAGAGAGGTCGAGAGAGGGGGAAGGGGGACGGGCGCCGGCTCGCCCGCCCTCCTCGCCCCGTCCGAGGACCCGTGTCTGGCTCTGCCGCTGGCGGCTCACGGCGGACGGCGGCTCTCTTCCCGCTCTCGCTCTCCTCCGTCCACTCCCGCTGCTTGCCTCACCGCACCGCAGCGGCCCGCGGGTGTGTCTCCTCTTTCCCGGGCGCGCGCCTTTCCCTCTCCATCCCTCTTCCCGGGGGAGGATGGGCCCCGGGCCCCCTCTCGCCGCCGACCTCCGCTCGCGCGCCGTGGCGCCGCAGCGCGCCTGTCGGGGAGGCGGCAGAGGTTGGGCGCACTTTTTTTTTCCCCTCTCTCCACCTCCTTCTCCAAAGGACCGGGGTAGACCAGTAGTCCCTCCCACCGGGCGGGAGGCCATTTTTTTCCCCCGGGGATGCGGCGGGTCGACCAGATGTCCCGCTGGACTCTTTTTTTTTTTTTTTTTTTTTAATGTATAATATATATTATATCTTCCTAGACCTGACGGGTCGACCAGTTGTCTCTGTGCACTTCCTTTTTTTTGACGGACTGGAAGCGGGTCGACCAGTTGTCCGATTAAATATTTGGCCTTAAAATGCTACGTACCGGGGTCGACCAGTTGGCCTTGTGAACTTGGGTCGACCAGTTGTCTTTTTCCATGTCTTGATTGAATGATGTCATTCTTCAATGTGTTGGTGGTTAGTTTATCTCTTTTGTTCTCTATGCCAACACGCCCCACTCACCAAACACTTTTTTTTTAATTTATTTATTTACTTATTTTTATTTTACTTTTTTATTATTTATTTATTTATACATACATACATACATCCTGTCTATCTGTCCAGATGGGGCAGGGGTAGAAGGGGCTAGCTATGAGAGGAAGGTGCTCGGTGGGCATCCAGTTGTAAATAAGGCTGGGAATAAATAGCTGAATATTAATTCATTTGAGTAATATTAAAACTGTTCAAGTAGAAAACAATTGCTTTCTTTTTCTGTTTGCCCAGAGATCTGACTGACTGCAACTTGGAAAGAAGACGGCCCTGCTGGACAGAGACCTCCCTCCTGCTTTGGGTGGGTCGACCAGTTTACATGTTTATTTCCACGTTTTGTCTTTTATGGATTGAATGGATGTGTCTCTCTCTTTTTTTTTTTTTTTTTTTTTTGGTTTTTCGAGACAGGGTTTCTCTGTGGCTTTGGAGCCTGTCCTGGAACTAGCACTGTAGACCAGGCTGGTCTCGAACTCACAGAGATCCACCTACCTCTGCCTCCCGAGTACTGGGATTAAAGGCGTGCGCAACCATCGCCCGGCTCTCATTTTTTTTTTCACGATTGCTTGCTTGCTTGCTTGCTTACTTACTTACTTACTTACTATCTGTTCAGCCCATCTCATTTACTTACTTCTTTAAAAAAAATGACCCACCTAGTTATTTACTTACTTACTTACTTACTTACTTGTTCATTCATTCCTTCACTTCCTTATCTTCTTTCATATATCTGTTTATTTATCTGCTGATTTAGCGTGACTCATTTACTTATTGAATGTTTCAATTATTATTTAGTTTTATTCATTTATTCATTCTTTATGTCTATTTTTATGTATGTATTTACTTACTTTCTTAATTTTTTTTTTACTTTTTAAAATTTACTTAATTTTTTTCTTTCTTTCGGAATGTAGATTCTTTCTTCCTTTCTTCCTTTCTTTCCTTCTTTCTGTCTCCTGACTGTCACTGGCTAAGAAAATGGTGGCCTCCATGTCACTGGTCAGCATAGCAGCTCCTAAAATGGAATTTGATGAAGGGATACATAGATAGATAGATAGATAGATAGATAGATAGATAGATAGATAGATAGATAGATAGATAGATGGGATGCGCACACGCTCACACACACACACACACACACACACACACACACACATATGCACGCACGTGCATGACATGTACAGATGGGGGGCGATTCCAATGTTTTCAGAGGAAGGTGCTCGCTGGTAATAATAAATGTGCTGGTAAATAAGGCTGGAAATAGCTGAATATTAAATCATTAAAACTCTTCAAATAAATAAAAAGCAATTCCATTTCTCTCTCTCTCTCTTTCTCACCATATACCAGCACATCTGAACTGACTGCAACATACAAAAGAAGAAGAAACACGGAAAGAAGACATCCCTGCTGGACAGGATCTGAGATGAGAATAAATTCATCGAATGGCTGCCAACAGCATTTCATTGAGAAGAGATTCCACATTTTATGCTGTACAGTTACTTAGTTAGATAGATAGATAAAGAGAGGCCTGTGAACTGGGGTGGGCTGTGGCTTCTCAGGTCACCTCAGGTCAGGGAGGGGCTGAGGAGTGTCCCATTGGCCTTGACAATAGGCAGGAGTCAGAGGTTAATGTCAGGGCAGGGCCTGAGAGTTCCTCAAAGGGAATGAATGGAGACCCTTGCTTACCTAAGAAATGCCTGACCTTGGAAAAGGACTTGTGGAAAGCGGGCCCTTGAAACTGTGGTTTCACGTCTTACTAGAAAGCTCCCTCTTGGAAGGGAAAGTCATCGTGATATCTTACTCTTTTCCCAAGGATACCCTACCTACCCTTCTGATCATTCTTACTGAATTAAGTCTTCCACTGCAAATAAATAAATAATAAATGAAGTGGGTGAGTGAGTGAGTGAGTGAGTAAGTAAGTAAGTAAGTAAGTAAACAAGCAAATACGTGGATGGACAAATAAATACAAAGTTTGCTGTTGTTGACTGACTTTTGATTTCATAATGAATCTCTCTCTCTCTCTCTCTCTCTCTCTCACACACACACACACACACACACACACACTAAATATACAATAAAAGGAAGCATAACACCTTTACTCAGGGGGCAGAGTGAACTCTGAAAGTTTTCCAGGCGGGGGGGGGGGAGAGACAGAATATAAGAACAAAATGAGAAACAAGGAAAAATAGTGTTGGCTGGCTGGCCGGCTTTCAGTTCCCTGACAGAAATGAGCACATTGTGGAGGAAACACAAAGTTGTTACACTATGTGGGTGTGATGAGGAGAGATTGTGAGTGAGTGTCCTGTCAGAACAAAGTTAGTCCCATAGTTGATGAAATTCATTATCCCAAAACTTCAGCAGAATATATCCCAAGTTTGCAAATGTGTGATCAGCTTGTGACAGGTTGGGCTGGAGATGCTGAGAACTGGGGAGCCCTCAATGCAAGAGCAGACACTCATTCCCATGAAGAGGGAGAGAGGGAGGGAGGGAGGGAGGGAGGGATCATTCATTCCTATACTCAAGTTTAAAGAAAGATGAGTGGCTATCTATGGAGAGACCACTCACAGATATGAAAAATCATTTCCTAAAAATCAAATTTCTCAGTCAGTATGCAACTGCTATGGTGCTTCTCCTAGATAGAGCAAAACACACAAACAAACTGATTCCTTGATCTAGAGCCACAGTGCACATGCTGTGGAAAAGGGGACATGGCCAACTTGAATCACAATATTCATCAGAGCATGAAAAGAGCGTAAAAAGGACACAGAGGAGAGATAATTGTGGTCTTTCCTTCCTCCCTCCCTCCCTCCCTCCCTCCCTCCCTCCCTCCCTCCCTCCTTCCCTCAGGAAGTGACTGACAGATGAGACTTTGTCCAAGCAGGTTCTGTCTGAAATACCAGACTTGAGTTTCCCCCTCTGTGGGTATTAGCTAATCAGTCCTCCCTTCTTTCTGTAGGAAGGTGGTGCATGTCTCTCAGAACTTACCTGGTTTCCTCTGCACCAGGTGAACCAGGGAAAAGCTTTCTAAGCCTTATTCAGACCCATAGAGGCTGCGCTGTGTGTGACTTCAGAGACCTCAGGGAGTATAGGGGTGGGTGGGTGCTTGATGCTTCAGACTCATGTCATTGAAGGACATAACATAGTCTGGATTCACAGAGATTCACAACACAGAGCCATTGTAACTTACTAACAGCTCAGGACACCCAGAGCTAACAAGAAATTGCAGTCTCAGCCGGGCTTTAATCACAGCACACACACAGATCTCTGTGAATTCAAAGATGGCCTGATTTACAGAGTGAGTTTTAGGACAGCCCACGATACAAAAAGAAACCCTTTCTTGAAAAACAAAGCAAAACAGCAAAAGAAAGAAAGACAAGGAAAAAGAAAAAAATGGCAGTCTCTTTCCACTCTCTCCTCCATTGGCTCTTAAAGAGCTCTCAAGCTGAACTGGAGACCATGGTGTCACTCAAAACTGGGAAGCCAGAAACCTTAGGGGGGTCACAGGAGTCGGACTGACTGCAGCACTTGATGCCTCAACCCTGCTAATGGCTGTGATATAAGGCATGGTAAAATACGGGCTTTGGCAGAGCACTACTCCCCTTTCTCTATTATTATTGCTACACAACGAAAAGGACCGGGGGGGGGGGTGATGATGTGCAGTCAGTGCTGGTATTGAAATCTCACTGACTCCTTCCGCACTCCTTGTCAATTCCCGACTTTGTCAAATCAACTATCGTGAATCTTTGATGTGGGTTGGCCCTTTAGGAACTCAGAGAAACAAGACAGACAGACCTGTTTCATCCCAGAAACCTCCCAGTTCCTGAGCCCTAGCCCTGGAAGTCTCAAAGCCATCACATCCAGAAATCTCTCTAGTCCCTGCTAGTGGTGAACTCACTTCGTCTTCCCCAGGACCACTAATTATTTCTCCATGTTTTCCTGTGAGATCTGAGGCCAGCTTTCTTCTTCCTCCCTCTGGCCTCTCCACGAACGATCTCCATTCTCTAGACAACATGTCTAGAACCGAGTCTTATAGGCACCGAGAGAGTGTGTCTTGAGGGCAGTTGGCGTTTCTAGGACACGAGTGACATCACAAAATTCCGAGAGCTCTCTGGGATACCGTGGAATTTCCAGAGAAGGGACTGCTGATGTCGTGAGGCACGGCCTTTACCTCCTTGCTGATATTTCTCCCCGAACTGACCGACCGACCGACCGACCGACCAACCGGAACCTGAGGTTTCCTTTCCAGGAGTCTCTCCTCCGACACAGAGGGAGCCATTCAGGATTTCCTCCTTCCAAAACCAGAAATTTCTCTCTGCTTCATTAATATCTTCTCACTACTTCCTGAACCCATGGGGAGTTAGTTAGTTCAACACTCACTTTTTTCATGAATGACCCTTCCTCCCTCTCCTGAACATCTCATATTACTGATTCATACTCAGTAAAACAGTAATATGAGAAATTAGGCCAGGAGGACATGGAAGATGAGGGTTGAGTCTTCTGAAGTGAACAAGCACTTAGGGAAGGCTAAACTTAAGGGAATTTGACTCTGAGTGGCAAGACATGAATAGCTGCTGCCAAGGCACAGATACAGGCACCAACTGGGCCCTCGGCATCCTCCTGCATCATCAGAGCTGTGTGGGAAACTCAGCCCAAAGGAGGGGCCGTGTTCAAAGGGAGAGGGCATTTTCGAGGACAGCACTGTTTTCTTTTTCTTCTTTCTTTCTTTCTTTCTTTCTTTCTTTCTTTCTTTCTTTCTTTCTTTTTTTTTTTCGAGACAGGGTTGTTCTGTAGTTTTTTTTTTTTTGGAGCCTGTCCTGGAACTAGCTCTTGTAGACCAGGCTGGTCTTGAACTCACATGCTTTCTTTTTTTTTTCTATTGGATATTTTTGACTTCTTTATCAAAGATCAGGTGTTCGAAGATGTGTGGATCGATATCCGGGTCTTCTATTCGGTTCCATTGGTCCTCCTGTCTGTTCTTATGCCAGGACCAGGCTGTTTTCAGAACTGTAGCTTACAGAGTGTTCTTGCAGGTGGGGCACAGAAGAGGTTAATTACGGTACCTTAGTTCTTCTGCTTTTCTAGCAGACCGGAGCCCAGCTGACAGGAATCCAGTAGAGATGGTGTCAAGGTTCACACTGACACTAACAGCTGTAACTTGAGCAGGATTTGTGATCCACATGAAATTTGCAATGAATTGCAGCAAATCTGTGACACTCTAACTTGCTCAGGCTCAGTATCTGAACATACAGATGTTTGCAATGATCACTGGCTTCAGGATTTTTTTTTGTTGTTGTTTTGTTTTTCCACGAGACAGGGTTTCCCTGTAGCTGAAGTTTAACGGCCTGGTGTTTTTGTGACTTACTGCTTCAAAGAACTTCTCCATTTCTTTATCCCTAAGGGAAAAGAAATATAATCACTAAATACATTTAAGTGTCTTTCAACCATTTTAGATCCCTCTGTTGAGAGTTCTCTGTTTAGGTCTGTACTCCATTTTTTAAAATTGGATTATTTGTTCTTTGGATGACCAATTTCTCGACTTCTTTGTGTATTTTGGAGATTAGTGAAGATCTTTTCCCATTCTGTAAGGCCGTCGTTTTGTCTTGTTGGCCATGTTCTTTGCTTTACAGAAGCTTTTCAGTTTCAGGAGGTCTCACTTATTAATTGTTTCTCTCAGTGTCTGTTTTTTTTTCTTTTTTCTTTCTTTTTTTTTTCTTTTTTTCTTTTTTTCTTTTTTTCTTTTTTTTCTTCTTCTTCTTTTCTTTTTTTCTTTTTTTTCTCTCTTTAGTTTTTTTCTTTGTTCTTTTTTTTGTTTTGTTTTTCTTTTTTTTTCTTTTTTCTTTTTTTTCTTTTTCTCTCAGTGTCTGTGCTACTGGGGTTCTATTTAGCAAGCGTTCTCCTGTGCCAATGTGTTCAAGTGCATTTGATATTTTTATTTTTATATTCTTTTATTGTGGATGAAGTCAATTATTTGAACTCTCAAATATTTTTATTGTTATTATCTCTCTATTTGTTTGCTTATTTGTGGTTGTTCACCAACTTGACTATCTAGAGGAAGTAAAAGTCGTAACAAGGTTTCCGTAGGTGAACCTGCGGAAGGATCATTAACGTGAGAGAGCAGCGGCGGCGGCTCTGCCCGCCCGCTCGCCTGCCTCGCCCGAGTTCTCGCCGGGAGGCGCGCTCCCCGGGTCGCACCTGTGTTGTGCGCACGGAAGTGTGCGTGCGCACGGGCGCGCGTGGCGGTCGTGAGAGAGAGGTCGAGAGAGGGGGAAGGGGGACGGGCGCCGGCTCGCCCGCCCTCCTCGCCCCGTCCGAGGACCCGTGTCTGGCTCTGCCGCTGGCGGCTCACGGCGGACGGCGGCTCTCTTCCCGCTCTCGCTCTCCTCCGTCCACTCCCGCTGCTTGCCTCACCGCACCGCAGCGGCCCGCGGGTGTGTCTCCTCTTTCCCGGGCGCGCGCCTTTCCCTCTCCATCCCTCTTCCCGGGGGAGGATGGGCGAGGGTCTGGCGGCGCCCCGGGCCCCCTCTCGCCGCCGACCTGCGCTCGCGCGCCGTGGCGCCGCAGCGCGCCTGTCGGGGAGGCGGCGGAGGTTGGGCGCACTTTTTTTTTCCCCTCTCTCCACCTCCTTCTCCAAAGGACCGGGGTAGACCAGTAGTCCCTCCCACCGGGCGGGAGGCCATTTTTTTCCCCCGGGGATGCGGCGGTTCGACCAGATGTCCCGCTGGACTCTTTTTTTTTTTTTTTTTTTTTTAATGTATAATATATATTATATCTTCCTAGACCTGACGGGTCGACCAGTTGTCTCTGTGCACTTCCTTTTTTTTGACGGACTGGAAGCGGGTCGACCAGTTGTCCGATTAAATATTTGGCCTTAAAATGCTATGTACCGGGGTCGACCAGTTGGCCTTGTGAACTTGGGTCGACCAGTTGTCTTTTTCCATGTCTTGATTGAATGATGTCATTCTTCAATGTGTTGGTGGTTAGTTTATCTCTTTTGTTCTCTATGCCAACACGCCCCACTCACCAAACACTTTTTTTTTAATTTATTTATTTACTTATTTTTATTTTACTTTTTTATTATTTATTTATTTATACATACATACATACATCCTGTCTATCTGTCCAGATGGGGCAGGGGTAGAAGGGGCTAGCTATGAGAGGAAGGTGCTCGGTGGGCATCCAGTTGTAAATAAGGCTGGGAATAAATAGCTGAATATTAATTCATTTGAGTAATATTAAAACTGTTCAAGTAGAAAACAATTGCTTTCTTTTTCTGTTTGCCCAGAGATCTGACTGACTGCAACTTGGAAAGAAGACGGCCCTGCTGGACAGAGACCTCCCTCCTGCTTTGGGTGGGTCGACCAGTTTACATGTTTATTTCCACGTTTTGTCTTTTATGGATTGAATGGATGTGTCTCTCTCTTTTTTTTTTTTTTTTTTTTTTTTGGTTTTTCGAGACAGGGTTTCTCTGTGGCTTTGGAGCCTGTCCTGGAACTAGCACTGTAGACCAGGCTGGTCTCGAACTCACAGAGATCCGCCTACCTCTGCCTCCCGAGTACTGGGATTAAAGGCGTGCGCAACCATCGCCCGGCTCTCATTTTTTTTTTCACGATTGCTTGCTTGCTTGCTTGCTTACTTACTTACTTACTTACTATCTGTTCAGCCCATCTCATTTACTTACTTCTTTAAAAAAAATGACCCACCTAGTTATTTACTTACTTACTTAACTTACTTACTTGTTCATTCATTCCTTCACTTCCTTATCTTCTTTCATATATCTGTTTATTTATCTGCTGATTTAGCGTGACTCATTTACTTATTGAATGTTTCAATTATTATTTAGTTTTATTCATTTATTCATTCTTTATGTCTATTTTTATGTATGTATTTACTTACTTTCTTAATTTTTTTTTTACTTTTTAAAATTTACTTAATTTTTTTCTTTCTTTCGGAATGTAGATTCTTTCTTCCTTTCTTCCTTTCTTTCCTTCTTTCTGTCTCCTGACTGTCACTGGCTAAGAAAATGGTGGCCTCCATGTCACTGGTCAGCATAGCAGCTCCTAAAATGGAATTTGATGAAGGGATACATAGATAGATAGATAGATAGATAGATAGATAGATAGATAGATAGATAGATAGATAGATGGGATGCGCACACGCTCACACACACACACACACACACACACACACACACACATATGCACGCACGTGCATGACATGTACAGATGGGGGGCGATTCCAATGTTTTCAGAGGAAGGTGCTCGCTGGTAATAATAAATGTGCTGGTAAATAAGGCTGGAAATAGCTGAATATTAAATCATTAAAACTCTTCAAATAAATAAAAAGCAATTCCATTTCTCTCTCTCTCTCTTTCTCACCATATACCAGCACATCTGAACTGACTGCAACATACAAAAGAAGAAGAAACACGGAAAGAAGACATCCCTGCTGGACAGGATCTGAGATGAGAATAAATTCATCGAATGGCTGCCAACAGCATTTCATTGAGAAGAGATTCCACATTTTATGCTGTACAGTTACTTAGTTAGATAGATAGATAAAGAGAGGCCTGTGAACTGGGGTGGGCTGTGGCTTCTCAGGTCACCTCAGGTCAGGGAGGGGCTGAGGAGTGTCCCATTGGCCTTGACAATAGGCAGGAGTCAGAGGTTAATGTCAGGGCAGGGCCTGAGAGTTCCTCAAAGGGAATGAATGGAGACCCTTGCTTACCTAAGAAATGCCTGACCTTGGAAAAGGACTTGTGGAAAGCGGGCCCTTGAAACTGTGGTTTCACGTCTTACTAGAAAGCTCCCTCTTGGAAGGGAAAGTCATCGTGATATCTTACTCTTTTCCCAAGGATACCCTACCTACCCTTCTGATCATTCTTACTGAATTAAGTCTTCCACTGCAAATAAATAAATAATAAATGAAGTGGGTGAGTGAGTGAGTGAGTGAGTAAGTAAGTAAGTAAGTAAGTAAACAAGCAAATACGTGGATGGACAAATAAATACAAAGTTTGCTGTTGTTGACTGACTTTTGATTTCATAATGAATCTCTCTCTCTCTCTCTCTCTCTCTCTCTCTCACACACACACACACACACACACTAAATATACAATAAAAGGAAGCATAACACCTTTACTCAGGGGGCAGAGTGAACTCTGAAAGTTTTCCAGGCGGGGGGGGGGGGGAGAGACAGAATATAAGAACAAAATGAGAAACAAGGAAAAATAGTGTTGGCTGGCTGGCCGGCTTTCAGTTCCCTGACAGAAATGAGCACATTGTGGAGGAAACACAAAGTTGTTACACTATGTGGGTGTGATGAGGAGAGATTGTGAGTGAGTGTCCTGTCAGAACAAAGTTAGTCCCATAGTTGATGAAATTCATTATCCCAAAACTTCAGCAGAATATATCCCAAGTTTGCAAATGTGTGATCAGCTTGTGACAGGTTGGGCTGGAGATGCTGAGAACTGGGGAGCCCTCAATGCAAGAGCAGACACTCATTCCCATGAAGAGGGAGAGAGGGAGGGAGGGAGGGAGGGAGGGATCATTCATTCCTATACTCAAGTTTAAAGAAAGATGAGTGGCTATCTATGGAGAGACCACTCACAGATATGAAAAATCATTTCCTAAAAATCAAATTTCTCAGTCAGTATGCAACTGCTATGGTGCTTCTCCTAGATAGAGCAAAACACACAAACAAACTGATTCCTTGATCTAGAGCCACAGTGCACATGCTGTGGAAAAGGGGACATGGCCAACTTGAATCACAATATTCATCAGAGCATGAAAAGAGCGTAAAAAGGACACAGAGGAGAGATAATTGTGGTCTTTCCTTCCTCCCTCCCTCCCTCCCTCCCTCCCTCCCTCCCTCCCTCCCTCCTTCCCTCAGGAAGTGACTGACAGATGAGACTTTGTCCAAGCAGGTTCTGTCTGAAATACCAGACTTGAGTTTCCCCCTCTGTGGGTATTAGCTAATCAGTCCTCCCTTCTTTCTGTAGGAAGGTGGTGCATGTCTCTCAGAACTTACCTGGTTTCCTCTGCACCAGGTGAACCAGGGAAAAGCTTTCTAAGCCTTATTCAGACCCATAGAGGCTGCGCTGTGTGTGACTTCAGAGACCTCAGGGAGTATAGGGGTGGGTGGGTGCTTGATGCTTCAGACTCATGTCATTGAAGGACATAACATAGTCTGGATTCACAGAGATTCACAACACAGAGCCATTGTAACTTACTAACAGCTCAGGACACCCAGAGCTAACAAGAAATTGCAGTCTCAGCCGGGCTTTAATCACAGCACACACACAGATCTCTGTGAATTCAAAGATGGCCTGATTTACAGAGTGAGTTTTAGGACAGCCCACGATACAAAAAGAAACCCTTTCTTGAAAAACAAAGCAAAACAGCAAAAGAAAGAAAGACAAGGAAAAAGAAAAAAATGGCAGTCTCTTTCCACTCTCTCCTCCATTGGCTCTTAAAGAGCTCTCAAGCTGAACTGGAGACCATGGTGTCACTCAAAACTGGGAAGCCAGAAACCTTAGGGGGGTCACAGGAGTCGGACTGACTGCAGCACTTGATGCCTCAACCCTGCTAATGGCTGTGATATAAGGCATGGTAAAATACGGGCTTTGGCAGAGCACTACTCCCCTTTCTCTATTATTATTGCTACACAACGAAAAGGACCGGGGGGGGGGTGATGATGTGCAGTCAGTGCTGGTATTGAAATCTCACTGACTCCTTCCGCACTCCTTGTCAATTCCCGACTTTGTCAAATCAACTATCGTGAATCTTTGATGTGGGTTGGCCCTTTAGGAACTCAGAGAAACAAGACAGACAGACCTGTTTCATCCCAGAAACCTCCCAGTTCCTGAGCCCTAGCCCTGGAAGTCTCAAAGCCATCACATCCAGAAATCTCTCTAGTCCCTGCTAGTGGTGAACTCACTTCGTCTTCCCCAGGACCACTAATTATTTCTCCATGTTTTCCTGTGAGATCTGAGGCCAGCTTTCTTCTTCCTCCCTCTGGCCTCTCCACGAACGATCTCCATTCTCTAGACAACATGTCTAGAACCGAGTCTTATAGGCACCGAGAGAGTGTGTCTTGAGGGCAGTTGGCGTTTCTAGGACACGAGTGACATCACAAAATTCCGAGAGCTCTCTGGGATACCGTGGAATTTCCAGAGAAGGGACTGCTGATGTCGTGAGGCACGGCCTTTACCTCCTTGCTGATATTTCTCCCCGAACTGACCGACCGACCGACCGACCGACCAACCGGAACCTGAGGTTTCCTTTCCAGGAGTCTCTCCTCCGACACAGAGGGAGCCATTCAGGATTTCCTCCTTCCAAAACCAGAAATTTCTCTCTGCTTCATTAATATCTTCTCACTACTTCCTGAACCCATGGGGAGTTAGTTAGTTGAACACTCACTTTTTTCATGAATGACCCTTCCTCCCTCTCCTGAACATCTCATATTACTGATTCATACTCAGTAAAACAGTAATATGAGAAATTAGGCCAGGAGGACATGGAAGATGAGGGTTGAGTCTTCTGAAGTGAACAAGCACTTAGGGAAGGCTAAACTTAAGGGAATTTGACTCTGAGTGGCAAGACATGAATAGCTGCTGCCAAGGCACAGATACAGGCACCAACTGGGCCCTCGGCATCCTCCTGCATCATCAGAGCTGTGTGGGAAACTCAGCCCAAAGGAGGGGCCGTGTTCAAAGGGAGAGGGCATTTTCGAGGACAGCACTGTTTTCTTTTTCTTCTTTCTTTCTTTCTTTCTTTCTTTCTTTCTTTCTTTCTTTCTTTCTTTTTTTTTTTCGAGACAGGGTTGTTCTGTAGTTTTTTTTTTTTTGGAGCCTGTCCTGGAACTAGCTCTTGTAGACCAGGCTGGTCTTGAACTCACATGCTTTCTTTTTTTTTTCTATTGGATATTTTTGACTTCTTTATCAAAGATCAGGTGTTCGAAGATGTGTGGATCGATATCCGGGTCTTCTATTCGGTTCCATTGGTCCTCCTGTCTGTTCTTATGCCAGGACCAGGCTGTTTTCAGAACTGTAGCTTACAGAGTGTTCTTGCAGGTGGGGCACAGAAGAGGTTAATTACGGTACCTTAGTTCTTCTGCTTTTCTAGCAGACCGGAGCCCAGCTGACAGGAATCCAGTAGAGATGGTGTCAAGGTTCACACTGACACTAACAGCTGTAACTTGAGCAGGATTTGTGATCCACATGAAATTTGCAATGAATTGCAGCAAATCTGTGACACTCTAACTTGCTCAGGCTCAGTATCTGAACATACAGATGTTTGCAATGATCACTGGCTTCAGGATTTTTTTTTGTTGTTGTTTTGTTTTTCCACGAGACAGGGTTTCCCTGTAGCTGAAGTTTAACGGCCTGGTGTTTTTGTGACTTACTGCTTCAAAGAACTTCTCCATTTCTTTATCCCTAAGGGAAAAGAAATATAATCACTAAATACATTTAAGTGTCTTTCAACCATTTTAGATCCCTCTGTTGAGAGTTCTCTGTTTAGGTCTGTACTCCATTTTTTAAAATTGGATTATTTGTTCTTTGGATGACCAATTTCTCGACTTCTTTGTGTATTTTGGAGATTAGTGAAGATCTTTTCCCATTCTGTAAGGCCGTCGTTTTGTCTTGTTGGCCATGTTCTTTGCTTTACAGAAGCTTTTCAGTTTCAGGAGGTCTCACTTATTAATTGTTTCTCTCAGTGTCTGTTTTTTTTTCTTTTTTTTTTCTTTTTTCTTTCTTTTTTTTTTCTTTTTTTCTTTTTTTCTTTTTTTTCTTCTTCTTCTTTTCTTTTTTTTCTTTTTTTTCTCTCTTTAGTTTTTTTCTTTGTTCTTTTTTTTGTTTTGTTTTTCTTTTTTTTTCTTTTTTCTTTTTTTTCTTTTTCTCTCAGTGTCTGTGCTACTGGGGTTCTATTTAGCAAGCGTTCTCCTGTGCCAATGTGTTCAAGTGCATTTGATATTTTTATTTTTATATTCTTTTATTGTGGATGAAGTCAATTATTTGAACTCTCAAATATTTTTATTGTTATTATCTCTCTATTTGTTTGCTTATTTGTGGTTGTTCACCAACTTGACTATCTAGAGGAAGTAAAAGTCGTAACAAGGTTTCCGTAGGTGAACCTGCGGAAGGATCATTAACGTGAGAGAGCAGCGGCGGCGGCTCTGCCCGCCCGCTCGCCTGCCTCGCCCGAGTTCTCGCCGGGAGGCGCGCTCCCCGGGTCGCACGTGTGTTGTGCGCACGGAAGTGTGCGTGCGCACGGGCGCGCGTGGCGGTCGTGAGAGAGAGGTCGAGAGAGGGGGAAGGGGGACGGGCGCCGGCTCGCCCGCCCTCCTCGCCCCGTCCGAGGACCCGTGTCTGGCTCTGCCGCTGGCGGCTCACGGCGGACGGCGGCTCTCTTCCCGCTCTCGCTCTCCTCCGTCCACTCCCGCTGCTTGCCTCACCGCACCGCAGCGGCCCGCGGGTGTGTCCCCTCTTTCCCGGGCGCGTGCCTTTCCCTCTCCATCCCTCTTCCCGGGGGAGGATGTGCGAGGGTCTGGCGGCGCCCCGGGCCCCCTCTCGCCGCCGACCTCCGCTCGCGCGCCGTGGCGCCGCAGCGCGCCTGTCGGGGAGGCGGCGGAGGTTGGGCGCACTTTTTTTTTCCCCTCTCTCCACCTCCTTCTCCAAAGGACCGGGGTAGACCAGTAGTCCCTCCCACCGGGCGGGAGGCCATTTTTTTCCCCCGGGGATGCGGCGGGTCGACCAGATGTCCCGCTGGACTCTTTTTTTTTTTTTTTAATGTATAATATATATTATATCTTCCTAGACCTGACGGGTCGACCAGTTGTCTCTGTGCACTTCCTTTTTTTTGACGGACTGGAAGCGGGTCGACCAGTTGTCCGATTAAATATTTGGCCTTAAAATGCTACGTACCGGGGTCGACCAGTTGGCCTTGTGAACTTGGGTCGACCAGTTGTCTTTTTCCATGTCTTGATTGAATGATGTCATTCTTCAATGTGTTGGTGGTTAGTTTATCTCTTTTGTTCTCTATGCCAACACGCCCCACTCACCAAACACTTTTTTTTTAATTTATTTATTTACTTATTTTTATTTTACTTTTTTATTATTTATTTATTTATACATACATACATACATCCTGTCTATCTGTCCAGATGGGGCAGGGGTAGAAGGGGCTAGCTATGAGAGGAAGGTGCTCGGTGGGCATCCAGTTGTAAATAAGGCTGGGAATAAATAGCTGAATATTAATTCATTTGAGTAATATTAAAACTGTTCAAGTAGAAAACAATTGCTTTCTTTTTCTGTTTGCCCAGAGATCTGACTGACTGCAACTTGGAAAGAAGACGGCCCTGCTGGACAGAGACCTCCCTCCTGCTTTGGGTGGGTCGACCAGTTTACATGTTTATTTCCACGTTTTGTCTTTTATGGATTGAATGGATGTGTCTCTCTCTTTTTTTTTTTTTTTTTTGGTTTTTCGAGACAGGGTTTCTCTGTGGCTTTGGAGCCTGTCCTGGAACTAGCACTGTAGACCAGGCTGGTCTCGAACTCACAGAGATCCGCCTACCTCTGCCTCCCGAGTACTGGGATTAAAGGCGTGCGCCACCATCGCCCGGCTCTCATTTTTTTTTTCACGATTGCTTGCTTGCTTGCTTGCTTACTTACTTACTTACTTACTATCTGTTCAGCCCATCTCATTTACTTACTTCTTTAAAAAAAATGACCCACCTAGTTATTTACTTACTTACTTACTTACTTACTTGTTCATTCATTCCTTCACTTCCTTATCTTCTTTCATATATCTGTTTATTTATCTGCTGATTTAGCGTGACTCATTTACTTATTGAATGTTTCAATTATTATTTAGTTTTATTCATTTATTCATTCTTTATGTCTATTTTTATGTATGTATTTACTTACTTTCTTAATTTTTTTTTTACTTTTTAAAATTTACTTAATTTTTTTCTTTCTTTCGGAATGTAGATTCTTTCTTCCTTTCTTCCTTTCTTTCCTTCTTTCTGTCTCCTGACTGTCACTGGCTAAGAAAATGGTGGCCTCCATGTCACTGGTCAGCATAGCAGCTCCTAAAATGGAATTTGATGAAGGGATACATAGATAGATAGATAGATAGATAGATAGATAGATAGATAGATAGATAGATAGATAGATAGATAGATGGGATGCGCACACGCTCACACACACACACACACACACACACACACACACACATATGCACGCACGTGCATGACATGTACAGATGGGGGGCGATTCCAATGTTTTCAGAGGAAGGTGCTCGCTGGTAATAATAAATGTGCTGGTAAATAAGGCTGGAAATAGCTGAATATTAAATCATTAAAACTCTTCAAATAAATAAAAAGCAATTCCATTTCTCTCTCTCTCTCTTTCTCACCATATACCAGCACATCTGAACTGACTGCAACATACAAAAGAAGAAGAAACACGGAAAGAAGACATCCCTGCTGGACAGGATCTGAGATGAGAATAAATTCATCGAATGGCTGCCAACAGCATTTCATTGAGAAGAGATTCCACATTTTATGCTGTACAGTTACTTAGTTAGATAGATAGATAAAGAGAGGCCTGTGAACTGGGGTGGGCTGTGGCTTCTCAGGTCACCTCAGGTCAGGGAGGGGCTGAGGAGTGTCCCATTGGCCTTGACAATAGGCAGGAGTCAGAGGTTAATGTCAGGGCAGGGCCTGAGAGTTCCTCAAAGGGAATGAATGGAGACCCTTGCTTACCTAAGAAATGCCTGACCTTGGAAAAGGACTTGTGGAAAGCGGGCCCTTGAAACTGTGGTTTCACGTCTTACTAGAAAGCTCCCTCTTGGAAGGGAAAGTCATCGTGATATCTTACTCTTTTCCCAAGGATACCCTACCTACCCTTTTGATCATTCTTACTGAATTAAGTCTTCCACTGCAAATAAATAAATAATAAATGAAGTGGGTGAGTGAGTGAGTGAGTGAGTAAGTAAGTAAGTAAGTAAGTAAACAAGCAAATACGTGGATGGACAAATAAATACAAAGTTTGCTGTTGTTGACTGACTTTTGATTTCATAATGAATCTCTCTCTCTCTCTCTCTCTCTCTCTCACACACACACACACACACACACACTAAATATACAATAAAAGGAAGCATAACACCTTTACTCAGGGGGCAGAGTGAACTCTGAAAGTTTTCCAGGCGGGGGGGGGGGGGAGAGACAGAATATAAGAACAAAATGAGAAACAAGGAAAAATAGTGTTGGCTGGCTGGCCGGCTTTCAGTTCCCTGACAGAAATGAGCACATTGTGGAGGAAACACAAAGTTGTTACACTATGTGGGTGTGATGAGGAGAGATTGTGAGTGAGTGTCCTGTCAGAACAAAGTTAGTCCCATAGTTGATGAAATTCATTATCCCAAAACTTCAGCAGAATATATCCCAAGTTTGCAAATGTGTGATCAGCTTGTGACAGGTTGGGCTGGAGATGCTGAGAACTGGGGAGCCCTCAATGCAAGAGCAGACACTCATTCCCATGAAGAGGGAGAGAGGGAGGGAGGGAGGGAGGGAGGGATCATTCATTCCTATACTCAAGTTTAAAGAAAGATGAGTGGCTATCTATGGAGAGACCACTCACAGATATGAAAAATCATTTCCTAAAAATCAAATTTCTCAGTCAGTATGCAACTGCTATGGTGCTTCTCCTAGATAGAGCAAAACACACAAACAAACTGATTCCTTGATCTAGAGCCACAGTGCACATGCTGTGGAAAAGGGGACATGGCCAACTTGAATCACAATATTCATCAGAGCATGAAAAGAGCGTAAAAAGGACACAGAGGAGAGATAATTGTGGTCTTTCCTTCCTCCCTCCCTCCCTCCCTCCCTCCCTCCCTCCCTCCCTCCTTCCCTCAGGAAGTGACTGACAGATGAGACTTTGTCCAAGCAGGTTCTGTCTGAAATACCAGACTTGAGTTTCCCCCTCTGTGGGTATTAGCTAATCAGTCCTCCCTTCTTTCTGTAGGAAGGTGGTGCATGTCTCTCAGAACTTACCTGGTTTCCTCTGCACCAGGTGAACCAGGGAAAAGCTTTCTAAGCCTTATTCAGACCCATAGAGGCTGCGCTGTGTGTGACTTCAGAGACCTCAGGGAGTATAGGGGTGGGTGGGTGCTTGATGCTTCAGACTCATGTCATTGAAGGACATAACATAGTCTGGATTCACAGAGATTCACAACACAGAGCCATTGTCACTTACTAACAGCTCAGGACACCCAGAGCTAACAAGAAATTGCAGTCTCAGCCGGGCTTTAATCACAGCACACACACAGATCTCTGTGAATTCAAAGATGGCCTGATTTACAGAGTGAGTTTTAGGACAGCCCACGATACAAAAAGAAACCCTTTCTTGAAAAACAAAGCAAAACAGCAAAAGAAAGAAAGACAAGGAAAAAGAAAAAAATGGCAGTCTCTTTCCACTCTCTCCTCCATTGGCTCTTAAAGAGCTCTCAAGCTGAACTGGAGACCATGGTGTCACTCAAAACTGGGAAGCCAGAAACCTTAGGGGGGTCACAGGAGTCGGACTGACTGCAGCACTTGATGCCTCAACCCTGCTAATGGCTGTGATATAAGGCATGGTAAAATACGGGCTTTGGCAGAGCACTACTCCCCTTTCTCTATTATTATTGCTACACAATGAAAAGGACCGGGGGGGGGGGGTGATGATGTGCAGTCAGTGCTGGTATTGAAATCTCACTGACTCCTTCCGCACTCCTTGTCAATTCCCGACTTTGTCAAATCAACTATCGTGAATCTTTGATGTGGGTTGGCCCTTTAGGAACTCAGAGAAACAAGACAGACAGACCTGTTTCATCCCAGAAACCTCCCAGTTCCTGAGCCCTAGCCCTGGAAGTCTCAAAGCCATCACATCCAGAAATCTCTCTAGTCCCTGCTAGTGGTGAACTCACTTCGTCTTCCCCAGGACCACTAATTATTTCTCCATGTTTTCCTGTGAGATCTGAGGCCAGCTTTCTTCTTCCTCCCTCTGGCCTCTCCACGAACGATCTCCATTCTCTAGACAACATGTCTAGAACCGAGTCTTATAGGCACCGAGAGAGTGTGTCTTGAGGGCAGTTGGCGTTTCTAGGACACGAGTGACATCACAAAATTCCGAGAGCTCTCTGGGATACCGTGGAATTTCCAGAGAAGGGACTGCTGATGTCGTGAGGCACGGCCTTTACCTCCTTGCTGATATTTCTCCCCGAACTGACCGACCGACCGACCGACCGACCAACCGGAACCTGAGGTTTCCTTTCCAGGAGTCTCTCCTCCGACACAGAGGGAGCCATTCAGGATTTCCTCCTTCCAAAACCAGAAATTTCTCTCTGCTTCATTAATATCTTCTCACTACTTCCTGAACCCATGGGGAGTTAGTTAGTTGAACACTCACTTTTTTCATGAATGACCCTTCCTCCCTCTCCTGAACATCTCATATTACTGATTCATACTCAGTAAAACAGTAATATGAGAAATTAGGCCAGGAGGACATGGAAGATGAGGGTTGAGTCTTCTGAAGTGAACAAGCACTTAGGGAAGGCTAAACTTAAGGGAATTTGACTCTGAGTGGCAAGACATGAATAGCTGCTGCCAAGGCACAGATACAGGCACCAACTGGGCCCTCGGCATCCTCCTGCATCATCAGAGCTGTGTGGGAAACTCAGCCCAAAGGAGGGGCCGTGTTCAAAGGGAGAGGGCATTTTCGAGGACAGCACTGTTTTCTTTTTCTTCTTTCTTTCTTTCTTTCTTTCTTTCTTTCTTTCTTTCTTTCTTTTTTTTTTTCGAGACAGGGTTGTTCTGTAGTTTTTTTTTTTTTGGAGCCTGTCCTGGAACTAGCTCTTGTAGACCAGGCTGGTCTTGAACTCATATGCTTTCTTTTTTTTTTCTATTGGATATTTTTGACTTCTTTATCAAAGATCAGGTGTTCGAAGATGTGTGGATCGATATCCGGGTCTTCTATTCGGTTCCATTGGTCCTCCTGTCTGTTCTTATGCCAGGACCAGGCTGTTTTCAGAACTGTAGCTTACAGAGTGTTCTTGCAGGTGGGGCACAGAAGAGGTTAATTACGGTACCTTAGTTCTTCTGCTTTTCTAGCAGACCGGAGCCCAGCTGACAGGAATCCAGTAGAGATGGTGTCAAGGTTCACACTGACACTAACAGCTGTAACTTGAGCAGGATTTGTGATCCACATGAAATTTGCAATGAATTGCAGCAAATCTGTGACACTCTAACTTGCTCAGGCTCAGTATCTGAACATACAGATGTTTGCAATGATCACTGGCTTCAGGATTTTTTGTTGTTGTTGTTTTGTTTTTCCACGAGACAGGGTTTCCCTGTAGCTGAAGTTTAACGGCCTGGTGTTTTTGTGACTTACTGCTTCAAAGAACTTCTCCATTTCTTTATCCCTAAGGGAAAAGAAATATAATCACTAAATACATTTAAGTGTCTTTCAACCATTTTAGATCCCTCTGTTGAGAGTTCTCTGTTTAGGTCTGTACTCCATTTTTTAAAATTGGATTATTTGTTCTTTGGATGACCAATTTCTCGACTTCTTTGTGTATTTTGGAGATTAGTGAAGATCTTTTCCCATTCTGTAAGGCCGTCGTTTTGTCTTGTTGGCCATGTTCTTTGCTTTACAGAAGCTTTTCAGTTTCAGGAGGTCTCACTTATTAATTGTTTCTCTCAGTGTCTGTTTTTTTTTCTTTTTTTTTTCTTTTTTCTTTCTTTTTTTTTTCTTTTTTTCTTTTTTTCTTTTTTTTCTTCTTCTTCTTTTCTTTTTTTTCTTTTTTTCTCTCTTTAGTTTTTTTCTTTGTTCTTTTTTTTGTTTTGTTTTTCTTTTTTTTTCTTTTTTCTTTTTTTTCTTTTTCTCTCAGTGTCTGTGCTACTGGGGTTCTATTTAGCAAGCGTTCTCCTGTGCCAATGTGTTCAAGTGCATTTGATATTTTTATTTTTATATTCTTTTATTGTGGATGAAGTCAATTATTTGAACTCTCAAATATTTTTATTGTTATTATCTCTCTATTTGTTTGCTTATTTGTGGTTGTTCACCAACTTGACTATCTAGAGGAAGTAAAAGTCGTAACAAGGTTTCCGTAGGTGAACCTGCGGAAGGATCATTAACGTGAGAGAGCAGCGGCGGCGGCTCTGCCCGCCCGCTCGCCTGCCTCGCCCGAGTTCTCGCCGGGAGGCACGCTCCCCGGGTCGCACGTGTGTTGTGCGCACGGAAGTGTGCGTGCGCACGGGCGCGCGTGGCGGTCGTGAGAGAGAGGTCGAGAGAGGGGGAAGGGGGACGGGCGCCGGCTCGCCCGCCCTCCTCGCCCCGTCCGAGGACCCGTGTCTGGCTCTGCCGCTGGCGGCTCACGGCGGACGGCGGCTCTCTTCCCGCTCTCGCTCTCCTCCGTCCACTCCCGCTGCTTGCCTCACCGCACCGCAGCGGCCCGCGGGTGTGTCCCCTCTTTCCCGGGCGCGCGCCTTTCCCTCTCCATCCCTCTTCCCGGGGGAGGATGTGCGAGGGTCTGGCGGCGCCCCGGGCCCCCTCTCGCCGCCGACCTCCGCTCGCGCGCCGTGGCGCCGCGGCGCGCCTGTCGGGGAGGCGGCGGAGGTTGGGCGCACTTTTTTTTTCCCCTCTCTCCACCTCCTTCTCCAAAGGACCGGGGTAGACCAGTAGTCCCTCCCACCGGGCGGGAGGCCATTTTTTTCCCCCGGGGATGCGGCGGGTCGACCAGATGTCCCGCTGGACTCTTTTTTTTTTTTTTTTTTAATGTATAATATATATTATATCTTCCTAGACCTGACGGGTCGACCAGTTGTCTCTGTGCACTTCCTTTTTTTTGACGGACTGGAAGCGGGTCGACCAGTTGTCCGATTAAATATTTGGCCTTAAAATGCTAAGTACCGGGGTCGACCAGTTGGCCTTGTGAACTTGGGTCGACCAGTTGTCTTTTTCCATGTCTTGATTGAATGATGTCATTCTTCAATGTGTTGGTGGTTAGTTTATCTCTTTTGTTCTCTATGCCAACACGCCCCACTCACCAAACACTTTTTTTTTAATTTATTTATTTACTTATTTTTATTTTACTTTTTTATTATTTATTTATTTATACATACATACATACATCCTGTCTATCTGTCCAGATGGGGCAGGGGTAGAAGGGGCTAGCTATGAGAGGAAGGTGCTCGGTGGGCATCCAGTTGTAAATAAGGCTGGGAATAAATAGCTGAATATTAATTCATTTGAGTAATATTAAAACTGTTCAAGTAGAAAACAATTGCTTTCTTTTTCTGTTTGCCCAGAGATCTGACTGACTGCAACTTGGAAAGAAGACGGCCCTGCTGGACAGAGACCTCCCTCCTGCTTTGGGTGGGTCGACCAGTTTACATGTTTATTTCCACGTTTTGTCTTTTATGGATTGAATGGATGTGTCTCTCTCTTTTTTTTTTTTTTTTTTTGGTTTTTCGAGACAGGGTTTCTCTGTGGCTTTGGAGCCTGTCCTGGAACTAGCACTGTAGACCAGGCTGGTCTCGAACTCACAGAGATCCGCCTACCTCTGCCTCCCGAGTACTGGGATTAAAGGCGTGCGCCACCATCGCCCGGCTCTCATTTTTTTTTTCACGATTGCTTGCTTGCTTGCTTGCTTACTTACTTACTTACTTACTATCTGTTCAGCCCATCTCATTTACTTACTTCTTTAAAAAAAATGACCCACCTAGTTATTTACTTACTTACTTACTTACTTACTTGTTCATTCATTCCTTCACTTCCTTATCTTCTTTCATATATCTGTTTATTTATCTGCTGATTTAGCGTGACTCATTTACTTATTGAATGTTTCAATTATTATTTAGTTTTATTCATTTATTCATTCTTTATGTCTATTTTTATGTATGTATTTACTTACTTTCTTAATTTTTTTTTACTTTTTAAAATTTACTTAATTTTTTTCTTTCTTTCGGAATGTAGATTCTTTCTTCCTTTCTTCCTTTCTTTCCTTCTTTCTGTCTCCTGACTGTCACTGGCTAAGAAAATGGTGGCCTCCATGTCACTGGTCAGCATAGCAGCTCCTAAAATGGAATTTGATGAAGGGATACATAGATAGATAGATAGATAGATAGATAGATAGATAGATAGATAGATAGATAGATGGGATGCGCACACGCTCACACACACACACACACACACACACATATGCACGCACGTGCATGACATGTACAGATGGGGGGCGATTCCAATGTTTTCAGAGGAAGGTGCTCGCTGGTAATAATAAATGTGCTGGTAAATAAGGCTGGAAATAGCTGAATATTAAATCATTAAAACTCTTCAAATAAATAAAAAGCAATTCCATTTCTCTCTCTCTCTCTTTCTCACCATATACCAGCACATCTGAACTGACTGCAACATACAAAAGAAGAAGAAACACGGAAAGAAGACATCCCTGCTGGACAGGATCTGAGATGAGAATAAATTCATCGAATGGCTGCCAACAGCATTTCATTGAGAAGAGATTCCACATTTTATGCTGTACAGTTACTTAGTTAGATAGATAGATAAAGAGAGGCCTGTGAACTGGGGTGGGCTGTGGCTTCTCAGGTCACCTCAGGTCAGGGAGGGGCTGAGGAGTGTCCCATTGGCCTTGACAATAGGCAGGAGTCAGAGGTTAATGTCAGGGCAGGGCCTGAGAGTTCCTCAAAGGGAATGAATGGAGACCCTTGCTTACCTAAGAAATGCCTGACCTTGGAAAAGGACTTGTGGAAAGCGGGCCCTTGAAACTGTGGTTTCACGTCTTACTAGAAAGCTCCCTCTTGGAAGGGAAAGTCATCGTGATATCTTACTCTTTTCCCAAGGATACCCTACCTACCCTTCTGATCATTCTTACTGAATTAAGTCTTCCACTGCAAATAAATAAATAAATAAATAATAAATGAAGTGGGTGAGTGAGTGAGTGAGTGAGTGAGTAAGTAAGTAAGTAAGTAAACAAGCAAATACGTGGATGGACAAATAAATACAAAGTTTGCTGTTGTTGACTGACTTTTGATTTCATAATGAATCTCTCTCTCTCTCTCTCTCTCTCACACACACACACACACACACACACACTAAATATACAATAAAAGGAAGCATAACACCTTTACTCAGGGGGCAGAGTGAACTCTGAAAGTTTTCCAGGCCGGGGGGGATGGGGAGAGACAGAATATAAGAACAAAATGAGAAACAAGGAAAAATAGTGTTGGCTGGCTGGCCGGCTTTCAGTTCCCTGACAGAAATGAGCACATTGTGGAGGAAACACAAAGTTGTTACACTATGTGGGTGTGATGAGGAGAGATTGTGAGTGAGTGTCCTGTCAGAACAAAGTTAGTCCCATAGTTGATGAAATTCATTATCCCAAAACTTCAGCAGAATATATCCCAAGTTTGCAAATGTGTGATCAGCTTGTGACAGGTTGGGCTGGAGATGCTGAGAACTGGGGAGCCCTCAATGCAAGAGCAGACACTCATTCCCATGAAGAGGGAGAGAGGGAGGGAGGGAGGGAGGGAGGGATCATTCATTCCTATACTCAAGTTTAAAGAAAGATGAGTGGCTATCTATGGAGAGACCACTCACAGATATGAAAAATCATTTCCTAAAAATCAAATTTCTCAGTCAGTATGCAACTGCTATGGTGCTTCTCCTAGATAGAGCAAAACACACAAACAAACTGATTCCTTGATCTAGAGCCACAGTGCACATGCTGTGGAAAAGGGGACATGGCCAACTTGAATCACAATATTCATCAGAGCATGAAAAGAGCGTAAAAAGGACACAGAGGAGAGATAATTGTGGTCCTTCCTTCCTCCCTCCCTCCCTCCCTCCCTCCCTCCCTCCCTCCCTCCTTCCCTCAGGAAGTGACTGACAGATGAGACTTTGTCCAAGCAGGTTCTGTCTGAAATACCAGACTTGAGTTTCCCCCTCTGTGGGTATTAGCTAATCAGTCCTCCCTTCTTTCTGTAGGAAGGTGGTGCATGTCTCTCAGAACTTACCTGGTTTCCTCTGCACCAGGTGAACCAGGAAAAAGCTTTCTAAGCCTTATTCAGACCCATAGAGGCTGCGCTGTGTGTGACTTCAGAGACCTCAGGGAGTATAGGGGTGGGTGGGTGCTTGATGCTTCAGACTCATGTCATTGAAGGACATAACATAGTCTGGATTCACAGAGATTCACAACACAGAGCCATTGTCACTTACTAACAGCTCAGGACACCCAGAGCTAACAAGAAATTGCAGTCTCAGCCGGGCTTTAATCACAGCACACACACAGATCTCTGTGAATTCAAAGATGGCCTGATTTACAGAGTGAGTTTTAGGACAGCCCAAGATACACAAAGAAACCCTTTCTTGAAAAACAAAGCAAAACAGCAAAAGAAAGAAAGACAAGGAAAAAGAAAAAAATGGCAGTCTCTTTCCACTCTCTCCTCCATTGGCTCTTAAAGAGCTCTCAAGCTGAACTGGAGACCATGGTGTCACTCAAAACTGGGAAGCCAGAAACCTTAGGGGGGTCACAGGAGTCGGACTGACTGCAGCACTTGATGCCTCAACCCTGCTAATGGCTGTGATATAAGGCATGGTAAAATACGGGCTTTGGCAGAGCACTACTCCCCTTTCTCTATTATTATTGCTACACAACGAAAAGGACCGGGGGGGGGGGTGATGATGTGCAGTCAGTGCTGGTATTGAAATCTCACTGACTCCTTCCGCACTCCTTGTCAATTCCCGACTTTGTCAAATCAACTATCGTGAATCTTTGATGTGGGTTGGCCCTTTAGGAACTCAGAGAAACAAGACAGACAGACCTGTTTCATCCCAGAAACCTCCCAGTTCCTGAGCCCTAGCCCTGGAAGTCTCAAAGCCATCACATCCAGAAATCTCTCTAGTCCCTGCTAGTGGTGAACTCACTTCGTCTTCCCCAGGACCACTAATTATTTCTCCATGTTTTCCTGTGAGATCTGAGGCCAGCTTTCTTCTTCCTCCCCCTGGCCTCTCCACGAACGATCTCCATTCTCTAGACAACATGTCTAGAACCGAGTCTTATAGGCACCGAGAGAGTGTGTCTTGAGGGCAGTTGGCGTTTCTAGGACACGAGTGACATCACAAAATTCCGAGAGCTCTCTGGGATACCGTGGAATTTCCAGAGAAGGGACTGCTGATGTCGTGAGGCACGGCCTTTACCTCCTTGCTGATATTTCTCCCCGAACTGACCGACCGACCGACCGACCGACCAACCGGAACCTGAGGTTTCCTTTCCAGGAGTCTCTCCTCCGACACAGAGGGAGCCATTCAGGATTTCCTCCTTCCAAAACCAGAAATTTCTCTCTGCTTCATTAATATCTTCTCACTACTTCCTGAACCCATGGGGAGTTAGTTAGTTCAACACTCACTTTTTTCATGAATGACCCTTCCTCCCTCTCCTGAACATCTCATATTACTGATTCATACTCAGTAAAACAGTAATATGAGAAATTAGGCCAGGAGGACATGGAAGATGAGGGTTGAGTCTTCTGAAGTGAACAAGCACTTAGGGAAGGCTAAACTTAAGGGAATTTGACTCTGAGTGGCAAGACATGAATAGCTGCTGCCAAGGCACAGATACAGGCACCAACTGGGCCCTCGGCATCCTCCTGCATCATCAGAGCTGTGTGGGAAACTCAGCCCAAAGGAGGGGCCGTGTTCAAAGGGAGAGGGCATTTTCGAGGACAGCACTGTTTTCTTTTTCTTCTTTCTTTCTTTCTTTCTTTCTTTCTTTCTTTCTTTCTTTTTTTTTTTTCGAGACAGGGTTGTTCTGTAGTTTTTTTTTTTTTTGGAGCCTGTCCTGGAACTAGCTCTTGTAGACCAGGCTGGTCTTGAACTCACATGCTTTCTTTTTTTTTCTATTGGATATTTTTGACTTCTTTATCAAAGATCAGGTGTTCGAAGATGTGTGGATCGATATCCGGGTCTTCTATTCGGTTCCATTGGTCCTCCTGTCTGTTCTTATGCCAGGACCAGGCTGTTTTCAGAACTGTAGCTTACAGAGTGTTCTTGCAGGTGGGGCACAGAAGAGGTTAATTACGGTACCTTAGTTCTTCTGCTTTTCTAGCAGACCGGAGCCCAGCTGACAGGAATCCAGTAGAGATGGTGTCAAGGTTCACACTGACACTAACAGCTGTAACTTGAGCAGGATTTGTGATCCACATGAAATTTGCAATGAATTGCAGCAAATCTGTGACACTCTAACTTGCTCAGGCTCAGTATCTGAACATACAGATGTTTGCAATGATCACTGGCTTCAGGATTTTTTTTTTTTGTTGTTGTTGTTGTTTTGTTTTTCCACGAGACAGGGTTTCCCTGTAGCTGAAGTTTAACGGCCTGGTGTTTTTGTGACTTACTGCTTCAAAGAACTTCTCCATTTCTTTATCCCTAAGGGAAAAGAAATATAATCACTAAATACATTTAAGTGTCTTTCAACCATTTTAGATCCCTCTGTTGAGAGTTCTCTGTTTAGGTCTGTACTCCATTTTTTAAAATTGGATTATTTGTTCTTTGGATGACCAATTTCTCGACTACTTTGTGTATTTTGGAGATTAGTGAAGATCTTTTCCCATTCTGTAAGGCCGTCGTTTTGTCTTGTTGGCCATGTTCTTTGCTTTACAGAAGCTTTTCAGTTTCAGGAGGTCTCACTTATTAATTGTTTCTCTCAGTGTCTGTTTTTTTTTCTTTTTTTTTTCTTTTTTCTTTCTTTTTTTTTTCTTTTTTTCTTTTTTCTTTTTTTCTTTTTTTTCTTCTTCTTCTTTTCTTTTTTTTCTTTTTTTCTCTCTTTAGTTTTTTTCTTTGTTCTTTTTTTTGTTTTGTTTTTCTTTTTTTTTCTTTTTTCTTTTTTTTCTTTTTCTCTCAGTGTCTGTGCTACTGGGGTTCTATTTAGCAAGCGTTCTCCTGTGCCAATGTGTTCAAGTGCATTTGATATTTTTATTTTTATATTCTTTTATTGTGGATGAAGTCAATTATTTGAACTCTCAAATATTTTTATTGTTATTATCTCTCTATTTGTTTGCTTATTTGTGGTTGTTCACCAACTTGACTATCTAGAGGAAGTAAAAGTCGTAACAAGGTTTCCGTAGGTGAACCTGCGGAAGGATCATTAACGTGAGAGAGCAGCGGCGGCGGCGCTGCCCGCCCGCTCGCCTGCCTCGCCTGAGTTCTCGCCGGGAGGCGCGCTCCCCGGGTCGCACGTGTGTTGTGCGCACGGAAGTGTGCGTGCGCACGGGCGCGCGTGGCGGTCGTGAGAGAGAGGTCGAGAGAGGGGGAAGGGGGACGGGCGCCGGCTCGCCCGCCCTCCTCGCCCCGTCCGAGGACCCGTGTCTGCCTCTGCCGCTGGCGGCTCACGGCGGACGGCGGCTCTCTTCCCGCTCTCGCTCTCCTCCGTCCACTCCCGCTGCTTGCCTCACCGCACCGCAGCGGCCCGCGGGTGTGTCCCCTCTTTCCCGGGCGCGCGCCTTTCCCTCTCCATCCCTCTTCCCGGGGGAGGATGTGCGAGGGTCTGGCGGCGCCCCGGGCCCCCTCTCGCCGCCGACCTCCGCTCGCGCGCCGTGGCACCGCGGCGCGCCTGTCGGGGAGGCGGCGGAGGTTGGGCGCACTTTTTTTTCCCCCCTCTCCACCTCCTTCTCCAAAGGACCAGGGTAGACCAGTAGTCCCTCCCACCGGGCGGGAGGCCATTTTTTTCCCCCGGGGATGCGGCGGGTCGACCAGATGTCCTGCTGGACTCTTTTTTTTTTTTTTTTTTTAATGTATAATATATATTATATCTTCCTAGACCTGACGGGTCGACCAGTTGTCTCTGTGCACTTCCTTTTTTTTGACGGACTGGAAGCGGGTTGACCAGTTGTCCGATTAAATATTTGGCCTTAAAATGCTAAGTACCGGGGTCGACCAGTTGGCCTTGTGAACTTGGGTCGACCAGTTGTCTTTTTCCATGTCTTGATTGACTGATGTCATTCTTCAATGTGTTGGTGGTTAGTTTATCTCTTTTGTTCTCTATGCCAACACGCCCCACTCACCAAACACTTTTTTTTTAATTTATTTATTTACTTATTTTTATTTTACTTTTTTATTATTTATTTATTTATACATACATACATACATCCTGTCTATCTGTCCAGATGGGGCAGGGGTAGAAGGGGCTAGCTATGAGAGGAAGGTGCTCGGTGGGCATCCAGTTGTAAATAAGGCTGGGAATAAATAGCTGAATATTAATTCATTTGAGTAATATTAAAACTGTTCAAGTAGAAAACAATTGCTTTCTTTTTCTGTTTGCCCAGAATCTGACTGACTGCAACTTGGAAAGAAGACGGCCCTGCTGGACAGAGACCTCCCTCCTGCTTTGGGTGGGTCGACCAGTTTACATGTTTATTTCCACGTTTTGTCTTTTATGGATTGAATGGATGTGTCTCTCTCTTTTTTTTTTTTTTTTTTTTTGGTTTTTCGAGACAGGGTTTCTCTGTGGCTTTGGAGCCTGTCCTGGAACTAGCACTGTAGACCAGGCTGGTCTCGAACTCACAGAGATCCGCCTACCTCTGCCTCCCGAGTACTGGGATTAAAGGCGTGCACCACCATCACCCGGCTCTCATTTTTTTTTTCACGATTGCTTGCTTGCTTGCTTGCTTACTTACTTACTTACTTACTATCTGTTCAGCCCATCTCATTTACTTACTTCTTTAAAAAAAATGACCCACCTAGTTATTTACTTACTTACTTACTTACTTACTTGTTCATTCATTCCTTCACTTCCTTATCTTCTTTCATATATCTGTTTATTTATCTGCTGATTTAGCATGACTCATTTACTTATTGAATGTTTCAATTATTATTTAGTTTTATTCATTTATTCATTCTTTATGTCTATTTTTATGTATGTATTTACTTACTTTCTTAATTTTTTTTTTACTTTTTAAAATTTACTTAATTTTTTTCTTTCTTTGGGAATGTAGATTCTTTCTTCCTTTCTTCCTTTCTTTCCTTCTTTCTGTCTCCTGACTGTCACTGGCTAAGAAAATGGTGGCCTCCATGTCACTGGTCAGCATAGCAGCTCCTAAAATGGAATTTGATGAAGGGATACATAGATAGATAGATAGATAGATAGATAGATAGATAGATAGATAGATAGATAGATAGATAGATAGATAGATTGGATGCGCACACGCTCACACACACACACACACACACACACACACACACACACACACATATGCACGCACGTGCATGACATGTACAGATGGGGGGCGATTCCAATGTTTTCAGAGGAAGGTGCTCGCTGGTAATAATAAATGTGCTGGTAAATAAGGCTGGAAATAGCTGAATATTAAATCATTAAAACTCTTCAAATAAATAAAAAGCAATTCCATTTCTCTCTCTCTCTCTTTCTCACCATATACCAGCACATCTGAACTGACTGCAACATACAAAAGAAGAAGAAACACGGAAAGAAGACATCCCTGCTGGACAGGATCTGAGATGAGAATAAATTCATCGAATGGCTGCCAACAGCATTTCATTGAGAAGAGATTCCACATTTTATGCTGTACAGTTACTTAGTTAGATAGATAGATAAAGAGAGGCCTGTGAACTGGGGTGGGCTGTGGCTTCTCAGGTCACCTCAGGTCAGGGAGGGGCTGAGGAGTGTCCCATTGGCCTTGACAATAGGCAGGAGTCAGAGGTTAATGTCAGGGCAGGGCCTGAGAGTTCCTCAAAGGGAATGAATGGAGACCCTTGCTTACCTAAGAAATGCCTGACCTTGGAAAAGGACTTGTGGAAAGCGGGCCCTTGAAACTGTGGTTTCACGTCTTACTAGAAAGCTCCCTCTTGGAAGGGAAAGTCATCGTGATATCTTACTCTTTTCCCAAGGATACCCTACCTACCCTTCTGATCATTCTTACTGAATTAAGTCTTCCACTGCAAATAAATAAATAAATAAATAATAAATGAAGTGGGTGAGTGAGTGAGTGAGTGAGTAAGTAAGTAAGTAAGTAAGTAAACAAGCAAATACGTGGATGGACAAATAAATACAAAGTTTGCTGTTGTTGACTGACTTTTGATTTCATAATGAATCTCTCTCTCTCTCTCTCTCTCTCTCTCTCACACACACACACACACACACACTAAATATACAATAAAAGGAAGCATAACACCTTTGCTCAGGGGGCAGAGTGAACTCTGAAAGTTTTCCAGGCCGGGGGGGATGGGGAGAGACAGAATATAAGAACAAAATGAGAAACAAGGAAAAATAGTGTTGGCTGGCTGGCCGGCTTTCAGTTCCCTGACAGAAATGAGCACATTGTGGAGGAAACACTATGTGGGTGTGATGAGGAGAGATTGTGAGTGAGTGTCCTGTCAGAACAAAGTTAGTCCCATAGTTGATGAAATTCATTATCCCAAAACTTCAGCAGAATATATCCCAAGTTTGCAAATGTGTGATCAGCTTGTGACAGGTTGGGCTGGAGATGCTGAGAACTGGGGAGCCCTCAATGCAAGAGCAGACACTCATTCCCATGAAGAGGGAGAGAGGGAGGGAGGGAGGGAGGGAGGGATCATTCATTCCTATACTCAAGTTTAAAGAAAGATGAGTGGCTATCTATGGAGAGACCACTCACAGATATGAAAAATCATTTCCTAAAAATCAAATTTCTCAGTCAGTATGCAACTGCTATGGTGCTTCTCCTAGATAGAGCAAAACACACAAACAAACTGATTCCTTGATCTAGAGCCACAGTGCACATGCTGTGGAAAAGGGGACATGGCCAACTTGAATCACAATATTCATCAGAGCATGAAAAGAGCGTAAAAAGGACACAGAGGAGAGATAATTGTGGTCCTTCCTTCCTCCCTCCCTCCCTCCCTCCCTCCCTCCCTCCCTCCCTCCTTCCCTCAGGAAGTGACTGACAGATGAGACTTTGTCCAAGCAGGTTGTGTCTGAAATACCAGACTTGAGTTTCCCCCTCTGTGGGTATTAGCTAATCAGTCCTCCCTTCTTTCTGTAGGAAGGTGGTGCATGTCTCTCAGAACTTACCTGGTTTCCTCTGCACCAGGTGAACCAGGGAAAAGCTTTCTAAGCCTTATTCAGACCCATAGAGGCTGCGCTGTGTGTGACTTCAGAGACCTCAGGGAGTATAGGGGTGGGTGGGTGCTTGATGCTTCAGACTCATGTCATTGAAGGACATAACATAGTCTGGATTCACAGAGATTCACAACACAGAGCCATTGTCACTTACTAACAGCTCAGGACACCCAGAGCTAACAAGAAATTGCAGTCTCAGCCGGGCTTTAATCACAGCACACACACAGATCTCTGTGAATTCAAAGATGGCCTGATTTACAGAGTGAGTTTTAGGACAGCCCAAGATACACAAAGAAACCCTTTCTTGAAAAACAAAGCAAAACAGCAAAAGAAAGAAAGACAAGGAAAAAGAAAAAAATGGCAGTCTCTTTCCACTCTCTCCTCCATTGGCTCTTAAAGAGCTCTCAAGCTGAACTGGAGACCATGGTGTCACTCAAAACTGGGAAGCCAGAAACCTTAGGGGGGTCACAGGAGTCGGACTGACTGCAGCACTTGATGCCTCAACCCTGCTAATGGCTGTGATATAAGGCATGGTAAAATACGGGCTTTGGCAGAGCACTACTCCCCTTTCTCTATTATTATTGCTACACAACGAAAAGGACCGGGGGGGGGTGAAGATGTGCAGTCAGTGCTGGTATTGAAATCTCACTGACTCCTTCCGCACTCCTTGTCAATTCCCGACTTTGTCAAATCAACTATCGTGAATCTTTGATGTGGGTTGGCCCTTTAGGAACTCAGAGAAACAAGACAGACAGACCTGTTTCATCCCAGAAACCTCCCAGTTCCTGAGCCCTAGCCCTGGAAGTCTCAAAGCCATCACATCCAGAAATCTCTCTAGTCCCTGCTAGTGGTGAACTCACTTCGTCTTCCCCAGGACCACTAATTATTTCTCCATGTTTTCCTGTGAGATCTGAGGCCAGCTTTCTTCTTCCTCCCTCTGGCCTCTCCACGAACGATCTCCATTCTCTAGACAACATGTCTAGAACCGAGTCTTATAGGCACCGAGAGAGTGTGTCTTGAGGGCAGTTGGCGTTTCTAGGACACGAGTGACATCACAAAATTCCGAGAGCTCTCTGGGATACCGTGGAATTTCCAGAGAAGGGACTGCTGATGTCGTGAGGCACGGCCTTTACCTCCTTGCTGATATTTCTCCCCGAACTGACCGACCGACCGACCGACCGACCAACCGGAACCTGAGGTTTCCTTTCCAGGAGTCTCTCCTCCGACACAGAGGGAGCCATTCAGGATTTCCTCCTTCCAAAACCAGAAATTTCTCTCTGCTTCATTAATATCTTCTCACTACTTCCTGAACCCATGGGGAGTTAGTTAGTTGAACACTCACTTTTTTCATGAATGACCCTTCCTCCCTCTCCTGAACATCTCATATTACTGATTCATACTCAGTAAAACAGTAATATGAGAAATTAGGCCAGGAGGACATGGAAGATGAGGGTTGAGTCTTCTGAAGTGAACAAGCACTTAGGGAAGGCTAAACTTAAGGGAATTTGACTCTGAGTGGCAAGACATGAATAGCTGCTGCCAAGGCACAGATACAGGCACCAACTGGGCCCTCGGCATCCTCCTGCATCATCAGAGCTGTGTGGGAAACTCAGCCCAAAGGAGGGGCCGTGTTCAAAGGGAGAGGGCATTTTCGAGGACAGCACTGTTTTCTTTTTCTTCTTTCTTTCTTTCTTTCTTTCTTTCTTTCTTTCTTTCTTTTTTTTTTCGAGACAGGGTTGTTCTGTAGTTTTTTTTTTTTTGGAGCCTGTCCTGGAACTAGCTCTTGTAGACCAGGCTGGTCTTGAACTCACATGCTTTCTTTTTTTTTCTATTGGATATTTTTGACTTCTTTATCAAAGATCAGGTGTTCGAAGATGTGTGGATCGATATCCGGGTCTTCTATTCGGTTCCATTGGTCCTCCTGTCTGTTCTTATGCCAGGACCAGGCTGTTTTCAGAACTGTAGCTTACAGAGTGTTCTTGCAGGTGGGGCACAGAAGAGGTTAATTACGGTACCTTAGTTCTTCTGCTTTTCTAGCAGACCGGAGCCCAGCTGACAGGAATCCAGTAGAGATGGTGTCAAGGTTCACACTGACACTAACAGCTGTAACTTGAGCAGGATTTGTGATCCACATGAAATTTGCAATGAATTGCAGCAAATCTGTGACACTCTAACTTGCTCAGGCTCAGTATCTGAACATACAGATGTTTGCAATGATCACTGGCTTCAGGATTTTTTTTTTGTTGTTGTTGTTGTTTTGTTTTTCCACGAGACAGGGTTTCCCTGTAGCTGAAGTTTAACGGCCTGGTGTTTTTGTGACTTACTGCTTCAAAGAACTTCTCCATTTCTTTATCCCTAAGGGAAAAGAAATATAATCACTAAATACATTTAAGTGTCTTTCAACCATTTTAGATCCCTCTGTTGAGAGTTCTCTGTTTAGGTCTGTACTCCATTTTTTAAAATTGGATTATTTGTTCTTTGGATGACCAATTTCTCGACTTCTTTGTGTATTTTGGAGATTAGTGAAGATCTTTTCCCATTCTGTAAGGCCGTCGTTTTGTCTTGTTGGCCATGTTCTTTGCTTTACAGAAGCTTTTCAGTTTCAGGAGGTCTCACTTATTAATTGTTTCTCTCAGTGTCTGTTTTTTTTTCTTTTTTTTTCTTTTTTCTTTCTTTTTTTTTCTTTTTTTCTTTTTTTCTTTTTTTTCTTCTTCTTCTTTTCTTTTTTTTTCTTTTTTTTCTCTCTTTAGTTTTTTTCTTTGTTCTTTTTTTTTGTTTTGTTTTTCTTTTTTTTTTCTTTTTTCTTTTTTTTCTTTTTCTCTCAGTGTCTGTGCTACTGGGGTTCTATTTAGCAAGCGTTCTCCTGTGCCAATGTGTTCAAGTGCATTTGATATTTTTATTTTTATATTCTTTTATTGTGGATGAAGTCAATTATTTGAACTCTCAAATATTTTTATTGTTATTATCTCTCTATTTGTTTGCTTATTTGTGGTTGTTCACCAACTTGACTATCTAGAGGAAGTAAAAGTCGTAACAAGGTTTCCATAGGTGAACCTGCGGAAGGATCATTAACGTGAGAGAGCAGCAGCGGCGGCTCTGCCCGCCCGCTCGCCTGCCTCGCCCGAGTTCTCGCCGGGAGGCGCGCTCCCCGGGTCGCACGTGTGTTGTGCGCACGGAAGTGTGCGTGCGCACGGGCGCGCGTGGCGGTCGTGAGAGAGAGGTCGAGAGAGGGGGAAGGGGGACGGGCGCCGGCTCGCCCGCCCTCCTCGCCCCGTCCGAGGACCCGTGTCTGGCTCTGCCGCTGGCGGCTCACGGCGGACGGCGGCTCTCTTCCCGCTCTCGCTCTCCTCCGTCCACTCCCGCTGCTTGCCTCACCGCACCGCAGCGACCCGCGGGTGTGTCCCCTCTTTCCCGGGCGCGCGCCTTTCCCTCTCCATTCCTCTTCGCGGGGGAGGATGGGCGAGGGTCTGGCGGCGCCCCGGGCCCCCTCTCGCCGCCGACCTGCGCTCGCGCGCCGTGGCGCCGCGGCGCGCCTGTCGGGGAGGCGGCGGAGGTTGGGCGCACTTTTTTTTCCCCCCTCTCCACCTCCTTCTCCAAAGGACCAGGGTAGACCAGTAGTCCCTCCCACTGGGCGGGAGGCCATTTTTTTCCCCCGGGGATGTGGCGGGTCGACCAGATGTCCCGCTGGACTCTTTTTTTTTTTTTTTAATGTATAATATATATTATATCTTCCTAGACCTGACGGGTCGACCAGTTGTCTCTGTGCACTTCCTTTTTTTTGAAGGACTGGAAGCGGGTCGACCAGTTGTCCGATTAAATATTTGGCCTTAAAATGCTAAGTACCGGGGACGACCAGTTGGCCTTGTGAACTTGGGTCGACCAGTTGTCTTTTTCCATGTCTTGATTGAATGATGTCATTCTTCAATGTGTTGGTGGTTAGTTTATCTCTTTTGTTCTCTATGCCAACACGCCCCACTCACCAAACACTTTTTTTTTAATTTATTTATTTACTTATTTTTATTTTACTTTTTTATTATTTATTTATTTATTTATACATACATACATACATCCTGTCTATCTGTCCAGATGGGGCAGGGGTAGAAGGGGCTAGCTATGAGAGGAAGGTGCTCGGTGGGCATCCAGTTGTAAATAAGGCTGGGAATAAATAGCTGAATATTAATTCATTTGAGTAATATTAAAACTGTTCAAGTAGAAAACAATTGCTTTCTTTTTCTGTTTGCCCAGAGATCTGACTGACTGCAACTTGGAAAGAAGACGGCCCTGCTGGACAGAGACCTCCCTCCTGCTTTGGGTGGGTCGACCAGTTTACATGTTTATTTCCACGTTTTGTCTTTTATGGATTGAATGGATGTGTCTCTCTCTTTTTTTTTTTTTTTTTTTGGTTTTTCGAGACAGGGTTTCTCTGTGGCTTTGGAGCCTGTCCTGGAACTAGCACTGTAGACCAGGCTGGTCTCGAACTCACAGAGATCCGCCTACCTCTGCCTCCCGAGTACTGGGATTAAAGGCGTGCGCCACCATCGCCCGGCTCTCATTTTTTTTTTCACGATTGCTTGCTTGCTTGCTTACTTACTTACTTACTTACTATCTGTTCAGCCCATCTCATTTACTTACTTCTTTAAAAAAAAATGACCCACCTAGTTATTTACTTACTTACTTACTTACTTACTTACTTGTTCATTCATTCCTTCACTTCCTTATCTTCTTTCATATATCTGTTTATTTATCTGCTGATTTAGCGTGACTCATTTACTTATTGAATGTTTCAATTATTATTTAGTTTTATTCATTTATTCATTCTTTATGTCTATTTTTATGTATGTATTTACTTACTTTCTTAATTTTTTTTTTACTTTTTAAAACTTACTTAATTTTTTTCTTTCTTTGGGAATGTAGATTCTTTCTTCCTTTCTTCCTTTCTTTCCTTCTTTCTGTCTCCTGACTGTCACTGGCTAAGAAAATGGTGGCCTCCATGTCACTGGTCAGCATAGCAGCTCCTAAAATGGAATTTGATGAAGGGATACATAGATAGATAGATAGATAGATAGATAGATAGATAGATAGATAGATAGATAGATAGATGGGATGCGCACACGCTCACACACACACACACACACACATATGCACGCACGTGCATGACATGTACAGATGGGGGGCGATTCCAATGTTTTCAGAGGAAGGTGCTTGCTGGTAATAATAAATGTGCTGGTAAATAAGGCTGGAAATAGCTGAATATTAAATCATTAAAACTCTTCAAATAAATAAAAAGCAATTCCATTTCTCTCTCTCTCTCTTTCTCACCATATACCAGCACATCTGAACTGACTGCAACATACAAAAGAAGAAGAAACACGGAAAGAAGACATCCCTGCTGGACAGGATCTGAGATGAGAATAAATTCATCGAATGGCTGCCAACAGCATTTCATTGAGAAGAGATTCCACATTTTATGCTGTACAGTTACTTAGTTAGATAGATAGATAAAGAGAGGCCTGTGAACTGGGGTGGGCTGTGGCTTCTCAGGTCACCTCAGGTCAGGGAGGGGCTGAGGAGTGTCCCATTGGCCTTGACAATAGGCAGGAGTCAGAGGTTAATGTCAGGGCAGGGCCTGAGAGTTCCTCAAAGGGAATGAATGGAGACCCTTGCTTACCTAAGAAATGCCTGACCTTGGAAAAGGACTTGTGGAAAGCGGGCCCTTGAAACTGTGGTTTCACGTCTTACTAGAAAGCTCCCTCTTGGAAGGGAAAGTCATCGTGATATCTTACTCTTTTCCCAAGGATACCCTACCTACCCTTCTGATCATTCTTACTGAATTAAGTCTTCCACTGCAAATAAATAAATAAATAAATAATAAATGAAGTGGGTGAGTGAGTGAGTGAGTGAGTAAGTAAGTAAGTAAGTAAGTAAACAAGCAAATACGTGGATGGACAAATAAATACAAAGTTTGCTGTTGTTGACTGACTTTTGATTTCATAATGAATCTCTCTCTCTCTCTCTCTCTCTCTCTCTCTCACACACACACACACACACACACACACACACTAAATATACAATAAAAGGAAGCATAACACCTTTACTCAGGGGGCAGAGTGAACTCTGAAAGTTTTCCAGGCGGAGGGGGGGAGAGACAGAATATAAGAACAAAATGAGAAACAAGGAAAAATAGTGTTGGCTGGCTGGCCGGCTTTCAGTTCCCTGACAGAAATGAGCACATTGTGGAGGAAACACAAAGTTGTTACACTATGTGGGTGTGATGAGGAGAGATTGTGAGTGAGTGTCCTGTCAGAACAAAGTTAGTCCCATAGTTGATGAAATTCATTATCCCAAAACTTCAGCAGAATATATCCCAAGTTTGCAAATGTGTGATCAGCTTGTGACAGGTTGGGCTGGAGATGCTGAGAACTGGGGAGCCCTCAATGCAAGAGCAGACACTCATTCCCATGAAGAGGGAGAGAGGGAGGGAGGGAGGGAGGGAGGGATCATTCATTCCTATACTCAAGTTTAAAGAAAGATGAGTGGCTATCTATGGAGAGACCACTCACAGATATGAAAAATCATTTCCTAAAAATCAAATTTCTCAGTCAGTATGCAACTGCTATGGTGCTTCTCCTAGATAGAGCAAAACACACAAACAAACTGATTCCTTGATCTAGAGCCACAGTGCACATGCTGTGGAAAAGGGGACATGGCCAACTTGAATCACAATATTCATCAGAGCATGAAAAGAGCGTAAAAAGGACACAGAGGAGAGATAATTGTGGTCCTTCCTTCCTCCCTCCCTCCCTCCCTCCCTCCCTCCCTCCCTCCCTCCTTCCCTCAGGAAGTGACTGACAGATGAGACTTTGTCCAAGCAGGTTCTGTCTGAAATACCAGACTTGAGTTTCCCCCTCTGTGGGTATTAGCTAATCAGTCCTCCCTTCTTTCTGTAGGAAGGTGGTGCATGTCTCTCAGAACTTACCTGGTTTCCTCTGCACCAGGTGAACCAGGGAAAAGCTTTCTAAGCCTTATTCAGACCCATAGAGGCTGCGCTGTGTGTGACTTCAGAGACCTCAGGGAGTATAGGGGTGGGTGGGTGCTTGATGCTTCAGACTCATGTCATTGAAGGACATAACATAGTCTGGATTCACAGAGATTCACAACACAGAGCCATTGTCACTTACTAACAGCTCAGGACACCCAGAGCTAACAAGAAATTGCAGTCTCAGCCGGGCTTTAATCACAGCACACACACAGATCTCTGTGAATTCAAAGATGGCCTGATTTACAGAGTGAGTTTTAGGACAGCCCAAGATACACAAAGAAACCCTTTCTTGAAAAACAAAGCAAAACAGCAAAAGAAAGAAAGACAAGGAAAAAGAAAAAAATGGCAGTCTCTTTCCACTCTCTCCTCCATTGGCTCTTAAAGAGCTCTCAAGCTGAACTGGAGACCATGGTGTCACTCAAAACTGGGAAGCCAGAAACCTTAGGGGGGTCACAGGAGTCGGACTGACTGCAGCACTTGATGCCTCAACCCTGCTAATGGCTGTGATATAAGGCATGGTAAAATACGGGCTTTGGCAGAGCACTACTCCCCTTTCTCTATTATTATTGCTACACAACGAAAAGGACCGGGGGGGGGGGGGGTGATGATGTGCAGTCAGTGCTGGTATTGAAATCTCACTGACTCCTTCCGCACTCCTTGTCAATTCCCGACTTTGTCAAATCAACTATCGTGAATCTTTGATGTGGGTTGGCCCTTTAGGAACTCAGAGAAACAAGACAGACAGACCTGTTTCATCCCAGAAACCTCCCAGTTCCTGAGCCCTAGCCCTGGAAGTCTCAAAGCCATCACATCCAGAAATCTCTCTAGTCCCTGCTAGTGGTGAACTCACTTCGTCTTCCCCAGGACCACTAATTATTTCTCCATGTTTTCCTGTGAGATCTGAGGCCAGCTTTCTTCTTCCTCCCTCTGGCCTCTCCACGAACGATCTCCATTCTCTAGACAACATGTCTAGAACCGAGTCTTATAGGCACCGAGAGAGTGTGTCTTGAGGGCAGTTGGCGTTTCTAGGACACGAGTGACATCACAAAATTCCGAGAGCTCTCTGGGATACCGTGGAATTTCCAGAGAAGGGACTGCTGATGTCGTGAGGCACGGCCTTTACCTCCTTGCTGATATTTCTCCCCGAACTGACCGACCGACCGACCGACCGACCAACCGGAACCTGAGGTTTCCTTTCCAGGAGTCTCTCCTCCGACACAGAGGGAGCCATTCAGGATTTCCTCCTTCCAAAACCAGAAATTTCTCTCTGCTTCATTAATATCTTCTCACTACTTCCTGAACCCATGGGGAGTTAGTTAGTTGAACACTCACTTTTTTCATGAATGACCCTTCCTCCCTCTCCTGAACATCTCATATTACTGATTCATACTCAGTAAAACAGTAATATGAGAAATTAGGCCAGGAGGACATGGAAGATGAGGGTTGAGTCTTCTGAAGTGAACAAGCACTTAGGGAAGGCTAAACTTAAGGGAATTTGACTCTGAGTGGCAAGACATGAATAGCTGCTGCCAAGGCACAGATACAGGCACCAACTGGGCCCTCGGCATCCTCCTGCATCATCAGAGCTGTGTGGGAAACTCAGCCCAAAGGAGGGGCCGTGTTCAAAGGGAGAGGGCATTTTCGAGGACAGCACTGTTTTCTTTTTCTTCTTTCTTTCTTTCTTTCTTTCTTTCTTTTTTTTTTTCGAGACAGGGTTGTTCTGTAGTTTTTTTTTTTTTGAGCCTGTCCTGGAACTAGCTCTTGTAGACCAGGCTGGTCTTGAACTCACATGCTTTCTTTTTTTTTCTATTGGATATTTTTGACTTCTTTATCAAAGATCAGGTGTTCGAAGATGTGTGGATCGATATCCGGGTCTTCTATTCGGTTCCATTGGTCCTCCTGTCTGTTCTTATGCCAGGACCAGGCTGTTTTCAGAACTGTAGCTTACAGAGTGTTCTTGCAGGTGGGGCACAGAAGAGGTTAATTACGGTACCTTAGTTCTTCTGCTTTTCTAGCAGACCGGAGCCCAGCTGACAGGAATCCAGTAGAGATGGTGTCAAGGTTCACACTGACACTAACAGCTGTAACTTGAGCAGGATTTGTGATCCACATGAAATTTGCAATGAATTGCAGCAAATCTGTGACACTCTAACTTGCTCAGGCTCAGTATCTGAACATACAGATGTTTGCAATGATCACTGGCTTCAGGATTTTTTTTTTTTGTTGTTGTTGTTGTTTTGTTTTTCCACGAGACAGGGTTTCCCTGTAGCTGAAGTTTAACGGCCTGGTGTTTTTGTGACTTACTGCTTCAAAGAACTTCTCCATTTCTTTATCCCTAAGGGAAAAGAAATATAATCACTAAATACATTTAAGTGTCTTTCAACCATTTTAGATCCCTCTGTTGAGAGTTCTCTGTTTAGGTCTGTACTCCATTTTTTAAAATTGGATTATTTGTTCTTTGGATGACCAATTTCTCGACTTCTTTGTGTATTTTGGAGATTAGTGAAGATCTTTTCCCATTCTGTAAGGCCGTCGTTTTGTCTTGTTGGCCATGTTCTTTGCTTTACAGAAGCTTTTCAGTTTCAGGAGGTCTCACTTTTAATTGTTTCTCTCAGTGTCTGTTTTTTTTTCTTTTTTCTTTCTTTTTTTTTCTTTTTTTTCTTTTTTTCTTTTTTTTCTTCTTCTTCTTTTCTTTTTTTTTCTTTTTTTTCTCTCTTTAGTTTTTTTCTTTGTTCTTTTTTTTGTTTTGTTTTTCTTTTTTTTTTCTTTTTTCTTTTTTTTCTTTTTCTCTCAGTTTCTGTGCTACTGGGGTTCTATTTAGCAAGCGTTCTCCTGTGCCAATGTGTTCAAGTGCATTTGATATTTTTATTTTTATATTCTTTTATTGTGGATGAAGTCAATTATTTGAACTCTCAAATATTTTTATTGTTATTATCTCTCTATTTGTTTGCTTATTTGTGGTTGTTCACCAACTTGACTATCTAGAGGAAGTAAAAGTCGTAACAAGGTTTCCGTAGGTGAACCTGCGGAAGGATCATTAACGTGAGAGAGCAGCGGCGGCGGCTCTGCCCGCCCGCTCGCCTGCCTCGCCCGAGTTCTCGCCGGGAGGCGCGCTCCCCGGGTCGCACGTGTGTTGTGCGCACGGAAGTGTGCGTGCGCACGGGCGCGCGTGGCGGTCGTGAGAGAGAGGTCGAGAGAGGGGGAAGGGGGACGGGCGCCGGCTCGCCCGCCCTCCTCGCCCCGTCCGAGGACCCGTGTCTGGCTCTGCCGCTGGCGGCTCATGGAGGACGGCGGCTCTCTTCCCGCTCTCGCTCTCCTCCGTCCACTCCCGCTGCTTGCCTCACCGCACCGCAGCGGCCCGCGGGTGTGTCCCCTCTTTCCCGGGCGCGCGCCTTTCCCTCTCCATCCCTCTTCCCGGGGGAGGATGGGCGAGGGTCTGGCGGCGCCCCGGGCCCCCTCTCGCCGCCGACCTCCGCTCGCGCGCCGTGGCGCCGCGGCGAGCCTGTCGGGGAGGCGGCGGAGGTTGGGCGCACTTTTTTTTCCCCCCTCTCCACCTCCTTCTCCAAAGGACCGGGGTAGACCAGTAGTCCCTCCCACCGGGCGGGAGGCCATTTTTTTCCCCCGGGGATGCGGCGGGTCGACCAGATGTCCCGCTGGACTCTTTTTTTTTTTTTTTTTTTTTTAATGTATAATATATATTATATCTTCCTAGACCTGACGGGTCGACCAGTTGTCTCTGTGCACTTCCTTTTTTTTTGACGGACTAGAAGCGGGTCGACCAGTTGTCCGATTAAATATTTGGCCTTAAAATGCTAAGTACCGGGGTCGACCAGTTGGCCTTGTGAACTTGGGTCGACCAGTTGTCTTTTTCCATGTCTTGATTGAATGATGTCATTCTTCAATGTGTTGGTGGTTAGTTTATCTCTTTTGTTCTCTATGCCAACACGCCCCACTCACCAAACACTTTTTTTTTAATTTATTTATTTACTTATTTTTATTTTACTTTTTTATTATTTATTTATTTATTTATACATACATACATACATCCTGTCTATCTGTCCAGATGGGGCAGGGGTAGAAGGGGCTAGCTATGAGAGGAAGGTGCTCGGTGGGCATCCAGTTGTAAATAAGGCTGGGAATAAATAGCTGAATATTAATTCATTTGAGTAATATTAAAACTGTTCAAGTAGAAAACAATTGCTTTCTTTTTCTGTTTGCCCAGAGATCTGACTGACTGCAACTTGGAAAGAAGACGGCCCTGCTGGACAGAGACCTCCCTCCTGCTTTGGGTGGGTCGACCAGTTTACATGTTTATTTCCACGTTTTGTCTTTTATGGATTGAATGGATGTGTCTCTCTCTTTTTTTTTTTTTTTTTTTTTTTTTTTTTTTTTTTTTGGTTTTTCGAGACAGGGTTTCTCTGTGGCTTTGGAGCCTGTCCTGGAACTAGCACTGTAGACCAGGCTGGTCTCGAACTCACAGAGATCCACCTACCTCTGCCTCCCGAGTACTGGGATTAAAGGCGTGCGCCACCATCGCCCGGCTCTCATTTTTTTTTCACGATTGCTTGCTTGCTTGCTTGCTTACTTACTTACTTACTTACTATCTGTTCAGCCCATCTCATTTACTTACTTCTTTAAAAAAAATGACCCACCTAGTTATTTACTTACTTACTTACTTACTTACTTGTTCATTCATTCCTTCACTTCCTTATCTTCTTTCATATATCTGTTTATTTATCTGCTGATTTAGCGTGACTCATTTACTTATTGAATGTTTCAATTATTATTTAGTTTTATTCATTTATTCATTCTTTATGTCTATTTTTATGTATGTATTTACTTACTTTCTTAATTTTTTTTTTACTTTTTAAAATTTACTTAATTTTTTTCTTTCTTTGGGAATGTAGATTCTTTCTTCCTTTCTTCCTTTCTTTCCTTCTTTCTGTCTCCTGACTGTCACTGGCTAAGAAAATGGTGGCCTCCATGTCACTGGTCAGCATAGCAGCTCCTAAAATGGAATTTGATGAAGGGATACATAGATAGATAGATAGATAGATAGATAGATAGATAGATAGATAGATAGATAGATGGGATGCGCACACGCTCACACACACACACACACACACACACATATGCACGCACGTGCATGACATGTACAGATGGGGGGCGATTCCAATGTTTTCAGAGGAAGGTGCTCGCTGGTAATAATAAATGTGCTGGTAAATAAGGCTGGAAATAGCTGAATATTAAATCATTAAAACTCTTCAAATAAATAAAAAGCAATTCCATTTCTCTCTCTCTCTCTTTCTCACCATATACCAGCACATCTGAACTGACTGCAACATACAAAAGAAGAAGAAACACGGAAAGAAGACATCCCTGCTGGACAGGATCTGAGATGAGAATAAATTCATCGAATGGCTGCCAACAGCATTTCATTGAGAAGAGATTCCACATTTTATGCTGTACAGTTACTTAGTTAGATAGATAGATAAAGAGAGGCCTGTGAACTGGGGTGGGCTGTGGCTTCTCAGGTCACCTCAGGTCAGGGAGGGGCTGAGGAGTGTCCCATTGGCCTTGACAATAGGCAGGAGTCAGAGGTTAATGTCAGGGCAGGGCCTGAGAGTTCCTCAAAGGGAATGAATGGAGACCCTTGCTTACCTAAGAAATGCCTGACCTTGGAAAAGGACTTGTGGAAAGCGGGCCCTTGAAACTGTGGTTTCACGTCTTACTAGAAAGCTCCCTCTTGGAAGGGAAAGTCATCGTGATATCTTACTCTTTTCCCAAGGATACCCTACCTACCATTCTGATCATTCTTACTGAATTAAGTCTTCCACTGCAAATAAATAAATAAATAAATAAATAAATAAATAATAAATGAAGTGGGTGAGTGAGTGAGTGAGTGAGTAAGTAAGTAAGTAAGTAAGTAAACAAGCAAATACGTGGATGGACAAATAAATACAAAGTTTGCTGTTGTTGACTGACTTTTGATTTCATAATGAATCTCTCTCTCTCTCTCTCTCTCTCTCTCTCTCTCTCTCACACACACACACACACACACGCACACTAAATATACAATAAAAGGAAGCATAACACCTTTACTCAGGGGGCAGAGTGAACTCTGAAAGTTTTCCAGGCGGGGGGTGGGGGGGGAGAGACAGAATATAAGAACAAAATGAGAAACAAGGAAAAATAGTGTTGGCTGGCTGGCCGGCTTTCAGTTCCCTGACAGAAATGAGCACATTGTGGAGGAAACACAAAGTTGTTACACTATGTGGGTGTGATGAGGAGAGATTGTGAGTGAGTGTCCTGTCAGAACAAAGTTAGTCCCATAGTTGATGAAATTCATTATCCCAAAACTTCAGCAGAATATATCCCAAGTTTGCAAATGTGTGATCAGCTTGTGACAGGTTGGGCTGGAGATGCTGAGAACTGGGGAGCCCTCAATGCAAGAGCAGACACTCATTCCCATGAAGAGGGAGAGAGGGAGGGAGGGAGGGAGGGAGGGATCATTCATTCCTATACTCAAGTTTAAAGAAAGATGAGTGGCTATCTATGGAGAGACCACTCACAGATATGAAAAATCATTTCCTAAAAATCAAATTTCTCAGTCAGTATGCAACTGCTATGGTGCTTCTCCTAGATAGAGCAAAACACACAAACAAACTGATTCCTTGATCTAGAGCCACAGTGCACATGCTGTGGAAAAGGGGACATGGCCAACTTGAATCACAATATTCATCAGAGCATGAAAAGAGCGTAAAAAGGACACAGAGGAGAGATAATTGTGGTCCTTCCTTCCTCCCTCCATCCCTCCCTCCCTCCCTCCCTCCCTCCCTCCCTCCTTCCCTCAGGAAGTGACTGACAGATGAGACTTTGTCCAAGCAGGTTCTGTCTGAAATACCAGACTTGAGTTTCCCCCTCTGTGGGTATTAGCTAATCAGTCCTCCCTTCTTTCTGTAGGAAGGTGGTGCATGTCTCTCAGAACTTACCTGGTTTCCTCTGCACCAGGTGAACCAGGGAAAAGCTTTCTAAGCCTTATTCAGACCCATAGAGGCTGCGCTGTGTGTGACTTCAGAGACCTCAGGGAGTATAGGGGTGGGTGGGTGCTTGATGCTTCAGACTCATGTCATTGAAGGACATAACATAGTCTGGATTCACAGAGATTCACAACACAGAGCCATTGTCACTTACTAACAGCTCAGGACACCCAGAGCTAACAAGAAATTGCAGTCTCAGCCGGGCTTTAATCACAGCACACACACAGATCTCTGTGAATTCAAAGATGGCCTGATTTACAGAGTGAGTTTTAGGACAGCCCAAGATACACAAAGAAACCCTTTCTTGAAAAACAAAGCAAAACAGCAAAAGAAAGAAAGACAAGGAAAAAGAAAAAAATGGCAGTCTCTTTCCACTCTCTCCTCCATTGGCTCTTAAAGAGCTCTCAAGCTGAACTGGAGACCATGGTGTCACTCAAAACTGGGAAGCCAGAAACCTTAGGGGGGTCACAGGAGTCGGACTGACTGCAGCACTTGATGCCTCAACCCTGCTAATGGCTGTGATATAAGGCATGGTAAAATACGGGCTTTGGCAGAGCACTACTCCCCTTTCTCTATTATTATTGCTACACAACGAAAAGGACCGGGGGGGGGGGTGATGATGTGCAGTCAGTGCTGGTATTGAAATCTCACTGACTCCTTCCGCACTCCTTGTCAATTCCCGACTTTGTCAAATCAACTATCGTGAATCTTTGATGTGGGTTGGCCCTTTAGGAACTCAGAGAAACAAGACAGACAGACCTGTTTCATCCCAGAAACCTCCCAGTTCCTGAGCCCTAGCCCTGGAAGTCTCAAAGCCATCACATCCAGAAATCTCTCTAGTCCCTGCTAGTGGTGAACTCACTTCGTCTTCCCCAGGACCACTAATTATTTCTCCATGTTTTCCTGTGAGATCTGAGGCCAGCTTTCTTCTTCCTCCCTCTGGCCTCTCCACGAACGATCTCCATTCTCTAGACAACATGTCTAGAACCGAGTCTTATAGGCACCGAGAGAGTGTGTCTTGAGGGCAGTTGGCGTTTCTAGGACACGAGTGACATCACAAAATTCCGAGAGCTCTCTGGGATACCGTGGAATTTCCAGAGAAGGGACTGCTGATGTCGTGAGGCACGGCCTTTACCTCCTTGCTGATATTTCTCCCCGAACTGACCGACCGACCGACCGACCGACCAACCGGAACCTGAGGTTTCCTTTCCAGGAGTCTCTCCTCCGACACAGAGGGAGCCATTCAGGATTTCCTCCTTCCAAAACCAGAAATTTCTCTCTGCTTCATTAATATCTTCTCACTACTTCCTGAACCCATGGGGAGTTAGTTAGTTCAACACTCACTTTTTTCATGAATGACCCTTCCTCCCTCTCCTGAACATCTCATATTACTGATTCATACTCAGTAAAACAGTAATATGAGAAATTAGGCCAGGAGGACATGGAAGATGAGGGTTGAGTCTTCTGAAGTGAACAAGCACTTAGGGAAGGCTAAACTTAAGGGAATTTGACTCTGAGTGGCAAGACATGAAAAGCTGCTGCCAAGGCACAGATACAGGCACCAACTGGGCCCTCGGCATCCTCCTGCATCATCAGAGCTGTGTGGGAAACTCAGCCCAAAGGAGGGGCCGTGTTCAAAGGGAGAGGGCATTTTCGAGGACAGCACTGTTTTCTTTTTCTTCTTTCTTTCTTTCTTTCTTTCTTTCTTTCTTTCTTTCTTTCTTTTTTTTTTCGAGACAGGGTTGTTCTGTAGTTTTTTTTTTTTGGAGCCTGTCCTGGAACTAGCTCTTGTAGACCAGGCTGGTCTTGAACTCACATGCTTTCTTTTTTTTTCTATTGGATATTTTTGACTTCTTTATCAAAGATCAGGTGTTCGAAGATGTGTGGATCGATATCCGGGTCTTCTATTCGGTTCCATTGGTCCTCCTGTCTGTTCTTATGCCAGGACCAGGCTGTTTTCAGAACTGTAGCTTACAGAGTGTTCTTGCAGGTGGGGCACAGAAGAGGTTAATTACGGTACCTTAGTTCTTCTGCTTTTCTAGCAGACCGGAGCCCAGCTGACAGGAATCCAGTAGAGATGGTGTCAAGGTTCACACTGACACTAACAGCTGTAACTTGAGCAGGATTTGTGATCCACATGAAATTTGCAATGAATTGCAGCAAATCTGTGACACTCTAACTTGCTCAGGCTCAGTATCTGAACATACAGATGTTTGCAATGATCACTGGCTTCAGGATTTTTTTTTTGTTGTTGTTGTTGTTGTTTTGTTTTTCCACGAGACAGGGTTTCCCTGTAGCTGAAGTTTAACGGCCTGGTGTTTTTGTGACTTACTGCTTCAAAGAACTTCTCCATTTCTTTATCCCTAAGGGAAAAGAAATATAATCACTAAATACATTTAAGTGTCTTTCAACCATTTTAGATCCCTCTGTTGAGAGTTCTCTGTTTAGGTCTGTACTCCATTTTTTAAAATTGGATTATTTGTTCTTTGGATGACCAATTTCTCGAGTTCTTTGTGTATTTTGGAGATTAGTGAAGATCTTTTCCCATTCTGTAAGGCCGTCGTTTTGTCTTGTTGGCCATGTTCTTTGCTTTACAGAAGCTTTTCAGTTTCAGGAGGTCTCACTTATTAATTGTTTCTCTCAGTGTCTGTTTTTTTTTCTTTTTTTTTCTTTTTTCTTTCTTTTTTTTCTTTTTTTTCTTTTTTTCTTTTTTTCTTTTTTTTCTTCTTCTTCTTTTCTTTTTTTTTCTTTTTTTTCTCTCTTTAGTTTTTTTCTTTGTTCTTTTTTTTGTTTTGTTTTTCTTTTTTTTTCTTTTTTCTTTTTTTTCTTTTTCTCTCAGTGTCTGTGCTACTGGGGTTCTATTTAGCAAGCGTTCTCCTGTGCCAATGTGTTCAAGTGCATTTGATATTTTTATTTTTAGATTCTTTTATTGTGGATGAAGTCAATTATTTGAACTCTCAAATATTTTTATTGTTATTATCTCTCTATTTGTTTGCTTATTTGTGGTTGTTCACCAACTTGACTATCTAGAGGAAGTAAAAGTCGTAACAAGGTTTCCGTAGGTGAACCTGCGGAAGGATCATTAACGTGAGAGAGCAGCGGCGGCGGCTCTGCCCGCCCGCTCGCCTGCCTCGCCCGAGTTCTCGCCGGGAGGCGCGCTCCCCGGGTCGCACGTGTGTTGTGCGCACGGAAGTGTGCGTGCGCACGGGCGCGCATGGCGGTCGTGAGAGAGAGGTCGACAGAGGGGGAAGGGGGACGGGCGCCGGCTCGCCCGCCCTCCTCGCCCCGTCCGAGGACCCGTGTCTGGCTCTGCCTCTGGCGGCTCACGGCGGACGGCGGCTCTCTTCCCGCTCTCGCTCTCCTCCGTCCACTCCCGCTGCTTGCCTCACCGCACCGCAGCGGCCCGCGGGTGTGTCCCCTCTTTCCCGGGCGCGCGCCTTTCCCTCTCCATCCCTCTTCCCGGGGGAGGATGGGCGAGGGTCTGGCGGCGCCCCGGGCCCCCTCTCGCCGCCGACCTCCGCTCGCGCGCCGTGGCGCCGCGGCGCGCCTGTCGGGGAGGCGGCGGAGGTTGGGCGCACTTTTTTTTCCCCCCTCTCCACCTCCTTCTCCAAAGGACCGGGGTAGACCAGTAGTCCCTCCCACCGGGCGGGAGGCCATTTTTTTCCCCCGGGGATGCGGCGGGTCGACCAGATGTCCCGCTGGACTCTTTTTTTTTTTTTTTTTTTTTAATGTATAATATATATTATATCTTCCTAGACCTGACGGGTCGACCAGTTGTCTCTGTGCACTTCCTTTTTTTTTACGGACTGGAAGCGGGTCGACCAGTTGTCCGATTAAATATTTGGCCTTAAAATGCTAAGTACTGGGGTCGACCAGTTGGCCTTGTGAACTTGGGTCGACCAGTTGTCTTTTTCCATGTCTTGATTGAATGATGTCATTCTTCAATGTGTTGGTGGTTAGTTTATCTCTTTTGTTCTTTATGCCAACACGCCCCACTCACCAAACACTTTTTTTTTAATTTATTTATTTACTTATTTTTATTTTACTTTTTTATTATTTATTTATTTATAGATACATACATACATCCTGTCTATCTGTCCAGATGGGGCACGGGTAGAAGGGGCTAGCTATGAGAGGAAGGTGCTCGGTGGGCATCCAGTTGTAAATAAGGCTGGGAATAAATAGCTGAATATTAATTCATTTGAGTAATATTAAAACTGTTCAAGTAGAAAACAATTGCTTTCTTTTTCTGTTTGCCCAGAGATCTGACTGACTGCAACTTGGAAAGAAGACGGCCCTGCTGGACAGAGACCTCCCTCCTGCTTTGGGTGGGTCGACCAGTTTACATGTTTATTTCCACGTTTTGTCTTTTATGGATTGAATGGATGTGTCTCTCTCTTTTTTTTTTTTTTTTGGTTTTTCGAGACAGGGTTTCTCTGTGGCTTTGGAGCCTGTCCTGGAACTAGCACTGTAGACCAGGCTGGTCTCGAACTCACAGAGATCCGCCTACCTCTGCCTCCCGAGTACTGGGATTAAAGGCGTGCGCCACCATCGCCCGGCTCTCATTTTTTTTTTCACGATTGCTTGCTTGCTTGCTTGCTTACTTACTTACTTACTTACTATCTGTTCAGCCCATCTCATTTACTTACTTCTTTAAAAAAAATGACCCACCTAGTTATTTACTTACTTACTTACTTACTTACTTGTTCATTCATTCCTTCACTTCCTTATCTTCTTTCATATATCTGTTTATTTATCTGCTGATTTAGCGTGACTCATTTACTTATTGAATGTTTCAATTATTATTTAGTTTTATTCATTTATTCATTCTTTATGTCTATTTTTATGTATGTATTTACTTACTTTCTTAATTTTTTTTTTACTTTTTAAAATTTACTTAATTTTTTTCTTTCTTTGGGAATGTAGATTCTTTCTTCCTTTCTTCCTTTCTTTCCTTCTTTCTGTCTCCTGACTATCACTGGCTAAGAAAATGGTGGCCTCCATGTCACTGGTCAGCATAGCAGCTCCTAAAATGGAATTTGATGAAGGGATACATAGATAGATAGATAGATAGATAGATAGATAGATAGATAGATAGATAGATGGGATGCGCACACGCTCACACACACACACACACACACATATGCACGCACGTGCATGACATGTACAGATGGGGGGCGATTCCAATGTTTTCAGAGGAAGGTGCTCGCTGGTAATAATAAATGTGCTGGTAAATAAGGCTGGAAATAGCTGAATATTAAATCATTAAAACTCTTCAAATAAATAAAAAGCAATTCCATTTCTCTCTCTCTCTCTCTTTCTCACCATATACCAGCACATCTGAACTGACTGCAACATACAAAATAAGAAGAAACACGGAAAGAAGACATCCCTGCTGGACAGGATCTGAGATGAGAATAAATTCATCGAATGGCTGCCAACAGCATTTCATTGAGAAGAGATTCCACATTTTATGCTGTACAGTTACTTAGTTAGATAGATAGATAAAGAGAGGCCTGTGAACTGGGGTGGGCTGTGGCTTCTCAGGTCACCTCAGGTCAGGGAGGGGCTGAGGAGTGTCCCATTGGCCTTGACAATAGGCAGGAGTCAGAGGTTAATGTCAGGGCAGGGCCTGAGAGTTCCTCAAAGGGAATGAATGGAGACCCTTGCTTACCTAAGAAATGCCTGACCTTGGAAAAGGACTTGTGGAAAGCGGGCCCTTGAAACTGTGGTTTCACATCTTACTAGAAAGCTCCCTCTTGGAAGGGAAAGTCATCGTGATATCTTACTCTTTTCCCAAGGATACCCTACCTACCCTTCTGATCATTCTTACTGAATTAAGTCTTCCACTGCAAATAAATAAATAAATAAATAATAAATGAAGTGGGTGAGTGAGTGAGTGAGTGAGTAAGTAAGTAAGTAAGTAAGTAAACAAGCAAATACGTGGATGGACAAATAAATACAAAGTTTGCTGTTGTTGACTGACTTTTGATTTCATAATGAATCTCTCTCTCTCTCTCACACACACACACACACACACACACACACACACACACACACTAAATATACAATAAAAGGAAGCATAACACCTTTGCTCAGGGGGCAGAGTGAACTTTGAAAGTTTTCCAGTCGGGGGGGGGGGAGAGACAGAATATAAGAACAAAATGAGAAACAAGGAAAAATAGTGTTGGCTGGCTGGCCGGCTTTCAGTTCCCTGACAGAAATGAGCACATTGTGGAGGAAACACAAAGTTGTTACACTATGTGGGTGTGATGAGGAGAGATTGTGAGTGAGTGTCCTGTCAGAACAAAGTTAGTCCCATAGTTGATGAAATTCATTATCCCAAAACTTCAGCAGAATATATCCCAAGTTTGCAAATGTGTGATCAGCTTGTGACAGGTTGGGCTGGAGATGCTGAGAACTGGGGAGCCCTCAATGCAAGAGCAGACACTCATTCCCATGAAGAGGGAGAGAGGGAGGGAGGGAGGGAGGGAGGGAGGGATCATTCATTCCTATACTCAAGTTTAAAGAAAGATGAGTGGCTATCTATGGAGAGACCACTCACAGATATGAAAAATCATTTCCTAAAAATCAAATTTCTCAGTCAGTATGCAACTGCTATGGTGCTTCTCCTAGATAGAGCAAAACACACAAACAAACTGATTCCTTGATCTAGAGCCACAGTGCACATGCTGTGGAAAAGGGGACATGGCCAACTTGAATCACAATATTCATCAGAGCATGAAAAGAGCGTAAAAAGGACACAGAGGAGAGATAATTGTGGTCCTTCCTCCCTCCCTCCCTCCCTCCCTCCCTCCCTCCCTCCCTCCTTCCCTCAGGAAGTGACTGACAGATGAGACTTTGTCCAAGCAGGTTCTGTCTGAAATACCAGACTTGAGTTTCCCCCTCTGTGGGTATTAGCTAATCAGTCCTCCCTTCTTTCTGTAGGAAGGTGGTGCATGTCTCTCAGAACTTACCTGGTTTCCTCTGCACCAGGTGAACCAGGGAAAAGCTTTCTAAGCCTTATTCAGACCCATAGAGGCTGCGCTGTGTGTGACTTCAGAGACCTCAGGGAGTATAGGGGTGGGTGGGTGCTTGATGCTTCAGACTCATGTCATTGAAGGACATAACATAGTCTGGATTCACAGAGATTCACAACACAGAGCCATTGTCACTTACTAACAGCTCAGGACACCCAGAGCTAACAAGAAATTGCAGTCTCAGCCGGGCTTTAATCACAGCACACACACAGATCTCTGTGAATTCAAAGATGGCCTGATTTACAGAGTGAGTTTTAGGACAGCCCAAGATACACAAAGAAACCCTTTCTTGAAAAACAAAGCAAAACAGCAAAAGAAAGAAAGACAAGGAAAAAGAAAAAATGGCAGTCTCTTTCCACTCTCTCCTCCATTGGCTCTTAAAGAGCTCTCAAGCTGAACTGGAGACCATGGTGTCACTCAAAACTGGGAAGCCAGAAACCTTAGGGGGGTCACAGGAGTCGGACTGACTGCAGCACTTGATGCCTCAACCCTGCTAATGGCTGTGATATAAGGCATGGTAAAATACGGGCTTTGGCAGAGCACTACTCCCCTTTCTCTATTATTATTGCTACACAACGAAAAGGACCGGGGGGGGGGGGTGATGATGTGCAGTCAGTGCTGGTATTGAAATCTCACTGACTCCTTCCGCACTCCTTGTCAATTCCCGACTTTGTCAAATCAACTATCGTGAATCTTTGATGTGGGTTGGCCCTTTAGGAACTCAGAGAAACAAGACAGACAGACCTGTTTCATCCCAGAAACCTCCCAGTTCCTGAGCCCTAGCCCTGGAAGTCTCAAAGCCATCACATCCAGAAATCTCTCTAGTCCCTGCTAGTGGTGAACTCACTTCGTCTTCCCCAGGACCACTAATTATTTCTCCATGTTTTCCTGTGAGATCTGAGGCCAGCTTTCTTCTTCCTCCCTCTGGCCTCTCCACGAACGATCTCCATTCTCTAGACAACATGTCTAGAACCGAGTCTTATAGGCACCGAGAGAGTGTGTCTTGAGGGCAGTTGGCGTTTCTAGGACACGAGTGACATCACAAAATTCCGAGAGCTCTCTGGGATACCGTGGAATTTCCAGAGAAGGGACTGCTGATGTCGTGAGGCACGGCCTTTACCTCCTTGCTGATATTTCTCCCCGAACTGACCGACCGACCGACCGACCGACCAACCGGAACCTGAGGTTTCCTTTCCAGGAGTCTCTCCTCCGACACAGAGGGAGCCATTCAGGATTTCCTCCTTCCAAAACCAGAAATTTCTCTCTGCTTCATTAATATCTTCTCACTACTTCCTGAACCCATGGGGAGTTAGTTAGTTGAACACTCACTTTTTTCATGAATGACCCTTCCTCCCTCTCCTGAACATCTCATATTACTGATTCATACTCAGTAAAACAGTAATATGAGAAATTAGGCCAGGAGGACATGGAAGATGAGGGTTGAGTCTTCTGAAGTGAACAAGCACTTAGGGAAGGCTAAACTTAAGGGAATTTGACTCTGAGTGGCAAGATATGAATAGCTGCTGCCAAGGCACAGATACAGGCACCAACTGGGCCCTCGGCATCCTCCTGCATCATCAGAGCTGTGTGGGAAACTCAGCCCAAAGGAGGGGCCGTGTTCAAAGGGAGAGGGCATTTTCGAGGACAGCACTGTTTTCTTTTTCTTCTTTCTTTCTTTCTTTCTTTCTTTCTTTCTTTCTTTCTTTCTTTTTTTTTTCGAGACAGGGTTGTTCTGTAGTTTTTTTTTTTTTGGAGCCTGTCCTGGAACTAGCTCTTGTAGACCAGGCTGGTCTTGAACTCACATGCTTTCTTTTTTTTTCTATTGGATATTTTTGACTTCTTTATCAAAGATCAGGTGTTCGAAGATGTGTGGATCGATATCCGGGTCTTCTATTCGGTTCCATTGGTCCTCCTGTCTGTTCTTATGCCAGGACCAGGCTGTTTTCAGAACTGTAGCTTACAGAGTGTTCTTGCAGGTGGGGCACAGAAGAGGTTAATTACGGTACCTTAGTTCTTCTGCTTTTCTAGCAGACCGGAGCCCAGCTGACAGGAATCCAGTAGAGATGGTGTCAAGGTTCACACTGACACTAACAGCTGTAACTTGAGCAGGATTTGTGATCCACATGAAATTTGCAATGAATTGCAGCAAATCTGTGACACTCTAACTTGCTCAGGCTCAGTATCTGAACATACAGATGTTTGCAATGATCACTGGCTTCAGGATTTTTTTGTTGTTGTTGTTGTTGTTGTTTTGTTTTTCCACGAGACAGGGTTTCCCTGTAGCTGAAGTTTAACGGCCTGGTGTTTTTGTGACTTACTGCTTCAAAGAACTTCTCCATTTCTTTATCCCTAAGGGAAAAGAAATATAATCACTAAATACATTTAAGTGTCTTTCAACCATTTTAGATCCCTCTGTTGAGAGTTCTCTGTTTAGGTCTGTACTCCATTTTTTAAAATTGGATTATTTGTTCTTTGGATGACCAATTTCTCAACTTCTTTGTGTATTTTGGAGATTAGTGAAGATCTTTTCCCATTCTGTAAGGCCGTCGTTTTGTCTTGTTGGCCATGTTCTTTGCTTTACAGAAGCTTTTCAGTTTCAGGAGGTCTCACTTATTAATTGTTTCTCTCAGTGTCTGTTTTTTTTTTCTTTTTTTTTTCTTTTTTCTTTCTTTCTTTTTCTTTTTTTTCTTTTTTTCTTTTTTTCTTTTTTTTCTTCTTCTTCTTTTCTTTTTTTTCTTTTTTTCTCTCTTTAGTTTTTTTCTTTGTTCTTTTTTTTTGTTTTGTTTTTCTTTTTTTTTTCTTTTTTCTTTTTTTTCTTTTTCTCTCAGTGTCTGTGCTACTGGGGTTCTATTTAGCAAGCGTTCTCCTGTGCCAATGTGTTCAAGTGCATTTGATATTTTTATTTTTATATTCTTTTATTGTGGATGAAGTCAATTATTTGAACTCTCAAATATTTTTATTGTTATTATCTCTCTATTTGTTTGCTTATTTGTGGTTGTTCAACATAAGGTTTCGTTGTGTACCCTTGTATGCCCTGGGACTCACTTTGTAGACAAGACTGGCCTCAGACTCACAGAGAGTCATCTGCCTCTGCCTCCTAGTGCTGAGATTAAAGGCATGCACTAAACACCTTTTCTATATATTTATTTTCCTAATAATTTATTTATTTTCATTTTATTGTCATTGGTGTTTTGCCTGCATGTATGTCTATCTGAGGGTGTCCGATCTTGGAGTTACCGACAGCTGTTGACTGCCATGTGGGTGGTAAGGAATTGAACCTGGGTCCTCTGGAAGAGCAGTCAGAACTCTTAACCACAGAGCCATCTCTCTCCAGCCCTCACCTTTTTTTTTTTTTGAAAACGGGGTTTCTCTGTGTCACTTTGCCTGGCCTTGAATCTCAATCTGCAGAACAAGGGAGCCTTAAACTCACAGTGATCTGCCTGCCTTGGTCTCCCTGATCTTGGAGGTGTTTTTATCATCTCTCTCTCTCTCTCTCTCTCTCTCTCTCTCTCTCTCTCTCTCTCTCTCTCTCTGTGTGTGTGTGTGTGTCTGGCTATCTAGCTATCTATCCATTCATTTATTAGTTTATGTATTTATTTATTTTTTGGTTGTTCTTGTTGTTTTCTGAGACAGGATTTCTCTCTAGCTTTGGAGTCTGTCCTGGATCCAGACCTGGTCACAGCTGTACCGGAAAATAAAATAAAACAAACAAACAAAAACAAAAACAAAGCAAAGCAAAAGCCAGGCAGGACTGTCTGGTTGACCTTCACTTTTCCCCTCCCCCATGGGCTCCTCAGAGGCGGTGCGGCCTCCTGCAGGGAATCCACAGAGCCTCTGCCCAAGGCTCTCCAGGGAACCCACTCTCTCCCTTTCCCCCAGCCCCAGGGCTGCAGGCCACATCTATCTCTCAGGCGTACATCTATCTCTCAGGCGTAGGTGGCGGGCACTCTGGCTATCCAGGACGTGACAGACACAGATACACAGAAGCAGGGAGGAACGGTGCCCACTCTCTCACTACATGCAGGCATGCAGGAGGAACAATGAAAGAATGAGAACTGGAGAGATGGAATTTCTGGAATGTCCAGAAACCACATGGTGGGGATCTAGTGACCTCTTTTGGTGACAGGGAGTACAGCACAGATTGGGTTCTTGTGCTCCTGAGATGTAACCCCCACAAGGCAGCAGCTCATAAGTGATTGTAAATCCAGTTTCACACAACTGCACATAAAATAAAGTTAAATAAATCATAAAAAAATTCTTTAAAAATTTGAAATTAAAATAAGTTCTACACAACCGGAAAGACTGTCTCAAATAAAAGTAAAATAAAATGTTCTAAAATAGGACAACTTCCCTGCCCCCCCACCCCCACAGGGACACACTTGGTGCAGACCAAGAGATACAAACAAAATTTGAAATTAAACTAAATGTACAAGAAACTGAGCCTGGTTATTGTGGTGCACATCTTTTATTCTATCATCAAAGAGACAGAGGCAGGTGGACCTCTGTGAATTCCCAGGCTTTATAGAGAGGCCCCCAACCCAAATAAAAAAAAAAAACATATATAAAAGTTTGACCAAACACCACCCCCCCCCAAAAAAAAAAAGGAAGGAAGGAAGGAAAGAAGAAGGAGACATTATAAACTGTCTCCTTGGTCCTAGAAACTGGATCATGGGAATTTAGGACCTATGAGACAGTGCACGAGTCTTGTGATCTCACTTGGTAGATGAGTCTGGATTTTAACTCACAGATGTCCTTCTGCCTGTGTCTCCCACATGCTGGGATAAAGGGTTCCCTAATTCTTGAATGGCATACTGAAAGTAGTTATTTCTACTTGGTTTGCGTTTGATTTTTTTTTAAACAATCCATGCCTACTTATTTATTTATTTTTGGTTTTTCATGACAGGGTTTCTCTGTAGCTTTGGAACTAACCCTTGTAGACCAGGCTGGCCTCAAATTCACAAAGATCCACCTGCCTTTGCCTCCCAAGTGCTGGGATTAAAGGAATGTGCCACCACTACCCGCCTTTGTTTCTTTTATTTATTTTTGTTAAGCTCTACGTTTTTCTTTCCTCTCTTTCCATGCCTCCCCTTCAACCCTCTCCCAAGGTTCTGGCTATGACAAACAATGCTGCTATGAGCATAGTTGAGCCCATGTCCTCGTGGCACAATTGAGCATCCTTTACATATATACCTAAACGTGGTATTGCTGGGTCTTGAGGAAGGTTGTTTCCTAATTTTCTGAGAAATCGCCACACTGACATCCAAAGGGGGCGGTACCAGCTTGCATTCCCACCAGCGATGCAGGAGTGTTCCCTTTTCCCCACATCCTCTCCAGCATAAGTTGTCATCAGTGTTTTAGATCTTGGCCATTCTTACAGGTATAAAGTGGAATCTCAGAGCTGTTTTGATTTACATATCTCTGATGACTAAGGGTGTTGAACATCTCCTTAAGTGTCTTTCAGCCATTTTAGATTTCTCGGTTGAGAGTTCTCTGTTTAGGTTTGTACCTCCATGTTGTGAACTGGATTATTTGTTCTTGAAATGACCAATGTCTTGAGTTCTTTGTAAATTTTGGAGATCAGACCTCTGTCTGATGTGGGGTTAGTGAAGATCTTTGCCCATTCTGTAAGGCCGTCATTTTGTCTTGTTGGCCATGTCCTTTGCTTTACAGAAGAAGCCTTTCAGTTTCACGAGGTCCCATTGATTAATTTTGTGTCTCTCAGAGTCTGTGCTACTGGAGTTAGATTTAGGAAGTGGTCTCCTGTGCCGATGCGTTCAAATGCTTTTTTTTAAAAAATAAATATTTATTTATTATGTATACAATATTCTTTCTGTGTGTATGTCTGAAGGCCAGAAGAGAGCACCAGACCCTATTACAGATGGTTGTGAGCCACCATGTGGTTGCTGGGAATTGAACTCAGGACCTTTGGAAGAGCAGGCAATGCTCTTAACCGCTGAGCCATCTCTCCAGCCCCCGTTCAAATGCTTTTGATATTTTTATTTTTATATTTTTTTTTATTGTGGATGAGGTCAATTATTTGAACTCTCAAATATTTTTATTGTTATTATCTGTTTGTTTATTTGTGGGTTTGCAACACGGGGTTTCCTTGTGTATCCTTGTATGCCCTGGGACTCACTTTGTAAACAAGACTGGCCTCAGACTCACAGAGATCCGCCTGCCTCTGCCTTCTAGTGATGGCATTAAAGGCGTACACTAAACACATTTTTTTTGAAAACAGGGTTTTTCTGTGTCACTTTGCCTGTCCTGAATCTCAATCTGCAGAACAAAGTAGCCTTAAACTCACAGTGATCTGCCTGCTTTGGTCTCCCTGATCTTGGAGGTGTTTTATCATCTATCTATCTATCTATCTATCTATCTATCTATCTATCTATCTATCTATCCATTCATTTCATTTATTAGTTTATTTATTTATTTTTTTGTTTTCTGAGACAGGGTTTCTCTCTAGCTTTCCTTCTTGCTTGCTTGCTTGATTTTTTTGCTTTCTTGCTCTCTTGCTTTTTTCCCCCTTCTTTTATTAGTTAGTTCTTGAGGCATGGTTTCTCTGTGTAACAGCCCTAGCTGTTCTCTCTCTCTCTCTCTCTCTCTCTCTCTCTCTCTCTCTCTCTCTCAAATATGTTTGGTTTTGTGTTTTGCTTTATGAGACAGGGTTTCTCTGCTGCTTTGGAGACTGTTGTTAAAACTAGCTCCTTTCTTGTAGACCAGGCTGTCCTAAAACTCCCAATGATCCTGTTTCTGCTAAATATGGAGCCAGTGCTCTTGAATGCCTTTGTCTGGTGAGGTCAAAAGCCACCCCCCCCACACACAACCCCCCCCAACACACACACAAACCAAACACAGGCACAGGCACACCCAGAGACACATAAATAAACTTTTAAATTAAGAAGAGCCTGGAGAGCTAGTTTCGCGGCTCTTCCAGAGAAATTGGGTTCAATTCCCAGCACCTGCATGGCAGCTCATAGTGATTGTAAATTCAGTTTCTGGGTGATCTGACATCTTCAGACCATTGCACATAAAATAAAGTTAAGAAAATCATAAAAAAATTCCTTAAGAAATTGAAATTTAACTAAGTCCCACACAATTGGAAACACTCTCAAATAAAAGTAAAATAAATGGAAAAGAATACAGTGCTAAGTGCAGTTATGAAAATGTTTTGAAATGTGATACCTTCCCTGTCTCCCCCACATACACAAGCCACACTGAGAGATTTAAATAAAATCTGGGTAATCATTTATGTATCTGGCCTATGTCAGAGGGGCAGGGGAAGCTGAAGCCTTGTCCTTTGGGCTCCAGGTTCTCAGTACTGCGTCAAAAACTCGAGTGTATAGTGAGCCCATGTCTGTCCTGCCGGCAGCACTCAGGAACTGGGAATACAAGGATCAGGAGATCATCTTCAACAACCCAGCAAGTGCAAACCATCCTGGTGGGAAAGAGACCCTCTAAAAGAAATCAATAAAATGACATTTTTATTTTTTTCTGTCGGAAGTGAAAATGTTCCAAATAATTCACTGCATCAGTATTCCTGGAAATGATATCAAAATCAGAATTTTTCTTTTTTTTTTAACATTTTATTTTATTCTTATTATTTTCATTTTTATTTTTTTGGTTTTTCGAGACAGGGTTTCTCTGTGGTTTTGGAGCCTGTCCTGGAACTAGCTCTTGTAGACCAGGCTGGTCTCGAAATCACAGAGATCCGCCTGCCTCTGCCTCCCAAGTGCTGGGATTAAAGGCGTGCGCCACCACTGCCTGGCGTAAATCAGAATTTTTCATATTATTCCATGGCTGTTGTAATTTTCTCTGTGGCAGACAGAGGCAGGCAGATCTCTGTGAGTTTGAGGCCAGCCTGGTCATCTACAGTTCCAGGACAGGTGCCAAAGCTAAGAGAATCCTTGTCTCAGAAAATTTTTTTCTCTGCGTCTCACGTGTCGTGTGTCTTTCTCTAAGCAGGCCCAGGAATCCTAAGCGCCTGTAGGTGATCTAGGAAATCTCCTGTAGCAGGGGCCCTGGCCTCCACTCCTGGCCCCTGAGGGCACCTGGTAAAAGTGAGAAGGCAGATTTCAGAGACTAGTAAAGTTCAAGGTCACCAGCCCTTCCCAACAGCTAGAACCTTTAAAGGGTGAGGCTACAACTTAATTGGCCTGCTTAGATATGGATATTTTTGTTGTGGTTCTTGTTTTACAGGGCAGGAACAGACATCCAAGTGGGAATTTTCCACAGCTGTTTTAATTTTCTCAGACTCGGTATTTAGTATGAGAAGTGGTGTGTGGGGTTGTACAAACACAACTACTGAAAAAGAACCCTAAGAAAGCAGGCCTCCCTCCCTCCCTCCCTCCTTGCTTCCCTCCCTCCCTCCCTCCCTCCCTCCCTCCCTCCCTCCCTCCCTCCCTCCCTCAGTTCCTCCCTCTCACCAAGCCATAATTGTGGCAGCCCCTTGGCCCACATAGTCCTTTCACTGATCAGTCAGACACACTCTTTTTTTATTTTTGAATTTTGGGTGAAGTCAATTAATTGAGCTCTTAGATGATGATGATGATTATTATTATTATTAGTTTATTTGTGTTTTTTTTTTACATAGAGGTTCCCTGTGTCCCTGGAACTCACTTTGTAGACAAGGCTGGCCTCAGACTCACAGAGATCTAGCTGCCCCTGCCTCTACCTCTGCTTCCTAGTGCCGGAATTAAAGGCCTGTACTAAACACACTTTCCCCCCCTAAGTCAGGGTTTCTCTGTGTCTGTCGCTTTGCCTGTCCTAAAACTCACACTGCAGAACGAGGTGGCCTCAAACTCACAGCGATTTGCCTGTTTCTGCCTCTCCTGATTTCTGAGGGCTGAGAACTGAGAATAAAGAAATGTGCTGCCCAAAATATACTGCCGCTGCTGCAATTAAAAAAATAAATTAAAATAAAATAACCTGAGATAAACAAAGAAAAAAAGGAAAACACCTGTTTTTTCCTTCCTTCCTTCCTTCCTTCCTTCCTTCCTTCCTTCCTTCCTTCCTTCCTTTCTTTTTCCTTACTTGTTTTTTTTCTGTTTTCTTCTTTTATTATTATTATTATTATTTTTGGTGAAGGGTTTCTCTGTATAATACCTTTAACTCACTATATAAACCAGGCTGTCATCTTGGTAACATTATGGTTTTGTATTTTCTTATTTCTTGTCTGTAAATCAACAAATCAACATTTCTTCTCTCTCTCTCTCTCACACTCATTTAATTTATGTTTTATTTTATTTTTGGTTTGTGTTCTTGTTTTGATTTTCAAGGAAGGGTTTCTCTGTTGCTTTGGAGCCTGTCTTTGGAACTAGCTCTTGTCAACCAGGCTGGCTGGCCTCAAACTCCCAGAGATCCACCTGCCTCTCTGCCAGATATGGAACCAGTCATCTTGGTTAGTTCAAAAGCCACCCCATAAACACACACACACACACAACACACACACACACACACACACACACACACACAGAGGCACATCCAGAGAAACATACTTTTTTTTTTTTTGGTTTTTCGAGACAGGGTTTCTCTGTGGCTTTGGAGCCTGTCCTGGAACTAGCTCTGTAGACCAGGCTGGTCTCGAACTCACAGAGATCCGCCTGCCTCTGCTTCCCGAGTGCTGGGATTAAAGGCTTGCGCCACCACTGCCCTGCGATGCCCCTACTATAAAAATGGGTTTCAGAAACCGGCCTTTTGCCACAGTGTCAGAAGCCCAAACTCTGCCTGTGGTCTCAGCTAGCTGATAAGCTTCTGTGACTCGCGGTGTGTTTGTATTTTTAAGTTTGTTTTTGGTTTATTAGACTTGGTGGTGTTCTCATCTTTGCATGACCCCCCCCCTCGACCCAACATTTAAGTGTCTTTCAACCATTTTAGATCCCTCTGTTGAGAGTTCTCTGTTTAGGTCTGTACTCCATTTTTTAAAATTGGATTATTTGTTCTTTGGATGACCAATTTCTCGAGTTCTTTGTGTATTTTGGAGATTAGTGAAGATCTTTTCCCATTCTGTAAGGCCGTCGTTTTGTCTTCTTGGCCATGTTCTTTGCTTTACAGAAGCTTTTCAGTTTCAGGAGGTCTCACTTATTAATTGTTTCTCTCAGTGTCTGTTTTTTTTTTTCTTTTTTTTCTTTCTTTTTTTTCTTTTTTCTTTTTTTTTCTTCTTCTTTTTTCTTTTTTTTCCTGTTTTTTCTTTTTTTTTCTCTCTTTAGTTTTTTTCTTTGTTCTTTTTTTTTGTTTTTTTTTCTTTTGTTTTTTTTCTTTTTCTCTCAGTGTCTGTGCTACTGGGGTTCTATTTAGCAAGCGTTCTCCTGTGCCAATGTGTTCAAGTGCATTTGATATTTTTATTTTTATATTCTTTTATTGTGGATGAAGTCAATTATTTGAACTCTCAAATATTTTTATTGTTATTATCTCTCTATTTGTTTGCTTATTTGTGGTTGTTCACCAACTTGACTATCTAGAGGAAGTAAAAGTCGTAACAAGGTTTCCGTAGGTGAACCTGCGGAAGGATCATTAACGTGAGAGAGCAGCGGCGGCGGCGCTGCCCGCCCGCTCGCCTGCCTCGCCCGAGTTCTCGCCGGGAGGCGCGCTCCCCGGGTCGCACGTGTGTTGTGCGCACGGAAGTGTGCGTGCGCACGGGCGTGCGTGGCGGTCGTGAGAGAGAGGTCGAGAGAGGGGGAAGGGGGACGGGCGCCGGCTCGCCCGCCCTCCTCACCCCGTCCGAGGACCCGTGTCTGGCTCTGCCGCTGGCGGCTCATGGCGGACGGCGGCTCTCTTCCCGCTCTTGCTCTCCTCCGTCCACTCCCGCTGCTTGCCTCACCGCACTGCAGTGGCCCGCGGGTGTGTCCCCTCTTTCCCGGGCGCGCGCCTTTCCCTCTCCATCCCTCTTCCCGGGGGAGGATGGGCGAGGGTCTGGCGGCGCCCCGGGCCCCCTCTCGCCGCCGACCTCCGCTCGCGCGCCATGGCGCCGCAGCGCGCCTGTCGGGGAGGCGGCGGAGGTTGGGCGCACTTTTTTTTCCCCCCTCTCCACCTCCTTCTCCAAAGGACCGGGGTAGACCAGTAGTGCCTCCCACCGGGCGGGAGGCCATTTTTTTCCCCCGGGGATGCGGCGGGTCGACCAGATGTCCTGCTGGACTCTTTTTTTTTTTTTTTTTTTAATGTATAATATATATTATATCTTCCTAGACCTGACGGGTCGACCAGTTGTCTCTGTGCACTTCCTTTTTTTTTGAGGGACTGGAAGCGGGTCGACCAGTTGTCCGATTAAATATTTGGCCTTAAAATGCTAAGTACCGGGGTCGACCAGTTGGCCTTGTGAACTTGGGTCGACCAGTTGTCTTTTTCCATGTCTTGATTGACTGATGTCATTCTTCAATGTGTTGGTGGTTAGTTTATCTCTTTTGTTCTCTATGCCAACACGCCCCACTCACCAAACACTTTTTTTTTAATTTATTTATTTACTTATTTTTATTTTACTTTTTTATTATTTATTTATTTATACATACATACATACATCCTGTCTATCTGTCCAGATGGGGCAGGGGTAGAAGGGGCTAGCTATGAGAGGAAGGTGCTCGGTGGGCATCCAGTTGTAAATAAGGCTGGGAATAAATAGCTGAATATTAATTCATTTGAGTAATATTAAAACTGTTCAAGTAGAAAACAATTGCTTTCTTTTTCTGTTTGCCCAGAGATCTGACTGACTGCAACTTGGAAAGAAGACGGCCCTGCTGGACAGAGACCTCCCTCCTGCTTTGGGTGGGTCGACCAGTTTACATGTTTATTTCCACGTTTTGTCTTTTATGGATTGAATGGATGTGTCTCTCTCTTTTTTTTTTTTTTTTTTTTTGGTTTTTCGAGACAGGGTTTCTCTGTGGCTTTGGAGCCTGTCCTGGAACTAGCACTGTAGACCAGGCTGGTCTCGAACTCACAGAGATCCGCCTACCTCTGCCTCCCGAGTACTGGGATTAAAGGCGTGCGCCACCATCGCCCGGCTCTCTTTTTTTTTTTCACGATTGCTTGCTTGCTTGCTTGCTTACTTACTTACTTACTTACTATCTGTTCAGCCCATCTCATTTACTTACTTCTTTAAAAAAAATGACCCACCTAGTTATTTACTTACTTACTTACTTACTTACTTGTTCATTCATTCCTTCACTTCCTTATCTTCTTTCATATATCTGTTTATTTATCTGCTGATTTAGCGTGACTCATTTACTTATTGAATGTTTCAATTATTATTTAGTTTTATTCATTTATTCATTCTTTATGTCTATTTTTATGTATGTATTTACTTACTTTCTTAATTTTTTTTTTACTTTTTAAAATTTACTTAATTTTTTTCTTTCTTTGGGAATGTAGATTCTTTCTTCCTTTCTTCCTTTCTTTCCTTCTTTCTGTCTCCTGACTGTCACTGGCTAAGAAAATGGTGGCCTCCATGTCACTGGTCAGCATAGCAGCTCCTAAAATGGAATTTGATGAAGGGATACATAGATAGATAGATAGATAGATAGATAGATAGATAGATAGATAGATAGATAGATGGGATGCGCACACGCTCACACAGACACACACACACACACACACACACACACACATATGCACGCACGTGCATGACATGTACAGATGGGGGGCGATTCCAATGTTTTCAGAGGAAGGTGCTCGCTGGTAATAATAAATGTGCTGGTAAATAAGGCTGGAAATAGCTGAATATTAAATCATTAAAACTCTTCAAATAAATAAAAAGCAATTCCATTTCTCTCTCTCTCTCTTTCTCACCATATACCAGCACATCTGAACTGACTGCAACATACAAAAGAAGAAGAAACACGGAAAGAAGACATCCCTGCTGGACAGGATCTGAGATGAGAATAAATTCATCGAATGGCTGCCAACAGCATTTCATTGAGAAGAGATTCCACATTTTATGCTGTACAGTTACTTAGTTAGATAGATAGATAAAGAGAGGCCTGTGAACTGGGGTGGGCTGTGGCTTCTCAGGTCACCTCAGGTCAGGGAGGGGCTGAGGAGTGTCCCATTGGCCTTGACAATAGGCAGGAGTCAGAGGTTAATGTCAGGGCAGGGCCTGAGAGTTCCTCAAAGGGAATGAATGGAGACCCTTGCTTACCTAAGAAATGCCTGACCTTGGAAAAGGACTTGTGGAAAGCGGGCCCTTGAAACTGTGGTTTCACGTCTTACTAGAAAGCTCCCTCTTGGAAGGGAAAGTCATCGTGATATCTTACTCTTTTCCCAAGGATACCCTACCTACCCTTCTGATCATTCTTACTGAATTAAGTCTTCCACTGCAAATAAATAAATAAATAAATAATAAATGAAGTGGGTGAGTGAGTGAGTGAGTGAGTAAGTAAGTAAGTAAGTAAGTAAACAAGCAAATACGTGGATGGACAAATAAATACAAAGTTTGCTGTTGTTGACTGACTTTTGATTTCATAATGAATCTCTCTCTCTCTCTCTCTCTCTCACACACACACACACACACACACACACACACTAAATATACAATAAAAGGAAGCATAACACCTTTACTCAGGGGGCAGAGTGAACTCTGAAAGTTTTCCAGGCGGGGGGGGGAGAGACAGAATATAAGAACAAAATGAGAAACAAGGAAAAATAGTGTTGGCTGGCTGGCCGGCTTTCAGTTCCCTGACAGAAATGAGCACATTGTGGAGGAAACACAAAGTTGTTACACTATGTGGGTGTGATGAGGAGAGATTGTGAGTGAGTGTCCTGTCAGAACAAAGTTAGTCCCATAGTTGATGAAATTCATTATCCCAAAACTTCAGCAGAATATATCCCAAGTTTGCAAATGTGTGATCAGCTTGTGACAGGTTGGGCTGGAGATGCTGAGAACTGGGGAGCCCTCAATGCAAGAGCAGACACTCATTCCCATGAAGAGGGAGAGAGGGAGGGAGGGAGGGAGGGAGGGATCATTCATTCCTATACTCAAGTTTAAAGAAAGATGAGTGGCTATCTATGGAGAGACCACTCACAGATATGAAAAATCATTTCCTAAAAATCAAATTTCTCAGTCAGTATGCAACTGCTATGGTGCTTCTCCTAGATAGAGCAAAACACACAAACAAACTGATTCCTTGATCTAGAGCCACAGTGCACATGCTGTGGAAAAGGGGACATGGCCAACTTGAATCACAATATTCATCAGAGCATGAAAAGAGCGTAAAAAGGACACAGAGGAGAGATAATTGTGGTCCTTCCTTCCTCCCTCCCTCCCTCCCTCCCTCCCTCCCTCCCTCCCTCCCTCCTTCCCTCAGGAAGTGACTGACAGATGAGACTTTGTCCAAGCAGGTTCTGTCTGAAATACCAGACTTGAGTTTCCCCCTCTGTGGGTATTAGCTAATCAGTCCTCCCTTCTTTCTGTAGGAAGGTGGTGCATGTCTCTCAGAACTTACCTGGTTTCCTCTGCACCAGGTGAACCAGGGAAAAGCTTTCTAAGCCTTATTCAGACCCATAGAGGCTGTGCTGTGTGTGACTTCAGAGACCTCAGGGAGTATAGGGGTGGGTGGGTGCTTGATGCTTCAGACTCATGTCATTGAAGGACATAACATAGTCTGGATTCACAGAGATTCACAACACAGAGCCATTGTCACTTACTAACAGCTCAGGACACCCAGAGCTAACAAGAAATTGCAGTCTCAGCCGGGCTTTAATCACAGCACACACACAGATCTCTGTGAATTCAAAGATGGCCTGATTTACAGAGTGAGTTTTAGGACAGCCCAAGATACAAAAAGAAACCCTTTCTTGAAAAACAAAGCAAAACAGCAAAAGAAAGAAAGACAAGGAAAAAGAAAAAAATGGCAGTCTCTTTCCACTCTCTCCTCCATTGGCTCTTAAAGAGCTCTCAAGCTGAACTGGAGACCATGGTGTCACTCAAAACTGGGAAGCCAGAAACCTTAGGGGGGTCACAGGAGTCGGACTGACTGCAGCACTTGATGCCTCAACCCTGCTAATGGCTGTGATATAAGGCATGGTAAAATACGGGCTTTGGCAGAGCACTACTCCCCTTTCTCTATTATTATTGCTACACAACGAAAAGGACCGGGGGGGGGGGGTGAAGATGTGCAGTCAGTGCTGGTATTGAAATCTCACTGACTCCTTCCGCACTCCTTGTCAAGTCCCGACTTTGTCAAATCAACTATCGTGAATCTTTGATGTGGGTTGGCCCTTTAGGAACTCAGAGAAACAAGACAGACAGACCTGTTTCATCCCAGAAACCTCCCAGTTCCTGAGCCCTAGCCCTGGAAGTCTCAAAGCCATCACATCCAGAAATCTCTCTAGTCCCTGCTAGTGGTGAACTCACTTCGTCTTCCCCAGGACCACTAATTATTTCTCCATGTTTTCCTGTGAGATCTGAGGCCAGCTTTCTTCTTCCTCCCTCTGGCCTCTCCACGAACGATCTCCATTCTCTAGACAACATGTCTAGAACCTAGTCTTATAGGCACCGAGAGAGTGTGTCTTGAGGGCAGTTGGCGTTTCTAGGACATGAGTGACATCACAAAATTCCGAGAGCTCTCTGGGATACCGTGGAATTTCCAGAGAAGGGACTGCTGATGTCGTGAGGCACGGCCTTTACCTCCTTGCTGATATTTCTCCCCGAACTGACCGACCGACCGACCGACCGACCAACCGGAACCTGAGGTTTCCTTTCCAGGAGTCTCTCCTCCGACACAGAGGGAGCCATTCAGGATTTCCTCCTTCCAAAACCAGAAATTTCTCTCTGCTTCATTAATATCTTCTCACTACTTCCTGAACCCATGGGGAGTTAGTTAGTTGAACACTCACTTTTTTCATGAATGACCCTTCCTCCCTCTCCTGAACATCTCATATTACTGATTCATACTCAGTAAAACAGTAATATGAGAAATTAGGCCAGGAGGACATGGAAGATGAGGGTTGAGTCTTCTGAAGTGAACAAGCACTTAGGGAAGGCTAAACTTAAGGGAATTTGACTCTGAGTGGCAAGACATGAATAGCTGCTGCCAAGGCACAGATACAGGCACCAACTGGGCCCTCGGCATCCTCCTGCATCATCAGAGCTGTGTGGGAAACTCAGCCCAAAGGAGGGGCCGTGTTCAAAGGGAGAGGGCATTTTCGAGGACAGCACTGTTTTCTTTTTCTTCTTTCTTTCTTTCTTTCTTTCTTTCTTTCTTTCTTTTTTTTTTTTTTCGAGACAGGGTTGTTCTGTAGTTTTTTTTTTTTGGAGCCTGTCCTGGAACTAGCTCTTGTAGACCAGGCTGGTCTTGAACTCACATGCTTTCTTTTTTTTTCTATTGGATATTTTTGACTTCTTTATCAAAGATCAGGTGTTCGAAGATGTGTGGATCGATATCCGGGTCTTCTATTCGGTTCCATTGGTCCTCCTGTCTGTTCTTATGCCAGGACCAGGCTGTTTTCAGAACTGTAGCTTACAGAGTGTTCTTGCAGGTGGGGCACAGAAGAGGTTAATTACGGTACCTTAGTTCTTCTGCTTTTCTAGCAGACCGGAGCCCAGCTGACAGGAATCCAGTAGAGATGGTGTCAAGGTTCACACTGACACTAACAGCTGTAACTTGAGCAGGATTTGTGATCCACATGAAATTTGCAATGAATTGCAGCAAATCTGTGACACTCTAACTTGCTCAGGCTCAGTATCTGAACATACAGATGTTTGCAATGATCACTGGCTTCAGGATTTTTTTTTTGTTGTTGTTGTTGTTGTTTTGTTTTTCCACGAGACAGGGTTTCCCTGTAGCTGAAGTTTAACGGCCTGGTGTTTTTGTGACTTACTGCTTCAAAGAACTTCTCCATTTCTTTATCCCTAAGGGAAAAGAAATATAATCACTAAATACATTTAAGTGTCTTTCAACCATTTTAGATCCCTCTGTTGAGAGTTCTCTGTTTAGGTCTGTACTCCATTTTTTAAAATTGGATTATTTGTTCTTTGGATGACCAATTTCTCGACTTCTTTGTGTATTTTGGAGATTAGTGAAGATCTTTTCCCATTCTGTAAGGCCGTCGTTTTGTCTTGTTGGCCATGTTCTTTGCTTTACAGAAGCTTTTCAGTTTCAGGAGGTCTCACTTATTAATTGTTTCTCTCAGTGTCTGTTTTTTTTTCTTTTTTCTTTCTTTTTTTTTCTTTTTTTTCTTTTTTTCTTTTTTTCTTTTTTTTCTTCTTGTTCTTTTCTTTTTTTTTCTTTTTTTTTCTATCTTTAGTTTTTTTCTTTGTTCTTTTTTTATTGTTTTGTTTTTCTTTTTTTTTCCTTTTTTCTTTTTTTTCTTTTTCTCTCAGTGTCTGTGCTACTGGGGTTCTATTTAGCAAGCGTTCTCCTGTGCCAATGTGTTCAAGTGCATTTGATATTTTTATTTTTATATTCTTTTATTGTGGATGAAGTCAATTATTTGAACTCTCAAATATTTTTATTGTTATTATCTCTCTATTTGTTTGCTTATATGTGGTTGTTCAACATAAGGTTTCGTTGTGTACCCTTGTATGCCCTGGGACTCACTTTGTAGACAAGACTGGCCTCAGACTCACAGAGAGTCATCTGCCTCTGCCTCCTAGTGCTGAGATTAAAGGCATGCACTAAACACCTTTTCTATATATTTATTTTCCTAAAAATTTATTTATTTTCATTTTATTGTCATTGGTGTTTTGCCTGCATGTATTTCTATCTGAGGGTGTCCGATCTTGGAGTTACCGACAGCTGTTGACTGCCATGTGGGTGGTAAGGAATTGAACCTGGGTCCTCTGGAAGAGCAGTCAGAACTCTTAACCACAGAGCCATCTCTCTCCAGCCCTCACCTTTTTTTTTTTTTGAAAACGGGGTTTCTCTGTGTCACTTTGCCTGGCCTTGAATCTCAATCTGCAGAACAAGGGAGCCTTAAACTCACAGTGATCTGCCTGCCTTTGTCTCCCTGATCTTGGAGGTGTTTTTATCATCTCTCTCTCTCTCTCTCTCTCTCTCTCTCTCTCTCTCTCTCTCTCTCTCTCTCTGTGTGTGTGTGTGTGTGTCTGGCTATCTAGCTATCTATCCATTCATTTATTAGTTTATGTATTTATTTATTTTTTGGTTGTTCTTGTTGTTTTCTGAGACAGGATTTCTCTCTAGCTTTGGAGTCTGTCCTGGATCCAGACCTGGTCACAGCTGTACCGGAAAATAAAATAAAACAAACAAACAAAAACAAAAACAAAGCAAAGCAAAGCAAAAGCCAGGCAGGACTGTCTGGTTGACCTTCCCTTTTCCCCTCCCCCATGGGCTCCTCAGAGGCGGTGCGGCCTCCTGCAGGGAATCCACAGAGCCTCTGCCCAAGGCTCTCCAGGGAACCCACTCTCTCCCTTTCCCCCAGCCCCAGGGCTGCCGGCCACATCTATCTCTCAGGCGTAGGTGGCGGGCACTCTGGCTATCCAGGACGTGACAGACACAGATACACAGAAGCAGGGAGGAACGGTGCCCACTCTCTCACTACATGCAGGCATGCAGGAGGAACAATGAAAGAATGAGAACTGGAGAGATGGAATTTCTGGAATGTCCAGAAACCACATGGTGGGGATCTAGTGACCTCTTTTGGTGACAGGGAGTACAGCACAGATTGGGTTCTTGTGCTCCTGAGATGTAACCCCCACAAGGCAGCAGCTCATAAGTGATTGTAAATCCAGTTTCACACAACTGCACATAAAATAAAGTTAAATAAATCATAAAAAAATTCTTTAAAAATTTGAAATTAAAATAAGTTCTACACAACCGGAAAGACTGTCTCAAATAAAAGTAAAATAAAATGTTCTAAAATAGGACAACTTCCCTGCCCCCCCACCCCCACAGGGACACACTTGGTGCAGACCAAGAGATACAAACAAAATTTGAAATTAAACTAAATGTACAAGAAACTGAGCCTGGTTATTGTGGTGCACATCTTTTATTCTATCATCAAAGAGACAGAGGCAGGTGGACCTCTGTGAATTCCCAGGCTTTATAGAGAGGCCCCCAACCCAAATAAAAAAAAAACATATATAAAAGTTTGACCAAACACCACCCCCCCCCCCAAAAAAAAAAGGAAGGAAGGAAGGAAAGAAGAAGGAGACATTATAAACTGTCTCCTTGGTCCTAGAAACTGGATCATGGGAATTTAGGACCTATGAGACAGTGCACGAGTCTTGTGATCTCACTTGGTAGATGAGTCTGGATTTTAACTCACAGATGTCCTTCTGCCTGTGTCTCCCACATGCTGGGATAAAGGGTTCCCTAATTCTTGAATGGCATACTGAAAGTAGTTATTTCTACTTGGTTTGCGTTTGATTTTTTTTTAAACAATCCATGCCTACTTATTTATTTATTTTTGGTTTTTCATGACAGGGTTTCTCTGTAGCTTTGGAACTAACCCTTGTAGACCAGGCTGGCCTCAAATTCACAAAGATCCACCTGCCTTTGCCTCCCAAGTGCTGGGATTAAAGGAATGTGCCACCACTACCCGCCTTTGTTTCTTTTATTTATTTTTGTTAAGCTCTACGTTTTTCTTTCCTCTCTTTCCATGCCTCCCCTTCAACCCTCTCCCAAGGTTCTGGCTATGACAAACAATGCTGCTATGAGCATAGTTGAGCCCATGTCCTCGTGGCACAATTGAGCATCCTTTACATATATACCTAAACGTGGTATTGCTGGGTCTTGAGGAAGGTTGTTTCCTAATTTTCTGAGAAATCGCCACACTGACATCCAAAGGGGGCGGTACCAGCTTGCATTCCCACCAGCGATGCAGGAGTGTTCCCTTTTCCCCACATCCTCTCCAGCATAAGCTGTCATCAGTGTTTTAGATCTTGGCCATTCTTACAGGTATAAAGTGGAATCTCAGAGCTGTTTTGATTTACATATCTCTGATGACTAAGGGTGTTGAACATCTCCTTAAGTGTCTTTCAGCCATTTTAGATTTCTCGGTTGAGAGTTCTCTGTTTAGGTCTGTACCTCCATGTTGTGAACTGGATTATTTGTTCTTGAAATGACCAATGTCTTGAGTTCTTTGTATATTTTGGAGATCAGACCTCTGTCTGATGTGGGGTTAGTGAAGATCTTTGCCCATTCTGTAAGGCCGTCGTTTTGTCTTGTTGGCCATGTCCTTTGCTTTATAGAAGAAGCCTTTCAGTTTCACGAGGTCCCATTGATTAATTTTGTGTCTCTCAGAGTCTGTGCTACTGGAGTTAGATTTAGGAAGTGGTCTCCTGTGCCGATGCGTTCAAATGCTTTTTTTAAAAAAATAAATATTTATTTATTATGTATACAATATTCTTTCTGTGTGTATGTCTGAAGGCCAGAAGAGAGCACCAGACCCTATTACAGATGGTTGTGAGCCACCATGTGGTTGCTGGGAATTGAACTCAGGACCTTTGGAAGAGCAGGCAATGCTCTTAACCGCTGAGCCATCTCTCCAGCCCCCGTTCAAATGCTTTTGATATTTTTATTTTTATATTTTTTTTTATTGTGGATGAGGTCAATTATTTGAACTCTCAAATATTTTTATTGTTATTATCTGTTTGTTTATTTGTGGGTTTGCAACACGGGGTTTCCTTGTGTATCCTTGTATGCCCTGGGACTCACTTTGTAAACAAGACTGGCCTCAGACTCACAGAGATCCGCCTGACTCTGCCTTCTAGTGATGGCATTAAAGGCGTACACTAAACACATTTTTTTTGAAAACAGGGTTTTTCTGTGTCACTTTGCCTGTCCTGAATCTCAATCTGCAGAACAAAGTAGCCTTAAACTCACAGTGATCTGCCTGCTTTGGTCTCCCTGATCTTGGAGGTGTTTTATCATCTATCTATCTATCTATCTATCTATCTATCTATCTATCTATCTATCTATCTATCTATCTATCTATCTACCTATCTATCTATCTATCCATTCATTTCATTTATTAGTTTATTTATTTATTTTTTTGTTTTCTGAGACAGGGTTTCTCTCTAGCTTTCCTTCTTGCTTGCTTGCTTGATTTTTTTGCTTTCTTGCTCTCTTGCTTTTTTCCCCCTTCTTTTATTAGTTAGTTCTTGAGGCATGGTTTCTCTGTGTAACAGCCCTAGCTGTTCTCTCTCTCTCTCTCTCTCTCTCTCTCAAATATGTTTGGTTTTGTGTTTTGCTTTATGAGACAGGGTTTCTCTGCTGCTTTGGAGACTGTTGTTAAAACTAGCTCCTTTCTTGTAGACCAGGCTGTCCTAAAACTCCCAATGATCCTGTTTCTGCTAAATATGGAGCCAGTGCTCTTGAATGCCTTTGTCTGGTGAGGTCAAAAGCCACCCCCCACACACAACCCCCCCCAACACACACACAAACCAAACACAGGCACAGGCACACCCAGAGACACATAAATAAACTTTTAAATTAAGAAGAGCCTGGAGAGCTAGTTTCGCGGCTCTTCCAGAGAAATTGGGTTCAATTCCCAGCACCTGCATGGCAGCTCATAGTGATTGTAAATTCAGTTTCTGGGTGATCTGACATCTTCAGACCATTGCACATAAAATAAAGTTAAGAAAATCATAAAAAAATTCCTTAAGAAATTGAAATTTAACTAAGTCCCACACAATTGGAAACACTCTCAAATAAAAGTAAAATAAATGGAAAAGAATACAGTGCTAAGTGCAGTTATGAAAATGTTTTGAAATGTGATACCTTCCCTGTCTCCCCCACATACACAAGCCACACTGAGAGATTTAAATAAAATCTGGGTAATCATTTATGTATCTGGCCTATGTCAGAGGGGCAGGGGAAGCTGAAGCCTTGTCCTTTGGGCTCCAGGTTCTCAGTACTGCGTCAAAAACTCGAGTGTATAGTGAGCCCATGTCTGTCCTGCCGGCAGCACTCAGGAACTGGGAATACAAGGATCAGGAGATCATCTTCAACAACCCAGCAAGTGCAAACCATCCTGGTGGGAAAGAGACCCTCTAAAAGAAATCAATAAAATGACATTTTTATTTTTTTCTGTCGGAAGTGAAAATGTTCCAAATAATTCACTGCATCAGTATTCCTGGAAATGATATCAAAATCAGAATTTTTCTTTTTTTTTTAACATTTTATTTTATTCTTATTATTTTCATTTTTATTTTTTTGGTTTTTCGAGACAGGGTTTCTCTGTGGTTTTGGAGCCTGTCCTGGAACTAGCTCTTGTAGACCAGGCTGGTCTCGAAATCACAGAGATCCGCCTGCCTCTGCCTCCCAAGTGCTGGGATTAAAGGCGTGCGCCACCACTGCCTGGCGTAAATCAGAATTTTTCATATTATTCCATGGCTGTTGTAATTTTCTCTGTGGCAGACAGAGGCAGGCAGATCTCTGTGAGTTTGAGGCCAGCCTGGTCATCTACAGTTCCAGGACAGGTGCCAAAGCTAAGAGAATCCTTGTCTCAGAAAATTTTTTTCTCTGCGTCTCACGTGTCGTGTGTCTTTCTCTAAGCAGGCCCAGGAATCCTAAGCGCCTGTAGGTGATCTAGGAAATCTCCTGTAGCAGGGGCCCTGGCCTCCACTCCTGGCCCCTGAGGGCACCTGGTAAAAGTGAGAAGGCAGATTTCAGAGACTAGTAAAGTTCAAGGTCACCAGCCCTTCCCAACAGCTAGAACCTTTAAAGGGTGAGGCTACAACTTAATTGGCCTGCTTAGATATGGATATTTTTGTTGTGGTTCTTGTTTTACAGGGCAGGAACAGACATCCAAGTGGGAATTTTCCACAGCTGTTTTAATTTTCTCAGACTCGGTATTTAGTATGAGAAGTGGTGTGTGGGGTTGTACAAACACAACTACTGAAAAAGAACCCTAAGAAAGCAGGCCTCCCTCCCTCCCTCCCTCCTTGCTTCCCTCCCTCCCTCCCTCCCTCCCTCCCTCCCTCCCTCCCTCCCTCAGTTCCTCCCTCTCACCAAGCCATAATTGTGGCAGCCCCTTGGCCCACATAGTCCTTTCACTGATCAGTCAGACACACTCTTTTTTTATTTTTGAATTTTGGGTGAAGTCAATTAATTGAGCTCTTAGATGATGATGATGATTATTATTATTATTAGTTTATTTGTGTTTTTTTTTTACATAGAGGTTCCCTGTGTCCCTGGAACTCACTTTGTAGACAAGGCTGGCCTCAGACTCACAGAGATCTAGCTGCCCCTGCCTCTACCTCTGCTTCCTAGTGCCGGAATTAAAGGCCTGTACTAAACACACTTTCCCCCCCTAAGTCAGGGTTTCTCTGTGTCTGTCGCTTTGCCTGTCCTAAAACTCACACTGCAGAACGAGGTGGCCTCAAACTCACAGCGATTTGCCTGTTTCTGCCTCTCCTGATTTCTGAGGGCTGAGAACTGAGAATAAAGAAATGTGCTGCCCAAAATATACTGCCGCTGCTGCAATTAAAAAAATAAATTAAAATAAAATAACCTGAGATAAACAAAGAAAAAAAGGAAAACACCTGTTTTTTCCTTCCTTCCTTCCTTCCTTCCTTCCTTCCTTCCTTCCTTCCTTCCTTCCTTCCTTTCTTTTTCCTTACTTGTTTTTTTTCTGTTTTCTTCTTTTATTATTATTATTATTATTTTTGGTGAAGGGTTTCTCTGTATAATACCTTTAACTCACTATATAAACCAGGCTGTCATCTTGGTAACATTATGGTTTTGTATTTTCTTATTTCTTGTCTGTAAATCAACAAATCAACATTTCTTCTCTCTCTCTCTCTCACACTCATTTAATTTATGTTTTATTTTATTTTTGGTTTGTGTTCTTGTTTTGATTTTCAAGGAAGGGTTTCTCTGTTGCTTTGGAGCCTGTCTTTGGAACTAGCTCTTGTCAACCAGGCTGGCTGGCCTCAAACTCCCAGAGATCCACCTGCCTCTCTGCCAGATATGGAACCAGTCATCTTGGTTAGTTCAAAAGCCACCCCATAAACACACACACACACACAACACACACACACACACACACACACACACAGAGGCACATCCAGAGAAACATACTTTTTTTTTTTTTGGTTTTTCAAGACAGGGTTTCTCTGTGGCTTTGGAGCCTGTCCTGGAACTAGCTCTGTAGACCAGGCTGGTCTCGAACTCACAGAGATCCGCCTGCCTCTGCTTCCCGAGTGCTGGGATTAAAGGCTTGCGCCACCACTGCCCTGCGATGCCCCTACTATAAAAATGGGTTTCAGAAACCGGCCTTTTGCCACAGTGTCAGAAGCCCAAACTCTGCCTGTGGTCTCAGCTAGCTGATAAGCTTCTGTGACTCGCGGTGTGTTTGTATTTTTAAGTTTGTTTTTGGTTTATTAGACTTGGTGGTGTTCTCATCTTTGCATGACCCCCCCCCTCGACCCAACATTTAAGTGTCTTTCAACCATTTTAGATCCCTCTGTTGAGAGTTCTCTGTTTAGGTCTGTACTCCATTTTTTAAAATTGGATTATTTGTTCTTTGGATGACCAATTTCTCGAGTTCTTTGTGTATTTTGGAGATTAGTGAAGATCTTTTCCCATTCTGTAAGGCCGTCGTTTTGTCTTCTTGGCCATGTTCTTTGCTTTACAGAAGCTTTTCAGATTCAGGAGGTCTCACTTATTAATTGTTTCTCTCAGTGTCTGTTTTTTTTTTCTTTTTTTTCTTTCTTTTTTTTCTTTTTTCTTTTTTTTTCTTCTTCTTTTTTCTTTTTTTTCCTGTTTTTTCTTTTTTTCTCTCTCTTTAGTTTTTTTCTTTGTTCTTTTTTTTTGTTTTTTTTTCTTTTGTTTTTTTTCTTTTTCTCTCAGTGTCTGTGCTACTGGGGTTCTATTTAGCAAGCGTTCTCCTGTGCCAATGTGTTCAAGTGCATTTGATATTTTTATTTTTATATTCTTTTATTGTGGATGAAGTCAATTATTTGAACTCTCAAATATTTTTATTGTTATTATCTCTCTATTTGTTTGCTTATTTGTGGTTGTTCACCAACTTGACTATCTAGAGGAAGTAAAAGTCGTAACAAGGTTTCCGTAGGTGAACCTGCGGAAGGATCATTAACGTGAGAGAGCAGCGGCGGCGGCTCTGCCCGCCCGCTCGCCTGCCTCGCCCGAGTTCTCGCCGGGAGGCGCGCTCCCCGGGTCGCGCGTGTGTTGTGCGCACGGAAGTGTGCGTGCGCACGGGCACGCGTGGCGGTCGTGAGAGAGAGGTCGAGAGAGGGGGAAGGGGAACGGGCGCCGGCTCGCCCGCCCTCCTCGCCCCGTCCGAGGACCCGTGTCTGGCTCTGCCGCTGGCGGCTCATGGCGGACGGCGGCTCTCTTCCCGCTCTTGCTTTCCTCCGTCCACTCCCGCTGCTTGCCTCACCGCACCGCAGCGGCCCGCGGGTGTGTCCCCTCTTTCCCGGGCGCGCGCCTTTCCCTCTCCATCCCTCTTCCCGGGGGAGGATGGGCGAGGGTCTGGCGGCGCCCCGGGCCCCCTCTCGCCGCCGACCTCCGCTCGCGCGCCATGGCGCCGCAGCGCGCCTGTCGGGGAGGCGGCGGAGGTTGGGCGCACTTTTTTTTCCCCCCTCTCCACCTCCTTCTCCAAAGGACCGGGGTAGACCAGTAGTGCCTCCCACCGGGCGGGAGGCCATTTTTTTCCCCCGGGGATGCGGCGGGTCGACCAGATGTCCTGCTGGACTCTTTTTTTTTTTTTTTTTTTAATGTATAATATATATTATATCTTCCTAGACCTGACGGGTCGACCAGTTGTCTCTGTGCACTTCCTTTTTTTTTGACGGACTGGAAGCGGGTCGACCAGTTGTCCGATTAAATATTTGGCCTTAAAATGCTAAGTACCGGGGTCGACCAGTTGGCCTTGTGAACTTGGGTCGACCAGTTGTCTTTTTCCTTGTCTTGATTGACTGATGTCATTCTTCAATGTGTTGGTGGTTAGTTTATCTCTTTTGTTCTCTATGCCAACACGCCCCACTCACCAAACACTTTTTTTTTAATTTATTTATTTACTTATTTTTATTTTACTTTTTTATTATTTATTTATTTATACATACATACATACATCCTGTCTATCTGTCCAGATGGGGCAGGGGTAGAAGGGGCTAGCTATGAGAGGAAGGTGCTCGGTGGGCATCCAGTTGTAAATAAGGCTGGGAATAAATAGCTGAATATTAATTCATTTGAGTAATATTAAAACTGTTCAAGTAGAAAACAATTGCTTTCTTTTTCTGTTTGCCCAGAGATCTGACTGACTGCAACTTGGAAAGAAGACGGCCCTGCTGGACAGAGACCTCCCTCCTGCTTTGGGTGGGTCGACCAGTTTACATGTTTATTTCCACGTTTTGTCTTTTATGGATTGAATGGATGTGTCTCTCTCTTTTTTTTTTTTTTTTTTGGTTTTTCGAGACAGGGTTTCTCTGTGGCTTTGGAGCCTGTCCTGGAACTAGCACTGTAGACCAGGCTGGTCTCGAACTCACAGAGATCCTCCTACCTCTGCCTCCCGAGTACTGGGATTAAAGGCGTGCGCCACCATCGCCCGGCTCTCTTTTTTTTTTTCACGATTGCTTGCTTGCTTGCTTGCTTGCTTGCTTACTTACTTACTTACTTACTATCTGTTCAGCCCATCTCATTTACTTACTTCTTTAAAAAAAATGACCCACCTAGTTATTTACTTACTTACTTACTTGTTCATTCATTCCTTCACTTCCTTATCTTCTTTCATATATCTGTTTATTTATCTGCTGATTTAGCGTGACTCATTTACTTATTGAATGTTTCAATTATTATTTAGTTTTATTCATTTATTCATTCTTTATGTCTATTTTTATGTATGTATTTACTTACTTTCTTAATTTTTTTTTTACTTTTTAAAATTTACTTAATTTTTTTCTTTCTTTCGGAATGTAGATTCTTTCTTCCTTTCTTCCTTTCTTTCCTTCTTTCTGTCTCCTGACTGTCACTGGCTAAGAAAATGGTGGCCTCCATGTCACTGGTCAGCATAGCAGCTCCTAAAATGGAATTTGATGAAGGGATACATAGATAGATAGATAGATAGATAGATAGATAGATAGATAGATAGATAGATAGATAGATAGATGGGATGCGCACACGCTCACACAGACACACACACACACACACACACACACACACATATGCACGCACGTGCATGACATGTACAGATGGGGGGCGATTCCAATGTTTTCAGAGGAAGGTGCTCGCTGGTAATAATAAATGTGCTGGTAAATAAGGCTGGAAATAGCTGAATATTAAATCATTAAAACTCTTCAAATAAATAAAAAGCAATTCCATTTCTCTCTCTCTCTCTTTCTCACCATATACCAGCACATCTGAACTGACTGCAACATACAAAAGAAGAAGAAACACGGAAAGAAGACATCCCTGCTGGACAGGATCTGAGATGAGAATAAATTCATCGAATGGCTGCCAACAGCATTTCATTGAGAAGAGATTCCACATTTTATGCTGTACAGTTACTTAGTTAGATAGATAGATAAAGAGAGGCCTGTGAACTGGGGTGGGCTGTGGCTTCTCAGGTCACCTCAGGTCAGGGAGGGGCTGAGGAGTGTCCCATTGGCCTTGACAATAGGCAGGAGTCAGAGGTTAATGTCAGGGCAGGGCCTGAGAGTTCCTCAAAGGGAATGAATGGAGACCCTTGCTTACCTAAGAAATGCCTGACCTTGGAAAAGGACTTGTGGAAAGCGGGCCCTTGAAACTGTGGTTTCACGTCTTACTAGAAAGCTCCCTCTTGGAAGGGAAAGTCATCGTGATATCTTACTCTTTTCCCAAGGATACCCTACCTACCCTTCTGATCATTCTTACTGAATTAAGTCTTCCACTGCAAATAAATAAATAAATAAATAATAAATGAAGTGGGTGAGTGAGTGAGTGAGTGAGTAAGTAAGTAAGTAAACAAGCAAATACGTGGATGGACAAATAAATACAAAGTTTGCTGTTGTTGACTGACTTTTGATTTCATAATGAATCTCTCTCTCTCTCTCTCTCTCTCTCTCACACACACACACACACACACACACACACACACTAAATATACAATAAAAGGAAGCATAACACCTTTACTCAGGGGGCAGAGTGAACTCTGAAAGTTTTCCAGGCGGGGGGGGGGGGGAGAGACAGAATATAAGAACAAAATGAGAAACAAGGAAAAATAGTGTTGGCTGGCTGGCCGGCTTTCAGTTCCCTGACAGAAATGAGCACATTGTGGAGGAAACACAAAGTTGTTACACTATGTGGGTGTGATGAGGAGAGATTGTGAGTGAGTGTCCTGTCAGAACAAAGTTAGTCCCATAGTTGATGAAATTCATTATCCCAAAACTTCAGCAGAATATATCCCAAGTTTGCAAATGTGTGATCAGCTTGTGACAGGTTGGGCTGGAGATGCTGAGAACTGGGGAGCCCTCAATGCAAGAGCAGACACTCATTCCCATGAAGAGGGAGAGAGGGAGGGAGGGAGGGAGGGAGGGATCATTCATTCCTATACTCAAGTTTAAAGAAAGATGAGTGGCTATCTATGGAGAGACCACTCACAGATATGAAAAATCATTTCCTAAAAATCAAATTTCTCAGTCAGTATGCAACTGCTATGGTGCTTCTCCTAGATAGAGCAAAACACACAAACAAACTGATTCCTTGATCTAGAGCCACAGTGCACATGCTGTGGAAAAGGGGACATGGCCAACTTGAATCACAATATTCATCAGAGCATGAAAAGAGCGTAAAAAGGACACAGAGGAGAGATAATTGTGGTCCTTCCTTCCTCCCTCCCTCCCTCCCTCCCTCCCTCCCTCCTTCCCTCAGGAAGTGACTGACAGATGAGACTTTGTCCAAGCAGGTTCTGTCTGAAATACCAGACTTGAGTTTCCCCCTCTGTGGGTATTAGCTAATCAGTCCTCCCTTCTTTCTGTAGGAAGGTGGTGCATGTCTCTCAGAACTTACCTGGTTTCCTCTGCACCAGGTGAACCAGGGAAAAGCTTTCTAAGCCTTATTCAGACCCATAGAGGCTGCGCTGTGTGTGACTTCAGAGACCTCAGGGAGTATAGGGGTGGGTGGGTGCTTGATGCTTCAGACTCATGTCATTGAAGGACATAACATAGTCTGGATTCACAGAGATTCACAACACAGAGCCATTGTCACTTACTAACAGCTCAGGACACCCAGAGCTAACAAGAAATTGCAGTCTCAGCCGGGCTTTAATCACAGCACACACACAGATCTCTGTGAATTCAAAGATGGCCTGATTTACAGAGTGAGTTTTAGGACAGCCCAAGATACACAAAGAAACCCTTTCTTGAAAAACAAAGCAAAACAGCAAAAGAAAGAAAGACAAGGAAAAAGAAAAAAATGGCAGTCTCTTTCCACTCTCTCCTCCATTGGCTCTTAAAGAGCTCTCAAGCTGAACTGGAGACCATGGTGTCACTCAAAACTGGGAAGCCAGAAACCTTAGGGGGGTCACAGGAGTCGGACTGACTGCAGCACTTGATGCCTCAACCCTGCTAATGGCTGTGATATAAGGCATGGTAAAATACGGGCTTTGGCAGAGCACTACTCCCCTTTCTCTATTATTATTGCTACACAACGAAAAGGACCGGGGGGGGGTGATGATGTGCAGTCAGTGCTGGTATTGAAATCTCACTGACTCCTTCCGCACTCCTTGTCAATTCCCGACTTTGTCAAATCAACTATCGTGAATCTTTGATGTGGGTTGGCCCTTTAGGAACTCAGAGAAACAAGACAGACAGACCTGTTTCATCCCAGAAACCTCCCAGTTCCTGAGCCCTAGCCCTGGAAGTCTCAAAGCCATCACATCCAGAAATCTCTCTAGCCCCTGCTAGTGGTGTACTCACTTCGTCTTCCCCAGGACCACTAATTATTTCTCCATGTTTTCCTGTGAGATCTGAGGCCAGCTTTCTTCTTCCTCCCTCTGGCCTCTCCACGAACGATCTCCATTCTCTAGACAACATGTCTAGAACCGAGTCTTATAGGCACCGAGAGAGTGTGTCTTGAGGGCAGTTGGCGTTTCTAGGACACGAGTGACATCACAAAATTCCGAGAGCTCTCTGGGATACCGTGGAATTTCCAGAGAAGGGACTGCTGATGTCGTGAGGCACGGCCTTTACCTCCTTGCTGATATTTCTCCCCGAACTGACCGACCGACCGACCGACCGACCAACCGGAACCTGAGGTTTCCTTTCCAGGAGTCTCTCCTCCGACACAGAGGGAGCCATTCAAGATTTCCTCCTTCCAAAACCAGAAATTTCTCTCTGCTTCATTAATATCTTCTCACTACTTCCTGAACCCATGGGGAGTTAGTTAGTTGAACACTCACTTTTTTCATGAATGACCCTTCCTCCCTCTCCTGAACATCTCATATTACTGATTCATACTCAGTAAAACAGTAATATGAGAAATTAGGCCAGGAGGACATGGAAGATGAGGATTGAGTCTTCTGAAGTGAACAAGCACTTAGGGAAGGCTAAACTTAAGGGAATTTGACTCTGAGTGGCAAGACATGAATAGCTGCTGCCAAGGCACAGATACAGGCACCAACTGGGCCCTCGGCATCCTCCTGCATCATCAGAGCTGTGTGGGAAACTCAGCCCAAAGGAGGGGCCGTGTTCAAAGGGAGAGGGCATTTTTGAGGACAGCACTGTTTTCTTTTTCTTCTTTCTTTCTTTCTTTCTTTTTTTTCTTTCTTTCTTTCTTTCTTTCTTTCTTTTTTTTTTTCGAGACAGGGTTGTTCTGTAGTTTTTTTTTTTTTTTTGGAGCCTGTCCTGGAACTAGCTCTTGTAGACCAGGCTGGTCTTGAACTCACATGCTTTCTTTTTTTTTCTATTGGATATTTTTGACTTCTTTATCAAAGATCAGGTGTTCGAAGATGTGTGGATCGATATCCGGGTCTTCTATTCGGTTCCATTGGTCCTCCTGTCTGTTCTTATGCCAGGACCAGGCTGTTTTCAGAACTGTAGCTTACAGAGTGTTCTTGCAGGTGGGGCACAGAAGAGGTTAATTACGGTACCTTAGTTCTTCTGCTTTTCTAGCAGACCGGAGCCCAGCTGACAGGAATCCAGTAGAGATGGTGTCAAGGTTCACACTGACACTAACAGCTGTAACTTGAGCAGGATTTGTGATCCACATGAAATTTGCAATGAATTGCAGCAAATCTGTGACACTCTAACTTGCTCAGGCTCAGTATCTGAACATACAGATGTTTGCAATGATCACTGGCTTCAGGATTTTTTTTTTTTTGTTGTTGTTGTTGTTTTGTTTTTCCACGAGACAGGGTTTCCCTGTAGCTGAAGTTTAACGGCCTGGTGTTTTTGTGACTTACTGCTTCAAAGAACTTCTCCATTTCTTTATCCCTAAGGGAAAAGAAATATAATCACTAAATACATGTAAGTGTCTTTCAAATATTTTAGATCCCTCTGTTGAGAGTTCTCTGTTTAGGTCTGTACTCCATTTTTTAAAATTGGATTATTTGTTCTTTGGATGACCAATTTCTCGACTTCTTTGTGTATTTTGGAGATTAGTGAAGATCTTTTCCCATTCTGTAAGGCCGTCGTTTTGTCTTCTTGGCCATGTTCTTTGCTTTACAGAAGCTTTTCAGTTTCAGGAGGTCTCACTTATTAATTGTTTCTCTCAGTGTCTGTTTTTTTTTTTCTTTTTTTTTTCTTTTTTCTTTCTTTTTTTTTCTTTTTTTTCTTTTTTTCTTTTTTTCTTTTTTTCTTCTTCTTCTTTTCTTTTTTTTTCTTTTTTTCTCTCTTTAGTTTTTTTCTTTGTTCTTTTTTTTTGTTTTGTTTTTCTTTTTTTTTTCTTTTTTGTTTTTTTTCTTTTTCTCTCAGTGTCTGTGCTACTGGGGTTCTATTTAGCAAGCGTTCTCCTGTGCCAATGTGTTCAAGTGCATTTGATATTTTTATTTTTATATTCTTTTATTGTGGATGAAGTCAATTATTTGAACTCTCAAATATTTTTATTGTTATTATCTCTCTATTTGTTTGCTTATTTGTGGTTGTTCAACATAAGGTTTCGTTGTGTACCCTTGTATGCCCTGGGACTCACTTTGTAGACAAGACTGGCCTCAGACTCACAGAGAGTCATCTGCCTCTGCCTCCTAGTGCTGAGATTAAAGGCATGCACTAAACACCTTTTCTATATATTTATTTTCCTAATAATTTATTTATTTTCATTTTATTGTCATTGGTGTTTTGCCTGCATGTATGTCTATCTGAGGGTGTCCGATCTTGGAGTTACCGACAGCTGTTGACTGCCATGTGGGTGGTAAGGAATTGAACCTGGGTCCTCTGGAAGAGCAGTCAGAACTCTTAACCACAGAGCCATCTCTCTCCAGCCCTCACCTTTTTTTTTTTTGAAAACGGGGTTTCTCTGTGTCACTTTGCCTGGCCTTGAATCTCAATCTGCAGAACAAGGGAGCCTTAAACTCACAGTGATCTGCCTGCCTTGGTCTCCCTGATCTTGGAGGTGTTTTTATCATCTCTCTCTCTCTCTCTCTCTCTCTCTCTCTCTCTCTCTCTCTCTCTCTGTGTGTGTGTGTGTCTATCTAGCTATCTATCCATTCATTTATTAGTTTATGTATTTATTTATTTTTTGGTTGTTCTTGTTGTTTTCTGAGACAGGATTTCTCTCTAGCTTTGGAGTCTGTCCTGGATCCAGACCTGGTCACAGCTGTACCGGAAAATAAAATAAAACAAACAAACAAAAACAAAAACAAAGCAAAGCAAAGCAAAAGCCAGGCAGGACTGTCTGGTTGACCTTCCCTTTTCCCCTCCCCCATGGGCTCCTCAGAGGCGGTGCGGCCTCCTGCAGGGAATCCACAGAGCCTCTGCCCAAGGCTCTCCAGGGAACCCACTCTCTCCCTTTCCCCCAGCCCCAGGGCTGCCGGCCACATCTATCTCTCAGGCGTACATCTATCTCTCAGGCGTAGGTGGCGGGCACTCTGGCTATCCAGGACGTGACAGACACAGATACACAGAAGCAGGGAGGAACGGTGCCCACTCTCTCACTACATGCAGGCATGCAGGAGGAACAATGAAAGAATGAGAACTGGAGAGATGGAATTTCTGGAATGTCCAGAAACCACATGGTGGGGATCTAGTGACCTCTTTTGGTGACAGGGAGTACAGCACAGATTGGGTTCTTGTGCTCCTGAGATGTAACCCCCACAAGGCAGCAGCTCATAAGTGATTGTAAATCCAGTTTCACACAACTGCACATAAAATAAAGTTAAATAAATCATAAAAAAATTCTTTAAAAATTTGAAATTAAAATAAGTTCTACACAACCGGAAAGACTGTCTCAAATAAAAGTAAAATAAAATGTTCTAAAATAGGACAACTTCCCTGCCCCCCCACCCCCACAGGGACACACTTGGTGCAGACCAAGAGATACAAACAAAATTTGAAATTAAACTAAATGTACAAGAAACTGAGCCTGGTTATTGTGGTGCACATCTTTTATTCTATCATCAAAGAGACAGAGGCAGGTGGACCTCTGTGAATTCCCAGGCTTTATAGAGAGGCCCCCAACCCAAATAAAAAAAAAACATATATAAAAGTTTGACCAAACACCACCCCCCCCCCAAAAAAAAAGGAAGGAAGGAAGGAAAGAAGAAGGAGACATTATAAACTGTCTCCTTGGTCCTAGAAACTGGATCATGGGAATTTAGGACCTATGAGACAGTGCACGAGTCTTGTGATCTCACTTGGTAGATGAGTCTGGATTTTAACTCACAGATGTCCTTCTGCCTGTGTCTCCCACATGCTGGGATAAAGGGTTCCCTAATTCTTGAATGGCATACTGAAAGTAGTTATTTCTACTTGGTTTGCGTTTGATTTTTTTTTAAACAATCCATGCCTACTTATTTATTTATTTTTGGTTTTTCATGACAGGGTTTCTCTGTAGCTTTGGAACTAACCCTTGTAGACCAGGCTGGCCTCAAATTCACAAAGATCCACCTGCCTTTGCCTCCCAAGTGCTGGGATTAAAGGAATGTGCCACCACTACCCGCCTTTGTTTCTTTTATTTATTTTTGTTAAGCTCTACGTTTTTCTTTCTTCTCTTTCCATGCCTCCCCTTCAACCCTCTCCCAAGGTTCTGGCTATGACAAACAATGCTGCTATGAGCATAGTTGAGCCCATGTCCTCGTGGCACAATTGAGCATCCTTTACATATATACCTAAACGTGGTATTGCTGGGTCTTGAGGAAGGTTGTTTCCTAATTTTCTGAGAAATCGCCACACTGACATCCAAAGGGGGCGGTACCAGCTTGCATTCCCACCAGCGATGCAGGAGTGTTCCCTTTTCCCCACATCCTCTCCAGCATAAGTTGTCATCAGTGTTTTAGATCTTGGCCATTCTTACAGGTATAAAGTGGAATCTCAGAGCTGTTTTGATTTACATATCTCTGATGACTAAGGGTGTTGAACATCTCCTTAAGTGTCTTTCAGCCATTTTAGATTTCTCGGTTGAGAGTTCTCTGTTTAGGTCTGTACCTCCATGTTGTGAACTGGATTATTTGTTCTGAAATGACCAATGTCTTGAGTTCTTTGTATATTTTGGAGATCAGACCTCTGTCTGATGTGGGGTTAGTGAAGATCTTTGCCCATTCTGTAAGGCCGTCGTTTTGTCTTGTTGGCCATGTCCTTTGCTTTATAGAAGAAGCCTTTCAGTTTCCGAGGTCCATTGATTAATTTTGTGTCTCTCAGAGTCTGTGCTACTGGAGTAGATTTAGGAAGTGGTCTCCTGTGCCGATGCGTTCAAATGCTTTTTTTAAAAAATAAATATTTATTTATTATGTATACAATATTCTTTCTGTGTGTATGTCTGAAGGCAGAAGAGAGCACCAGAACCCTATTACAGATGGTTGTGAGCCACCATGTGGTTGCTGGGAATTGAACTCAGGACCTTTGGAAGAGCAGGCAATGCTCTTAACCGCTGAGCCATCTCTCCAGCCCCGTTCAAATGCTTTTGATATTTTTATTTTTATATTTTTTTTTATTGTGGATGAGGTCAATTATTTGAACTCTCAAATATTTTTATTGTTATTATCTGTTTGTTTATTTGTGGGTTTGCAACACGGGGTTTCCTTGTGTATCCTTGTATTGCCCTGGGACTCACTTTGTAAACAAGACTGGCCTCAGACTCACAGAGATCCGCCTGACTCTGCCCTTCTAGTGATGGCATTAAAGGCGTACACTAAACACATTTTTTTGAAAACAGGGTTTTTTCTGTGTCACTTTGCCTGTCCTGAATCTCAATCTGCAGAACAAAGTAGCCCTTAAACTCACAGTGATCTGCCTGCTTTGGTCTCCCTGATCTTGGAGGTGTTTTAATCATCTATCTATCTATCTATCTATCTATCTATCTATCTATCTATCTATCTATCTATCTATCTATCCATTCATTTCATTTATTAGTTTATTTATTTATTTTTTGTTTTCTGAGACAGGGTTTCTCTCTAGCTTTCCTTCTTGCTTGCTTGCTTGATTTTTTGCTTTCTTGCTCTCTTGCTTTTTTCCCCCTTCTTTATTAGTTAGTCTTGAGGCATGGTTTCTCTGTGTAACAGCCCTAGCTGTTCTCTCTCTCTCTCTCTCTCTCTCTCTCTCTCTCTCTCTCTCTCAAATATGTTTGGTTTGTGTTTTGCCTTTATGAGACAGGGTTTCTCTGCTGCTTTGGAGACTGTTGTTAAAACTAGCTCCCTTTCTTGTAGACCAGGCTGTCCTAAAACTCCCAATGATCCTGTTTCAGCTAAATACGGAGCCAGTGCTCTTGAATGCCCTTTGTCTGGTGAGGTCAAAAGCCACCCCCCACACACCAACCCCCCCCAACACACACACAAACCAAACACAGGCACAGGCACACCCAGAGGACACATAAATAAACTTTTAAATTAAGAAGAGCCTGGAGAGCTAGTTTCGCGGCTCTTCCAGAGAAATTGGGTTCAATTCCCAGCACCTGCATGGCAGCTCATAGTGATTGTAAATTTCAGTTTCTGGGTGATCTGACATCTTCAGACCATTGCACATAAAATAAAGTTAAGAAAATCATAAAAAAATTCCTTAAGAAATTGAAATTTAACTAAGTCCCACACAATTGGAAACACTCTCAAATAAAAGTAAAATAAATGGAAAAGAATACAGTGCTAAGTGCAGTTATGAAAAATGTTTTGAAATGTGATTACCTTCCCTGTCTCCCCCACATACACAAGCCACACTGAGAGAATTAAATAAAATCTGGGTAATCATTTATGTATCTGGCCTATGTCAGAGGGGCAGGGGAAGCTGAAGCCTTGTCCTTTGGCTCCAGGTTCCTCAGTCTACCTGCGTCAAAAACCTCGAGTGTATAGTGAGCCCATGTCTGTCCTGCCGGCAGCACTCAGGAAACTGGGAATACAAGGATCAGGAGATCATCTTCCAACAACCCAGCAAGTGCAAACCATCTGGTGGGAAAGAGACCCTCTAAAAGAAATCAATAAAATGACATTTTTATTTTTTTCTGTCGGAAGTGAAATGTTCCAAATAATTCACTGCATCAGTATTCCTGGAAATGATATCAAAATCAGAATTTTTCTTTTTTTTTAACATTTTATTTTATTCTTATTATTTTCATTTTTATTTTTTGGTTTTTCGAGACAGGGTTTCTCTGTGGTTTTTGGAGCCTGTCCTGGAACTAGCTCTTGTAGACCAGGCTGGTCTCGAAATCACAGAGATCCGCCTGCCTCTGCCTCCCAAGTGCTGGGATTAAAGGCGTGCGCCACCACTGCCTGGCGTAAATCAGAATTTTTCATATTATTCCATGGCTGTTGTAATTTTCTCTGTGGCAGACAGAGGCAGGCAGATCTCTGTGAGTTTGAGGCCAGCCTGGTCATCTACAGTTCCAGGACAGGTGCCAAAGCTAAGAGGAATCCTTGTCTCAGAAAATTTTTTTCTCTGCGTCTCACGTGTCGTGTGTCTTTCTCTAAGCAGGCCAGGAATCCTAAGCGCCTGTAGGTGATCTAGGAAATCTCCTGTAGCAGGGGCCCCTGGCCTCCACTCCTGGCCCCTGAGGGCACCTGGTAAAAGTGAGAAGGCAGATTTCAGAGACTAGTAAAGTTCAAGGTCACCAGCCCTTCCAACAGCTAGAACCTTTAAAGGGTGAGGCTACAACTTAATTGGCCTGCTTAGATATGGATATTTTTGTTGTGCGTTCTTGTTTTACAGGGCAGGAACAGACATCCAAGTGGGAATTTTCCACAGCTGTTTTAATTTTCCTCAGACTCGGTATTTAGTATGAGAAGTGGTGTGTGGGGTTGTACAAACACAACTACTGAAAAAGAACCCTAAGAAAGCAGTGCCTCCCTCCCCTCCCTCCCTCCTTCCTTCCCTCCCTCCCTCCCTCCCTCCCCTCCCTCCCCTCCCTCCCTCCCTCCCTCAGTTCCTCCCTCTCACCAAGCCATAATTGTGGCAGCCCCCTTGGCCCACATAGTCCTTTCATGATCAGTCAGGACACACTCTTCTTTTATTTTTGAATTTTGGGTGAAGTCAATTAATTGAGCTCTTAGATGATGATGATGATTATTATTAGTTTATTTGTGTTTTTTTTTTTTACATAGAGGTTCCCTGTGTCCCTGGAACTCACTTTGTAGACAAGGCTGGCCTCAGACTCACAGAGATCTAGCTGCCCCTGCCTCTACCTCTGCTTCTAGTGCCGGAATTAAAGGCCTGTACAAACACACTTTCCCCCCCTAAGTCAGGGTTTCTCTGTGTCTGTCGCTTTGCATGTCCTAAAACTCACACTGCAGAACGAGGTGGCCTCAAACTCACAGCGATTTGCCTGTTTCTGCCTCTCCTGATTCTGAGGCTGAGAACTGAGAATAAAGAAATGTGCTGCCAAAATATACTGCCGCTGCTGCAATTAAAAAAATAAATTAAAATAAAATAACCTGAGATAAACAAAGAAAAAAGGAAAACACCTGTTTTTTCCTTCCTTCCTTCCTTCCTTCCTTCCTTCCTTCCTTCCTTCCTTCCTTTCTTTTTCCTTACTTGTTTTTTTTCTGTTTTCTTCTTTTATTATTATTATTATTATTTTTGGTGAAGGGTTTCTCTGTATAATACCTTTAACTCACTATATAAACCAGGCTGTCATCTTGGTAACATTATGGTTTTGTATTTTCTTATTTCTTGTCTGTAAATCAACAAATCAACATTTCTTCTCTCTCTCTCTCTCTCACTCATTTAATTTATGTTTTATTTTATTTTGGTTTGTGTTCTTGTTTTGATTTTTCAAGGAAGGGTTTCTCTGTTGCTTTGGAGCCTGTCTTTGGAACTAGCTCTTGTCAACCAGAGCTGGCTGGCCTCAAACTCCCAGAGATCCACCTGCCTCTCTGCCAGATATGGAACCAGTCATCTTGGTTAGTTCAAAAGCCACCCCATAAACACACACACACACACAACACACACACACACACACACACACACACACAGAGGCACATCCAGAGAAACATACTTTTTTTTTTTTTGGTTTTTCGAGACAGGGTTTCTCTGTGGCTTTGGAGCCTGTCCCTGGAACTAGCTCTGTAGACCAGGCTGGTCTCGAACTCACAGGAGATCCGCCTGCCTCTGCTTCCCGAGTGCTGGGATTAAAGGCTTGCGCCACCACTGCCCTGCGATGCCCCTACTATAAAAAATGGACCTTTTGCCACAGTGTCAGAAGCCCAAACTCTGCCTGTGGTCTCAGCTAGCTGATAAGCTTCTGTGACTCGCGGTGTGTTTGTATTTTTAAGTTTGTTTTTGGTTTATTAGACTTGGTGGTGTTCTCATCTTTGCATGACCCCCCCCCCTCGACCCAACATTTAAGTGTCTTTCAACCATTTTAGATCCCTCTGTTGAGAGTTCTCTGTTTAGGTCTGTACTCCATTTTTTAAAATTGGATTATTTGTTCTTTGGATGACCAATTTCTCGAGTTCTTTGTGTATTTTGGAGATTAGTGAAGATCTTTTCCCATTCTGTAAGGCCGTCGTTTTGTCTTCTTGGCCATGTTCTTTGCTTTACAGAAGCTTTTCAGTTTCAGGAGGTCTCACTTATTAATTGTTTCTCTCAGTGTCTGTTTTTTTTTTCTTTTTTTTCTTTCTTTTTTTTCTTTTTTCTTTTTTTTTCTTCTTCTTTTTTCTTTTTTTTCCTGTTTTTTCTTTTTTTTTCTCTCTTTAGTTTTTTTCTTTGTTCTTTTTTTTTGTTTTTTTTTCTTTTGTTTTTTTTCTTTTTCTCTCAGTGTCTGTGCTACTGGGGTTCTATTTAGCAAGCGTTCTCCTGTGCCAATGTGTTCAAGTGCATTTGATATTTTTATTTTTATATTCTTTTATTGTGGATGAAGTCAATTATTTGAACTCTCAAATATTTTTATTGTTATTATCTCTCTATTTGTTTGCTTATTTGTGGTTGTTCACCAACTTGACTATCTAGAGGAAGTAAAAGTCGTAACAAGGTTTCCGTAGGTGAACCTGCGGAAGGATCATTAACGTGAGAGAGCAGCGGCGGCGGCGCTGCCCGCCCGCTCGCCTGCCTCGCCCGAGTTCTCGCCGGGAGGCGCGCTCCCCGGGTCGCACGTGTGTTGTGCGCACGGAAGTGTGCGTGCGCACGGGCGCGCGTGGCGGTCGTGAGAGAGAGGTCGAGAGAGGGGGAAGGGGGACGGGCGCCGGCTCGCCCGCCCTCCTCACCCCGTCCGAGGACCCGTGTCTGGCTCTGCCGCTGGCGGCTCATGGCGGACGGCGGCTCTCTTCCCGCTCTTGCTCTCCTCCGTCCACTCCCGCTGCTTGCCTCACCGCACTGCAGCGGCCCGCGGGTGTGTCCCCTCTTTCCCGGGCGCGCGCCTTTCCCTCTCCATCCCTCTTCCCGGGGGAGGATGGGCGAGGGTCTGGCGGCGCCCCGGGCCCCCTCTCGCCGCCGACCTCCGCTCGCGCGCCATGGCGCCGCAGCGTGCCTGTCGGGGAGGCGGCGGAGGTTGGGCGCACTTTTTTTTCCCCCCTCTCCACCTCCTTCTCCAAAGGACCGGGGTAGACCAGTAGTGCCTCCCACCGGGCGGGAGGCCATTTTTTTCCCCCGGGGATGCGGCGGGTCGACCAGATGTCCTGCTGGACTCTTTTTTTTTTTTTTTTTTTTTAATGTATAATATATATTATATCTTCCTAGACCTGACGGGTCGACCAGTTGTCTCTGTGCACTTCCTTTTTTTTTGAGGGACTGGAAGCGGGTCGACCAGTTGTCTGATTAAATATTTGGCCTTAAAATGCTAAGTACCGGGGTCGACCAGTTGGCCTTGTGAACTTGGGTCGACCAGTTGTCTTTTTCCATGTCTTGATTGACTGATGTCATTCTTCAATGTGTTGGTGGTTAGTTTATCTCTTTTGTTCTCTATGCCAACACGCCCCACTCACCAAACACTTTTTTTTTAATTTATTTATTTACTTATTTTTATTTTACTTTTTTATTATTTATTTATTTATACATACATACATACATCCTGTCTATCTGTCCAGATGGGGCAGGGGTAGAAGGGGCTAGCTATGAGAGGAAGGTGCTCGGTGGGCATCCAGTTGTAAATAAGGCTGGGAATAAATAGCTGAATATTAATTCATTTGAGTAATATTAAAACTGTTCAAGTAGAAAACAATTGCTTTCTTTTTCTGTTTGCCCAGAGATCTGACTGACTGCAACTTGGAAAGAAGACGGCCCTGCTGGACAGAGACCTCCCTCCTGCTTTGGGTGGGTCGACCAGTTTACATGTTTATTTCCACGTTTTGTCTTTTATGGATTGAATGGATGTGTCTCTCTCTCTTTTTTTTTTTTTTTTGGTTTTTCGAGACAGGGTTTCTCTGTGGCTTTGGAGCCTGTCCTGGAACTAGCACTGTAGACCAGGCTGGTCTCGAACTCACAGAGATCCTCCTACCTCTGCCTCCCGAGTACTGGGATTAAAGGCGTGCGCCACCATCGCCCGGCTCTCTTTTTTTTTTCACGATTGCTTGCTTGCTTGCTTGCTTACTTACTTACTTACTTACTATCTGTTCAGCCCATCTCATTTACTTACTTCTTTAAAAAAAATGACCCACCTAGTTATTTACTTACTTACTTACTTACTTACTTGTTCATTCATTCCTTCACTTCCTTATCTTCTTTCATATATCTGTTTATTTATCTGCTGATTTAGCGTGACTCATTTACTTATTGAATGTTTCAATTATTATTTAGTTTTATTCATTTATTCATTCTTTATGTCTATTTTTATGTATGTATTTACTTACTTTCTTAATTTTTTTTTTACTTTTTAAAATTTACTTAATTTTTTTCTTTCTTTGGGAATGTAGATTCTTTCTTCCTTTCTTCCTTTCTTTCCTTCTTTCTGTCTCCTGACTGTCACTGGCTAAGAAAATGGTGGCCTCCATGTCACTGGTCAGCATAGCAGCTCCTAAAATGGAATTTGATGAAGGGATACATAGATAGATAGATAGATAGATAGATAGATAGATAGATAGATAGATAGATAGATGGGATGTGCACACGCTCACACAGACACACACACACACACACACATATGCACGCACGTGCATGACATGTACAGATGGGGGGCGATTCCAATGTTTTCAGAGGAAGGTGCTCGCTGGTAATAATAAATGTGCTGGTAAATAAGGCTGGAAATAGCTGAATATTAAATCATTAAAACTCTTCAAATAAATAAAAAGCAATTCCATTTCTCTCTCTCTCTCTTTCTCACCATATACCAGCACATCTGAACTGACTGCAACATACAAAAGAAGAAGAAACACGGAAAGAAGACATCCCTGCTGGACAGGATCTGAGATGAGAATAAATTCATCGAATGGCTGCCAACAGCATTTCATTGAGAAGAGATTCCACATTTTATGCTGTACAGTTACTTAGTTAGATAGATAGATAAAGAGAGGCCTGTGAACTGGGGTGGGCTGTGGCTTCTCAGGTCACCTCAGGTCAGGGAGGGGCTGAGGAGTGTCCCATTGGCCTTGACAATAGGCAGGAGTCAGAGGTTAATGTCAGGGCAGGGCCTGAGAGTTCCTCAAAGGGAATGAATGGAGACCCTTGCTTACCTAAGAAATGCCTGACCTTGGAAAAGGACTTGTGGAAAGCGGGCCCTTGAAACTGTGGTTTCACGTCTTACTAGAAAGCTCCCTCTTGGAAGGGAAAGTCATCGTGATATCTTACTCTTTTCCCAAGGATACCCTACCTACCCTTCTGATCATTCTTACTGAATTAAGTCTTCCACTGCAAATAAATAAATAAATAAATAATAAATGAAGTGGGTGAGTGAGTGAGTGAGTGAGTAAGTAAGTAAGTAAGTAAGTAAACAAGCAAATACGTGGATGGACAAATAAATACAAAGTTTGCTGTTGTTGACTGACTTTTGATTTCATAATGAATCTCTCTCTCTCTCTCACACACACACACACACACACACACACACACACACACTAAATATACAATAAAAGGAAGCATAACACCTTTACTCAGGGGGCAGAGTGAACTCTGAAAGTTTTCCAGGCGGGGGGGGGGAGAGACAGAATATAAGAACAAAATGAGAAACAAGGAAAAATAGTGTTGGCTGGCTGGCCGGCTTTCAGTTCCCTGACAGAAATGAGCACATTGTGGAGGAAACACAAAGTTGTTACACTATGTGGGTGTGATGAGGAGAGATTGTGAGTGAGTGTCCTGTCAGAACAAAGTTAGTCCCATAGTTGATGAAATTCATTATCCCAAAACTTCAGCAGAATATATCCCAAGTTTGCAAATGTGTGATCAGCTTGTGACAGGTTGGGCTGGAGATGCTGAGAACTGGGGAGCCCTCAATGCAAGAGCAGACACTCATTCCCATGAAGAGGGAGAGAGGGAGGGAGGGAGGGAGGGAGGGATCATTCATTCCTATACTCAAGTTTAAAGAAAGATGAGTGGCTATCTATGGAGAGACCACTCACAGATATGAAAAATCATTTCCTAAAAATCAAATTTCTCAGTCAGTATGCAACTGCTATGGTGCTTCTCCTAGATAGAGCAAAACACACAAACAAACTGATTCCTTGATCTAGAGCCACAGTGCACATGCTGTGGAAAAGGGGACATGGCCAACTTGAATCACAATATTCATCAGAGCATGAAAAGAGCGTAAAAAGGACACAGAGGAGAGATAATTGTGGTCCTTCCTCCCTCCCTCCCTCCCTCCCTCCCTCCCTCCCTCCCTCCCTCCTTCCCTCAGGAAGTGACTGACAGATGAGACTTTGTCCAAGCAGGTTCTGTCTGAAATACCAGACTTGAGTTTCGCCCTCTGTGGGTATTAGCTAATCAGTCCTCCCTTCTTTCTGTAGGAAGGTGGTGCATGTCTCTCAGAACTTACCTGGTTTCCTCTGCACCAGGTGAACCAGGGAAAAGCTTTCTAAGCCTTATTCAGACCCATAGAGGCTGCGCTGTGTGTGACTTCAGAGACCTCAGGGAGTATAGGGGTGGGTGGGTGCTTGATGCTTCAGACTCATGTCATTGAAGGACATAACATAGTCTGGATTCACAGAGATTCACAACACAGAGCCATTGTCACTTACTAACAGCTCAGGACACCCAGAGCTAACAAGAAATTGCAGTCTCAGCCGGGCTTTAATCACAGCACACACACAGATCTCTGTGAATTCAAAGATGGCCTGATTTACAGAGTGAGTTTTAGGACAGCCCAAGATACACAAAGAAACCCTTTCTTGAAAAACAAAGCAAAACAGCAAAAGAAAGAAAGACAAGGAAAAAGAAAAAAATGGCAGTCTCTTTCCACTCTCTCCTCCATTGGCTCTTAAAGAGCTCTCAAGCTGAACTGGAGACCATGGTGTCACTCAAAACTGGGAAGCCAGAAACCTTAGGGGGGTCACAGGAGTCGGACTGACTGCAGCACTTGATGCCTCAACCCTGCTAATGGCTGTGATATAAGGCATGGTAAAATACGGGCTTTGGCAGAGCACTACTCCCCTTTCTCTATTATTATTGCTACACAACGAAAAGGACCGGGGGGGGGGTGAAGATGTGCAGTCAGTGCTGGTATTGAAATCTCACTGACTCCTTCCGCACTCCTTGTCAAGTCCCGACTTTGTCAAATCAACTATCGTGAATCTTTGATGTGGGTTGGCCCTTTAGGAACTCAGAGAAACAAGACAGACAGACCTGTTTCATCCCAGAAACCTCCCAGTTCCTGAGCCCTAGCCCTGGAAGTCTCAAAGCCATCACATCCAGAAATCTCTCTAGTCCCTGCTAGTGGTGAACTCACTTCGTCTTCCCCAGGACCACTAATTATTTCTCCATGTTTTCCTGTGAGATCTGAGGCCAGCTTTCTTCTTCCTCCCTCTGGCCTCTCCACGAACGATCTCCATTCTCTAGACAACATGTCTAGAACCTAGTCTTATAGGCACCGAGAGAGTGTGTCTTGAGGGCAGTTGGCGTTTCTAGGACATGAGTGACATCACAAAATTCCGAGAGCTCTCTGGGATACCGTGGAATTTCCAGAGAAGGGACTGCTGATGTCGTGAGGCACGGCCTTTACCTCCTTGCTGATATTTCTCCCCGAACTGACCGACCGACCGACCGACCGACCAACCGGAACCTGAGGTTTCCTTTCCAGGAGTCTCTCCTCCGACACAGAGGGAGCCATTCAGGATTTCCTCCTTCCAAAACCAGAAATTTCTCTCTGCTTCATTAATATCTTCTCACTACTTCCTGAACCCATGGGGAGTTAGTTAGTTGAACACTCACTTTTTTCATGAATGACCCTTCCTCCCTCTCCTGAACATCTCATATTACTGATTCATACTCAGTAAAACAGTAATATGAGAAATTAGGCCAGGAGGACATGGAAGATGAGGGTTGAGTCTTCTGAAGTGAACAAGCACTTAGGGAAGGCTAAACTTAAGGGAATTTGACTCTGAGTGGCAAGACATGAATAGCTGCTGCCAAGGCACAGATACAGGCACCAACTGGGCCCTCGGCATCCTCCTGCATCATCAGAGCTGTGTGGGAAACTCAGCCCAAAGGAGGGGCCGTGTTCAAAGGGAGAGGGCATTTTCGAGGACAGCACTGTTTTCTTTTTCTTCTTTCTTTCTTTCTTTCTTTCTTTCTTTCTTTCTTTTTTTTTTTTTCGAGACAGGGTTGTTCTGTAGTTTTTTTTTTTTGGAGCCTGTCCTGGAACTAGCTCTTGTAGACCAGGCTGGTCTTGAACTCACATGCTTTCTTTTTTTTTCTATTGGATATTTTTGACTTCTTTATCAAAGATCAGGTGTTCGAAGATGTGTGGATCGATATCCGGGTCTTCTATTCGGTTCCATTGGTCCTCCTGTCTGTTCTTATGCCAGGACCAGGCTGTTTTCAGAACTGTAGCTTACAGAGTGTTCTTGCAGGTGGGGCACAGAAGAGGTTAATTACGGTACCTTAGTTCTTCTGCTTTTCTAGCAGACCGGAGCCCAGCTGACAGGAATCCAGTAGAGATGGTGTCAAGGTTCACACTGACACTAACAGCTGTAACTTGAGCAGGATTTGTGATCCACATGAAATTTGCAATGAATTGCAGCAAATCTGTGACACTCTAACTTGCTCAGGCTCAGTATCTGAACATACAGATGTTTGCAATGATCACTGGCTTCAGGATTTTTTTTTTGTTGTTGTTGTTGTTGTTTTGTTTTTCCACGAGACAGGGTTTCCCTGTAGCTGAAGTTTAACGGCCTGGTGTTTTTGTGACTTACTGCTTCAAAGAACTTCTCCATTTCTTTATCCCTAAGGGAAAAGAAATATAATCACTAAATACATTTAAGTGTCTTTCAACCATTTTAGATCCCTCTGTTGAGAGTTCTCTGTTTAGGTCTGTACTCCATTTTTTAAAATTGGATTATTTGTTCTTTGGATGACCAATTTCTCGACTTCTTTGTGTATTTTGGAGATTAGTGAAGATCTTTTCCCATTCTGTAAGGCCGTCGTTTTGTCTTGTTGGCCATGTTCTTTGCTTTACAGAAGCTTTTCAGTTTCAGGAGGTCTCACTTATTAATTGTTTCTCTCAGTGTCTGTTTTTTTTTCTTTTTTCTTTCTTTTTTTTTCTTTTTTTTCTTTTTTTCTTTTTTTCTTTTTTTTCTTCTTGTTCTTTTCTTTTTTTTTCTTTTTTTTTCTCTCTTTAGTTTTTTTCTTTGTTCTTTTTTTATTGTTTTGTTTTTCTTTTTTTTTCCTTTTTTCTTTTTTTTCTTTTTCTCTCAGTGTCTGTGCTACTGGGGTTCTATTTAGCAAGCGTTCTCCTGTGCCAATGTGTTCAAGTGCATTTGATATTTTTATTTTTATATTCTTTTATTGTGGATGAAGTCAATTATTTGAACTCTCAAATATTTTTATTGTTATTATCTCTCTATTTGTTTGCTTATATGTGGTTGTTCAACATAAGGTTTCGTTGTGTACCCTTGTATGACCTGGGACTCACTTTGTAGACAAGACTGGCCTCAGAATCACAGAGAGTCATCTGCCTCTGCCTCCTAGTGCTGAGATTAAAGGCATGCACTAAACACCTTTTCTATATATTTATTTTCCTAATAATTTATTTATTTTCATTTTATTGTCATTGGTGTTTTGCCTGCATGTATGTCTATCTGAGGGTGTCCGATCTTGGAGTTACCGACAGCTGTTGACTGCCATGTGGGTGGTAAGGAATTGAACCTGGGTCCTCTGGAAGAGCAGTCAGAACTCTTAACCACAGAGCCATCTCTCTCCAGCCCTCACCTTTTTTTTTTTTTGAAAACGGGGTTTCTCTGTGTCACTTTGCCTGGCCTTGAATCTCAATCTGCAGAACAAGGGAGCCTTAAACTCACAGTGATCTGCCTGCCTTGGTCTCCCTGATCTTGGAGGTGTTTTTATCATCTCTCTCTCTCTCTCTCTCTCTCTCTCTCTCTCTCTCTCTCTCTCTCTGTGTGTGTGTGTGTGTCTGGCTATCTAGCTATCTATCCATTCATTTATTAGTTTATGTATTTATTTATTTTTTGGTTGTTCTTGTTGTTTTCTGAGACAGGATTTCTCTCTAGCTTTGGAGTCTGTCCTGGATCCAGACCTGGTCACAGCTGTACCGGAAAATAAAATAAAACAAACAAACAAAAACAAAAACAAAGCAAAGCAAAGCAAAAGCCAGGCAGGACTGTCTGGTTGACCTTCCCTTTTCCCCTCCCCCATGGGCTCCTCAGAGGCGGTGCGGCCTCCTGCAGGGAATCCACAGAGCCTCTGCCCAAGGCTCTCCAGGGAACCCACTCTCTCCCTTTCCCCCAGCCCCAGGGCTGCCGGCCACATCTATCTCTCAGGCGTAGGTGGCGGGCACTCTGGCTATCCAGGACGTGACAGACACAGATACACAGAAGCAGGGAGGAACGGTGCCCACTCTCTCACTACATGCAGGCATGCAGGAGGAACAATGAAAGAATGAGAACTGGAGAGATGGAATTTCTGGAATGTCCAGAAACCACATGGTGGGGATCTAGTGACCTCTTTTGGTGACAGGGAGTACAGCACAGATTGGGTTCTTGTGCTCCTGAGATGTAACCCCCACAAGGCAGCAGCTCATAAGTGATTGTAAATCCAGTTTCACACAACTGCACATAAAATAAAGTTAAATAAATCATAAAAAAATTCTTTAAAAATTTGAAATTAAAATAAGTTCTACACAACCGGAAAGACTGTCTCAAATAAAAGTAAAATAAAATGTTCTAAAATAGGACAACTTCCCTGCCCCCCCCACCCCCACAGGGACACACTTGGTGCAGACCAAGAGATACAAACAAAATTTGAAATTAAACTAAATGTACAAGAAACTGAGCCTGGTTATTGTGGTGCACATCTTTTATTCTATCATCAAAGAGACAGAGGCAGGTGGACCTCTGTGAATTCCCAGGCTTTATAGAGAGGCCCCCAACCCAAATAAAAAAAAAACATATATAAAAGTTTGACCAAACACCACCCCCCCCCCAAAAAAAAAAGGAAGGAAGGAAGGAAAGAAGAAGGAGACATTATAAACTGTCTCCTTGGTCCTAGAAACTGGATCATGGGAATTTAGGACCTATGAGACAGTGCACGAGTCTTGTGATCTCACTTGGTAGATGAGTCTGGATTTTAACTCACAGATGTCCTTCTGCCTGTGTCTCCCACATGCTGGGATAAAGGGTTCCCTAATTCTTGAATGGCATACTGAAAGTAGTTATTTCTACTTGGTTTGCGTTTGATTTTTTTTTAAACAATCCATGCCTACTTATTTATTTATTTTTGGTTTTTCATGACAGGGTTTCTCTGTAGCTTTGGAACTAACCCTTGTAGACCAGGCTGGCCTCAAATTCACAAAGATCCACCTGCCTTTGCCTCCCAAGTGCTGGGATTAAAGGAATGTGCCACCACTACCCGCCTTTGTTTCTTTTATTTATTTTTGTTAAGCTCTACGTTTTTCTTTCCTCTCTTTCCATGCCTCCCCTTCAACCCTCTCCCAAGGTTCTGGCTATGACAAACAATGCTGCTATGAGCATAGTTGAGCCCATGTCCTCGTGGCACAATTGAGCATCCTTTACATATATACCTAAACGTGGTATTGCTGGGTCTTGAGGAAGGTTGTTTCCTAATTTTCTGAGAAATCGCCACACTGACATCCAAAGGGGGCGGTACCAGCTTGCATTCCCACCAGCGATGCAGGAGTGTTCCCTTTTCCCCACATCCTCTCCAGCATAAGTTGTCATCAGTGTTTTAGATCTTGGCCATTCTTACAGGTATAAAGTGGAATCTCAGAGCTGTTTTGATTTACATATCTCTGATGACTAAGGGTGTTGAACATCTCCTTAAGTGTCTTTCAGCCATTTTAGATTTCTCGGTTGAGAGTTCTCTGTTTAGGTTTGTACCTCCATGTTGTGAACTGGATTATTTGTTCTTGAAATGACCAATGTCTTGAGTTCTTTGTATATTTTGGAGATCAGACCTCTGTCTGATGTGGGGTTAGTGAAGATCTTTGCCCATTCTGTAAGGCCGTCGTTTTGTCTTGTTGGCCATGTCCTTTGCTTTATAGAAGAAGCCTTTCAGTTTCACGAGGTCCCATTGATTAATTTTGTGTCTCTCAGAGTCTGTGCTACTGGAGTTAGATTTAGGAAGTGGTCTCCTGTGCCGATGCGTTCAAATGCTTTTTTTAAAAAAATAAATATTTATTTATTATGTATACAATATTCTTTCTGTGTGTATGTCTGAAGGCCAGAAGAGAGCACCAGACCCTATTACAGATGGTTGTGAGCCACCATGTGGTTGCTGGGAATTGAACTCAGGACCTTTGGAAGAGCAGGCAATGCTCTTAACCGCTGAGCCATCTCTCCAGCCCCCGTTCAAATGCTTTTGATATTTTTATTTTTATATTTTTTTTTTATTGTGGATGAGGTCAATTATTTGAACTCTCAAATATTTTTATTGTTATTATCTGTTTGTTTATTTGTGGGTTTGCAACACGGGGTTTCCTTGTGTATCCTTGTATGCCCTGGGACTCACTTTGTAAACAAGACTGGCCTCAGACTCACAGAGATCCGCCTGACTCTGCCTTCTAGTGATGGCATTAAAGGCGTACACTAAACACATTTTTTTTGAAAACAGGGTTTTTCTGTGTCACTTTGCCTGTCCTGAATCTCAATCTGCAGAACAAAGTAGCCTTAAACTCACAGTGATCTGCCTGCTTTGGTCTCCCTGATCTTGGAGGTGTTTTATCATCTATCTATCTATCTATCTATCTATCTATCTATCTATCTATCTATCTATCTATCTATCTATCCATTCATTTCATTTATTAGTTTATTTATTTATTTTTTTGTTTTCTGAGACAGGGTTTCTCTCTAGCTTTCCTTCTTGCTTGCTTGCTTGATTTTTTTGCTTTCTTGCTCTCTTGCTTTTTTCCCCCTTCTTTTATTAGTTAGTTCTTGAGGCATGGTTTCTCTGTGTAACAGCCCTAGCTGTTCTCTCTCTCTCTCTCTCTCTCTCTCTCTCTCTCTCTCTCTCTCTCTCTCAAATATGTTTGGTTTTGTGTTTTGCTTTATGAGACAGGGTTTCTCTGCTGCTTTGGAGACTGTTGTTAAAACTAGCTCCTTTCTTGTAGACCAGGCTGTCCTAAAACTCCCAATGATCCTGTTTCTGCTAAATATGGAGCCAGTGCTCTTGAATGCCTTTGTCTGGTGAGGTCAAAAGCCACCCCCCCACACACAACCCCCCCCAACACACACACAAACCAAACACAGGCACAGGCACACCCAGAGACACATAAATAAACTTTTAAATTAAGAAGAGCCTGGAGAGCTAGTTTCGCGGCTCTTCCAGAGAAATTGGGTTCAATTCCCAGCACCTGCATGGCAGCTCATAGTGATTGTAAATTCAGTTTCTGGGTGATCTGACATCTTCAGACCATTGCACATAAAATAAAGTTAAGAAAATCATAAAAAAATTCCTTAAGAAATTGAAATTTAACTAAGTCCCACACAATTGGAAACACTCTCAAATAAAAGTAAAATAAATGGAAAAGAATACAGTGCTAAGTGCAGTTATGAAAATGTTTTGAAATGTGATACCTTCCCTGTCTCCCCCACATACACAAGCCACACTGAGAGATTTAAATAAAATCTGGGTAATCATTTATGTATCTGGCCTATGTCAGAGGGGCAGGGGAAGCTGAAGCCTTGTCCTTTGGGCTCCAGGTTCTCAGTACTGCGTCAAAAACTCGAGTGTATAGTGAGCCCATGTCTGTCCTGCCGGCAGCACTCAGGAACTGGGAATACAAGGATCAGGAGATCATCTTCAACAACCCAGCAAGTGCAAACCATCCTGGTGGGAAAGAGACCCTCTAAAAGAAATCAATAAAATGACATTTTTATTTTTTTCTGTCGGAAGTGAAAATGTTCCAAATAATTCACTGCATCAGTATTCCTGGAAATGATATCAAAATCAGAATTTTTCTTTTTTTTTTAACATTTTATTTTATTCTTATTATTTTCATTTTTATTTTTTTGGTTTTTCGAGACAGGGTTTCTCTGTGGTTTTGGAGCCTGTCCTGGAACTAGCTCTTGTAGACCAGGCTGGTCTCGAAATCACAGAGATCCGCCTGCCTCTGCCTCCCAAGTGCTGGGATTAAAGGCGTGCGCCACCACTGCCTGGCGTAAATCAGAATTTTTCATATTATTCCATGGCTGTTGTAATTTTCTCTGTGGCAGACAGAGGCAGGCAGATCTCTGTGAGTTTGAGGCCAGCCTGGTCATCTACAGTTCCAGGACAGGTGCCAAAGCTAAGAGAATCCTTGTCTCAGAAAATTTTTTTCTCTGCGTCTCACGTGTCGTGTGTCTTTCTCTAAGCAGGCCCAGGAATCCTAAGCGCCTGTAGGTGATCTAGGAAATCTCCTGTAGCAGGGGCCCTGGCCTCCACTCCTGGCCCCTGAGGGCACCTGGTAAAAGTGAGAAGGCAGATTTCAGAGACTAGTAAAGTTCAAGGTCACCAGCCCTTCCCAACAGCTAGAACCTTTAAAGGGTGAGGCTACAACTTAATTGGCCTGCTTAGATATGGATATTTTTGTTGTGGTTCTTGTTTTACAGGGCAGGAACAGACATCCAAGTGGGAATTTTCCACAGCTGTTTTAATTTTCTCAGACTCGGTATTTAGTATGAGAAGTGGTGTGTGGGGTTGTACAAACACAACTACTGAAAAAGAACCCTAAGAAAGCAGGCCTCCCTCCCTCCCTCCCTCCTTCCTTCCCTCCCTCCCTCCCTCCCTCCCTCCCTCCCTCCCTCCCTCCCTCCCTCCCTCCCTCAGTTCCTCCCTCTCACCAAGCCATAATTGTGGCAGCCCCTTGGCCGACATAGTCCTTTCACTGATCAGTCAGACACACTCTTTTTTTATTTTTGAATTTTGGGTGAAGTCAATTAATTGAGCTCTTAGATGATGATGATGATGATTATTATTATTAGTTTATTTGTGTTTTTTTTTTACATAGAGGTTCCCTGTGTCCCTGGAACTCACTTTGTAGACAAGGCTGGCCTCAGACTCACAGAGATCTAGCTGCCCCTGCCTCTACCTCTGCTTCCTAGTGCCGGAATTAAAGGCCTGTACTAAACACACTTTCCCCCCCTAAGTCAGGGTTTCTCTGTGTCTGTCGCTTTGCCTGTCCTAAAACTCACACTGCAGAACGAGGTGGCCTCAAACTCACAGCGATTTGCCTGTTTCTGCCTCTCCTGATTTCTGAGGGCTGAGAACTGAGAATAAAGAAATGTGCTGCCCAAAATATACTGCCGCTGCTGCAATTAAAAAAATAAATTAAAATAAAATAACCTGAGATAAACAAAGAAAAAAAGGAAAACACCTGTTTTTTCCTTCCTTCCTTCCTTCCTTCCTTCCTTCCTTCCTTCCTTCCTTCCTTCCTTCCTTTCTTTTTCCTTACTTGTTTTTTTTTCTGTTTTCTTCTTTTATTATTATTATTATTATTTTTGGTGAAGGGTTTCTCTGTATAATACCTTTAACTCACTATATAAACCAGGCTGTCATCTTGGTAACATTATGGTTTTGTATTTTCTTATTTCTTGTCTGTAAATCAACAAATCAACATTTCTTCTCTCTCTCTCTCTCACACTCATTTAATTTATGTTTTATTTTATTTTTGGTTTGTGTTCTTGTTTTGATTTTCAAGGAAGGGTTTCTCTGTTGCTTTGGAGCCTGTCTTTGGAACTAGCTCTTGTCAACCAGGCTGGCTGGCCTCAAACTCCCAGAGATCCACCTGCCTCTCTGCCAGATATGGAACCAGTCATCTTGGTTAGTTCAAAAGCCACCCCATAAACACACACACACACACAACACACACACACACACACACACACACACAGAGGCACATCCAGAGAAACATACTTTTTTTTTTTTTGGTTTTTCGAGACAGGGTTTCTCTGTGGCTTTGGAGCCTGTCCTGGAACTAGCTCTGTAGACCAGGCTGGTCTCGAACTCACAGAGATCTGCCTGCCTCTGCTTCCCGAGTGCTGGGATTAAAGGCTTGCGCCACCACTGCCCTGCGATGCCCCTACTATAAAAATGGGTTTCAGAAACCGGCCTTTTGCCACAGTGTCAGAAGCCCAAACTCTGCCTGTGGTCTCAGCTAGCTGATAAGCTTCTGTGACTCGCGGTGTGTTTGTATTTTTAAGTTTGTTTTTGGTTTATTAGACTTGGTGGTGTTCTCATCTTTGCATGACCCCCCCCTCGACCCAACATTTAAGTGTCTTTCAACCATTTTAGATCCCTCTGTTGAGAGTTCTCTGTTTAGGTCTGTACTCCATTTTTTAAAATTGGATTATTTGTTCTTTGGATGACCAATTTCTCGAGTTCTTTGTGTATTTTGGAGATTAGTGAAGATCTTTTCCCATTCTGTAAGGCCGTCGTTTTGTCTTCTTGGCCATGTTCTTTGCTTTACAGAAGCTTTTCAGTTTCAGGAGGTCTCACTTATTAATTGTTTCTCTCAGTGTCTGTTTTTTTTTCTTTTTTTTCTTTCTTTTTTTTCTTTTTTCTTTTTTTTTCTTCTTTTTTCTTTTTTTTCCTGTTTTTTTCTTTTTTTCTCTCTCTTTAGTTTTTTTCTTTGTTCTTTTTTTTTGTTTTTTTTTCTTTTGTTTTTTTTCTTTTTCTCTCAGTGTCTGTGCTACTGGGGTTCTATTTAGCAAGCGTTCTCCTGTGCCAATGTGTTCAAGTGCATTTGATATTTTTATTTTTATATTCTTTTATTGTGGATGAAGTCAATTATTTGAACTCTCAAATATTTTTATTGTTATTATCTCTCTATTTGTTTGCTTATTTGTGGTTGTTCACCAACTTGACTATCTAGAGGAAGTAAAAGTCGTAACAAGGTTTCCGTAGGTGAACCTGCGGAAGGATCATTAACGTGAGAGAGCAGCGGCGGCGGCTCTGCCCGCCCGCTCGCCTGCCTCGCCCGAGTTCTCGCCGGGAGGCGCGCTCCCCGGGTCGCACGTGTGTTGTGCGCACGGAAGTGTGCGTGCGCACGGGCGCGCGTGGCGGTCGTGAGAGAGAGGTCGAGAGAGGGGGAAGGGGGACGGGCGCCGGCTCGCCCGCCCTCCTCGCCCCGTCCGAGGACCCGTGTCTGGCTCTGCCACTGGCGGCTCACGGCGGACGGCGGCTCTCTTCCCGCTCTCGCTCTCCTCCGTCCACTCCCGCTGCTTGCCTCACCGCACCGCAGCGGCCCGCGGGTGTGTCCCCTCTTTCCCGGGCGCGCGCCTTTCCCTCTCCATCCCTCTTCCCAGGGGGAGGATGGGCGATGGTCTGGCGGCGCCCCGGGCCCCCTCTCGCCGCCGACCTCCGCTCGCGCGCCGTGGCGCCGCGGCGCGCCTGTCGGGGAGGCGGCGGAGGTTGGGCGCACTTTTTTTTTCCCCCCTCTCCACCTCCTTCTCCAAAGGACCGGGGTAGACCAGTAGTCCCTCCCACCGGGCGGGAGGCCATTTTTTTCCCTCGGGGATGCGGCGGGTCGACCAGATGTCCCGCTGGACTCTTTTTTTTTTTTTTTTTTTTTTTTTTAATGTATAATATATATTATATCTTCCTAGACCTGACGGGTCGACCAGTTGTCTCTGTGCACTTCCTTTTTTTTTGACGGACTAGAAGCGGGTCGACCAGTTGTCCGATTAAATATTTGGCCTTAAAATGCTAAGTACCGGGGTCGACCAGTTGGCCTTGTGAACTTGGGTCGACCAGTTGTCTTTTTCCATGTCTTGATTGAATGATGTCATTCTTCAATGTGTTGGTGGTTAGTTTATCTCTTTTGTTCTCTATGCCAACACGCCCCACTCACCAAACACTTTTTTTTTAATTTATTTATTTACTTATTTTTATTTTACTTTTTTATTATTTATTTATTTATTTATACATACATACATACATCCTGTCTATCTGTCCAGATGGGGCAGGGGTAGAAGGGGCTAGCTATGAGAGGAAGGTGCTCGGTGGGCATCCAGTTGTAAATAAGGCTGGGAATAAATAGCTGAATATTAATTCATTTGAGTAATATTAAAACTGTTCAAGTAGAAAACAATTGCTTTCTTTTTCTGTTTGCCCAGAGATCTGACTGACTGCAACTTGGAAAGAAGACGGCCCTGCTGGACAGAGACCTCCCTCCTGCTTTGGGTGGGTCGACCAGTTTACATGTTTATTTCCACGTTTTGTCTTTTATGGATTGAATGGATGTGTCTCTCTCTTTTTTTTTTTTTTTGGTTTTTCGAGACAGGGTTTCTCTGTGGCTTTGGAGCCTGTCCTGGAACTAGCACTGTAGACCAGGCTGGTCTCGAACTCACAGAGATCCGCCTACCTCTGCCTCCCGAGTACTGGGATTAAAGGCGTGCGCCACCATCGCCCGGCTCTCATTTTTTTTTTTCACGATTGCTTGCTTGCTTGCTTGCTTACTTACTTACTTACTTACTATCTGTTCAGCCCATCTCATTTACTTACTTCTTTAAAAAAAATGACCCACCTAGTTATTTACTTACTTACTTACTTGTTCATTCATTCCTTCACTTCCTTATCTTCTTTCATATATCTGTTTATTTATCTGCTGATTTAGCGTGACTCATTTACTTATTGAATGTTTCAATTATTATTTAGTTTTATTCATTTATTCATTCTTTATGTCTATTTTTATGTATGTATTTACTTACTTTCTTAATTTTTTTTTACTTTTTAAAATTTACTTAATTTTTTTCTTTCTTTGAGAATGTAGATTCTTTCTTCCTTTCTTCCTTTCTTTCCTTCTTTCTGTCTCCTGACTGTCACTGGCTAAGAAAATGGTGGCCTCCATGTCACTGGTCAGCATAGCAGCTCCTAAAATGGAATTTGATGAAGGGATACATAGATAGATAGATAGATAGATAGATAGATAGATAGATAGATAGATAGATAGATAGATAGATAGATAGATGGGATGCGCACACGCTCACACACACACACACACACACACACACACACATATGCACGCACGTGCATGACATGTACAGATGGGGGGCGATTCCAATGTTTTCAGAGGAAGGTGCTCGCTGGTAATAATAAATGTGCTGGTAAATAAGGCTGGAAATAGCTGAATATTAAATCATTAAAACTCTTCAAATAAATAAAAAGCAATTCCATTTCTCTCTCTCTCTCTTTCTCACCATATACCAGCACATCTGAACTGACTGCAACATACAAAAGAAGAAGAAACACAGAAAGAAGACATCCCTGCTGGACAGGATCTGAGATGAGAATAAATTCATCGAATGGCTGCCAACAGCATTTCATTGAGAAGAGATTCCACATTTTATGCTGTACAGTTACTTAGTTAGATAGATAGATAAAGAGAGGCCTGTGAACTGGGGTGGGCTGTGGCTTCTCAGGTCACCTCAGGTCAGGGAGGGGCTGAGGAGTGTCCCATTGGCCTTGACAATAGGCAGGAGTCAGAGGTTAATGTCAGGGCAGGGCCTGAGAGTTCCTCAAAGGGAATGAATGGAGACCCTTGCTTACCTAAGAAATGCCTGACCTTGGAAAAGGACTTGTGGAAAGCGGGCCCTTGAAACTGTGGTTTCACGTCTTACTAGAAAGCTCCCTCTTGGAAGGGAAAGTCATCGTGATATCTTACTCTTTTCCCAAGGATACCCTACCTACCCTTCTGATCATTCTTACTGAATTAAGTCTTCCACTGCAAATAAATAAATAAATAAATAATAAATGAAGTGGGTGAGTGAGTGAGTGAGTGAGTAAGTAAGTAAGTAAGTAAGTAAACAAGCAAATACGTGGATGGACAAATAAATACAAAGTTTGCTGTTGTTGACTGACTTTTGATTTCATAATGAATCTCTCTCTCTCTCTCTCTCTCTCTCTCTCTCTCACACACACACACACACACACACTAAATATACAATAAAAGGAAGCATAACACCTTTACTCAGGGGGCAGAGTGAACTCTGAAAGTTTTCCAGGCGGGGGGGGGGGGGAGAGACAGAATATAAGAACAAAATGAGAAACAAGGAAAAATAGTGTTGGCTGGCTGGCCGGCTTTCAGTTCCCTGACAGAAATGAGCACATTGTGGAGGAAACACAAAGTTGTTACACTATGTGGGTGTGATGAGGAGAGATTGTGAGTGAGTGTCCTGTCAGAACAAAGTTAGTCCCATAGTTGATGAAATTCATTATCCCAAAACTTCAGCAGAATATATCCCAAGTTTGCAAATGTGTGATCAGCTTGTGACAGGTTGGGCTGGAGATGCTGAGAACTGGGGAGCCCTCAATGCAAGAGCAGACACTCATTCCCATGAAGAGGGAGAGAGGGAGGGAGGGAGGGAGGGAGGGAGGGATCATTCATTCCTATACTCAAGTTTAAAGAAAGATGAGTGGCTATCTATGGAGAGACCACTCACAGATATGAAAAATCATTTCCTAAAAATCAAATTTCTCAGTCAGTATGCAACTGCTATGGTGCTTCTCCTAGATAGAGCAAAACACACAAACAAACTGATTCCTTGATCTAGAGCCACAGTGCACATGCTGTGGAAAAGGGGACATGGCCAACTTGAATCACAATATTCATCAGAGCATGAAAAGAGCGTAAAAAGGACACAGAGGAGAGATAATTGTGGTCCTTCCTTCCTCCCTCCCTCCCTCCCTCCCTCCCTCCCTCCCTCCCTCCTTCCCTCAGGAAGTGACTGACAGATGAGACTTTGTCCAAGCAGGTTCTGTCTGAAATACCAGACTTGAGTTTCCCCCTCTGTGGGTATTAGCTAATCAGTCCTCCCTTCTTTCTGTAGGAAGGTGGTGCATGTCTCTCAGAACTTACCTGGTTTCCTCTGCACCAGGTGAACCAGGGAAAAGCTTTCTAAGCCTTATTCAGACCCATAGAGGCTGCGCTGTGTGTGACTTCAGAGACCTCAGGGAGTATAGGGGTGGGTGGGTGCTTGATGCTTCAGACTCATGTCATTGAAGGACATAACATAGTCTGGATTCACAGAGATTCACAACACAGAGCCATTGTCACTTACTAACAGCTCAGCACACCCAGAGCTAACAAGAAATTGCAGTCTCAGCCGGGCTTTAATCACAGCACACACACAGATCTCTGTGAATTCAAAGATGGCCTGATTTACAGAGTGAGTTTTAGGACAGCCCAAGATACACAAAGAAACCCTTTCTTGAAAAACAAAGCAAAACAGCAAAAGAAAGACAAGGAAAAAGAAAAAAATGGCAGTCTCTTTCCACTCTCTCCTCCATTGGCTCTTAAAGAGCTCTCAAGCTGAACTGGAGACCATGGTGTCACTCAAAACTGGGAAGCCAGAAACCTTAGGGGGGTCACAGGAGTCGGACTGACTGCAGCACTTGATGCCTCAACCCTGCTAATGGCTGTGATATAAGGCATGGTAAAATACGGGCTTTGGCAGAGCACTACTCCCCTTTCTCTATTATTATTGCTACACAACGAAAAGGACCGGGGGGGGGGGTGATGATGTGCAGTCAGTGCTGGTATTGAAATCTCACTGACTCCTTCCGCACTCCTTGTCAATTCCCGACTTTGTCAAATCAACTATCGTGAATCTTTGATGTGGGTTGGCCCTTTAGGAACTCAGAGAAACAAGACAGACAGACCTGTTTCATCCCAGAAACCTCCCAGTTCCTGAGCCCTAGCCCTGGAAGTCTCAAAGCCATCACATCCAGAAATCTCTCTAGTCCCTGCTAGTGGTGAACTCACTTCGTCTTCCCCAGGACCACTAATTATTTCTCCATGTTTTCCTGTGAGATCTGAGGCCAGCTTTCTTCTTCCTCCCTCTGGCCTCTCCACGAACGATCTCCATTCTCTAGACAACATGTCTAGAACCGAGTCTTATAGGCACCGAGAGAGTGTCTTGAGGGCAGTTGGCGTTTCTAGGACACGAGTGACATCACAAAATTCCGAGAGCTCTCTGGGATACCGTGGAATTTCCAGAGAAGGGACTGCTGATGTCGTGAGGCACGGCCTTTACCTCCTTGCTGATATTTCTCCCCGAACTGACCGACCGACCGACCGACCGACCAACCGGAACCTGAGGTTTCCTTTCCAGGAGTCTCTCCTCCGACACAGAGGGAGCCATTCAGGATTTCCTCCTTCCAAAACCAGAAATTTCTCTCTGCTTCATTAATATCTTCTCACTACTTCCTGAACCCATGGGGAGTTAGTTAGTTGAACACTCACTTTTTTCATGAATGACCCTTCCTCCCTCTCCTGAACATCTCATATTACTGATTCATACTCAGTAAAACAGTAATATGAGAAATTAGGCCAGGAGGACATGGAAGATGAGGGTTGAGTCTTCTGAAGTGAACAAGCACTTAGGGAAGGCTAAACTTAAGGGAATTTGACTCTGAGTGGCAAGACATGAATAGCTGCTGCCAAGGCACAGATACAGGCACCAACTGGGCCCTCGGCATCCTCCTGCATCATCAGAGCTGTGTGGGAAACTCAGCCCAAAGGAGGGGCCGTGTTCAAAGGGAGAGGGCATTTTCGAGGACAGCACTGTTTTCTTTTTCTTCTTTCTTTCTTTCTTTTTTTTTTTCGAGACAGGGTTGTTCTGTAGTTTTTTTTTTTTGGAGCCTGTCCTGGAACTAGCTCTTGTAGACCAGGCTGGTCTTGAACTCACATGCTTTCTTTTTTTTTCTATTGGATATTTTTGACTTCTTTATCAAAGATCAGGTGTTCGAAGATGTGTGGATCGATATCCGGGTCTTCTATTCGGTTCCATTGGTCCTCCTGTCTGTTCTTATGCCAGGACCAGGCTGTTTTCAGAACTGTAGCTTACAGAGTGTTCTTGCAGGTGGGGCACAGAAGAGGTTAATTACGGTACCTTAGTTCTTCTGCTTTTCTAGCAGACCGGAGCCCAGCTGACAGGAATCCAGTAGAGATGGTGTCAAGGTTCACACTGACACTAACAGCTGTAACTTGAGCAGGATTTGTGATCCACATGAAATTTGCAATGAATTGCAGCAAATCTGTGACACTCTAACTTGCTCAGGCTCAGTATCTGAACATACAGATGTTTGCAATGATCACTGGCTTCAGGATTTTTTTTTTTTTTTGTTGTTGTTGTTGTTTTGTTTTTCCACGAGACAGGGTTTCCCTGTAGCTGAAGTTTAACGGCCTGGTGTTTTTTGTGACTTACTGCTTCAAAGAACTTCTCCATTTCTTTATCCCTAAGGGAAAAGAAATATAATCACTAAATACATTTAAGTGTCTTTCAACCATTTTAGATCCCTCTGTTGAGAGTTCTCTGTTTAGGTCTGTACTCCATTTTTTAAAATTGGATTATTTGTTCTTTGGATGACCAATTTCTCGACTTCTTTGTGTATTTTGGAGATTAGTGAAGATCTTTTCCCATTCTGTAAGGCCGTCGTTTTGTCTTGTTGGCCATGTTCTTTGCTTTACAGAAGCTTTTCAGTTTCAGGAAGTCTCACTTATTAATTGTTTCTCTCAGTGTCTGTTTTTTTTTCTTTTTTTTTCTTTTTTCTTTCTTTTTTTTCTTTTTTTTCTTTTTTTCTTTTTTTTCTTCTTCTTCTTTTCTTTTTTTTTCCTTTTTTCTCTCTTTAGTTTTTTTCTTTGTTCTTTTTTTTGTTTCGTTTTTCTTTTTTTTTCTTTTTTCTTTTTTTTCTTTTTCTCTCAGTTTCTGTGCTACTGGGGTTCTATTTAGCAAGCGTTCTCCTGTGCCAATGTGTTCAAGTGCATTTGATATTTTTATTTTTATATTCTTTTATTGTGGATGAAGTCAATTATTTGAACTCTCAAATATTTTTATTGTTATTATCTCTCTATTTTGTTTGCTTATTTGTGTTGTTCACCAACTTGACTATCTAGAGGAAGTAAAAGTCGTAACAAGGTTTCCGTAGGTGAACCTGCGGAAGGATCATTAACGTGTAGAGAGCAGCACGTGTGTTTGTGCGCACGGAAGTGTGCGTGCGCACGGGCGCGCGTGGCGGTCGTGAGAGAGAGGTCGAGAGAGGGGGAAGGGGGACGGGCGCCGGCTCGCCCGCCCTCCTCGCCCCGTCCGAGGACCCGTGTCTGGCTCTGCCACTGGCGGCTCACGGCGGACGGCGGCTCTCTTCCCGCTCTCGCTCTCCTCCGTCCACTCCCGCTGCTTGCCTCACCGCACCGCAGCGGCCCGCGGGTGTGTCCCCTCTTTCCCGGGCGCGCGCCTTTCCCTCTCCATCCCTCTTCCCGGGGGAGGATGGGCGAGGGTCTGGCGGCGCCCCAGGCCCCCTCTCGCCGCCGACCTCCGCTCGCGCGCCGTGGCGCCGCAGCGCGCCTGTCGGGGAGGCGGCGGAGGTTGGGCGCACTTTTTTTTCCCCCCTCTCCACCTCCTTCTCCAAAGGACCGGGGTAGACCAGTAGTCCCTCCCACCGGGCGGGAGGCCATTTTTTTCCCCCGGGGATGCGGCGGGTCGACCAGATGTCCCGCTGGACTCTTTTTTTTTTTTTTTTTTAATGTATAATATATATTATATCTTCCTAGACCTGACGGGTCGACCTGTTGTCTCTGTGCACTTCCTTTTTTTTTGACGGACTGGAAGCGGGTCGACCAGTTGTCCGATTAAATATTTGGCCTTAAAATGCTAAGTACTGGGGTCGACCAGTTGGCCTTGTGAACTTGGGTCGACCAGTTGTCTTTTTCCATGTCTTGATTGAATGATGTCATTCTTCAATGTGTTGGTGGTTAGTTTATCTCTTTTGTTCTCTATGCCAACACGCCCCACTCACCAAACACTTTTTTTTTAATTTATTTATTTACTTATTTTTATTTTACTTTTTTATTATTTATTTATTTATTTATACATACATACATACATCCTGTCTATCTGTCCAGATGGGGCAGGGGTAGAAGGGGCTAGCTATGAGAGGAAGGTGCTCGGTGGGCATCCAGTTGTAAATAAGGCTGGGAATAAATAGCTGAATATTAATTCATTTGAGTAATATAAAAACTGTTCAAGTAGAAAACAATTGCTTTCTTTTTCTGTTTGCCCAGAGATCTGACTGACTGCAACTTGGAAAGAAGACGGCCCTGCTGGACAGAGACCTCCCTCCTGCTTTGGGTGGGTCGACCAGTTTACATGTTTATTTCCACGTTTTGTCTTTTATGGATTGAATGGATGTGTCTCTCTCTTTTTTTTTTTTTTTTTTTTTTTTTTGGTTTTTCGAGACAGGGTTTCTCTGTGGCTTTGGAGCCTGTCCTGGAACTAGCACTGTAGACCAGGCTGGTCTCGAACTCACAGAGATCCGCCTACCTCTGCCTCCCGAGTACTGGGATTAAAGGCGTGCGCCACCATCGCCCGGCTCTCATTTTTTTTTTCACGATTGCTTGCTTGCTTGCTTGCTTACTTACTTACTTACTTACTTACTATCTGTTCAGCCCATCTCATTTACTTACTTCTTTAAAAAAAATGACCCACCTAGTTATTTACTTACTTACTTACTTGTTCATTCATTCCTTCACTTCCTTATCTTCTTTCATATATCTGTTTATTTATCTGCTGATTTAGCGTGACTCATTTACTTATTGAATGTTTCAATTATTATTTAGTTTTATTCATTTATTCATTCTTTATGTCTATTTTTATGTATGTATTTACTTACTTTCTTAATTTTTTTTTACTTTTTAAAATTTACTTAATTTTTTTCTTTCTTTGAGAATGTAGGTTCTTTCTTCCTTTCTTCCTTTCTTTCCTTCTTTCTGTCTCCTGACTGTCACTGGCTAAGAAAATGGTGGCCTCCATGTCACTGGTCAGCATAGCAGCTCCTAAAATGGAATTTGATGAAGGGATACATAGATAGATAGATAGATAGATAGATAGATAGATAGATAGATAGATAGATGGGATGCGCACACGCTCACACACACACACACACACACAGACACACACACATATGCACGCACGTGCATGACATGTACAGATGGGGGGCGATTCCAATGTTTTCAGAGGAAGGTGCTCGCTGGTAATAATAAATGTGCTGGTAAATAAGGCTGGAAATAGCTGAATATTAAATCATTAAAACTCTTCAAATAAATAAAAAGCAATTCCATTTCTCTCTCTCTCTCTTTCTCACCATATACCAGCACATCTGAACTGACTGCAACATACAAAAGAAGAAGAAACACAGAAAGAAGACATCCCTGCTGGACAGGATTATTATTCATCGAATGGCTGCCAACAGCATTTCATTGAGAAGAGATTCCACATTTTATGCTGTACAGTTACTTAGTTAGATAGATAGATAAAGAGAGGCCTGTGAACTGGGGTGGGCTGTGGCTTCTCAGGTCACCTCAGGTCAGGGAGGGGCTGAGGAGTGTCCCATTGGCCTTGACAATAGGCAGGAGTCAGAGGTTAATGTCAGGGCAGGGCCTGAGAGTTCCTCAAAGGGAATGAATGGAGACCCTTGCTTACCTAAGAAATGCCTGACCTTGGAAAAGGACTTGTGGAAAGCGGGCCCTTGAAACTGTGGTTTCACGTCTTACTAGAAAGCTCCCTCTTGGAAGGGAAAGTCATCGTGATATCTTACTCTTTTCCCAAGGATACCCTACCTACCCTTCTGATCATTCTTACTGAATTAAGTCTTCCACTGCAAATAAATAAATAAATAAATAATAAATGAAGTGGGTGAGTGAGTGAGTGAGTGAGTAAGTAAGTAAGTAAGTAAGTAAACAAGCAAATACGTGGATGGACAAATAAATACAAAGTTTGCTGTTGTTGACTGACTTTTGATTTCATAATGAATCTCTCTCTCTCTCTCTCTCTCTCTCACACACACACACACACACACACACACACACTAAATATACAATAAAAGGAAGCATAACACCTTTACTCAGGGGGCAGAGTGAACTCTGAAAGTTTTCCAGGCGGGGGGGGGGGGGGGAGAGACAGAATATAAGAACAAAATGAGAAACAAGGAAAAATAGTGTTGGCTGGCTGGCCGGCTTTCAGTTCCCTGACAGAAATGAGCACATTGTGGAGGAAACACAAAGTTGTTACACTATGTGGGTGTGATGAGGAGAGATTGTGAGTGAGTGTCCTGTCAGAACAAAGTTAGTCCCATAGTTGATGAAATTCATTATCCCAAAACTTCAGCAGAATATATCCCAAGTTTGCAAATGTGTGATCAGCTTGTGACAGGTTGGGCTGGAGATGCTGAGAACTGGGGAGCCCTCAATGCAAGAGCAGACACTCATTCCCATGAAGAGGGAGAGAGGGAGGGAGGGAGGGAGGGAGGGATCATTCATTCCTATACTCAAGTTTAAAGAAAGATGAGTGGCTATCTATGGAGAGACCACTCACAGATATGAAAAATCATTTCCTAAAAATCAAATTTCTCAGTCAGTATGCAACTGCTATGGTGCTTCTCCTAGATAGAGCAAAACACACAAACAAACTGATTCCTTGATCTAGAGCCACAGTGCACATGCTGTGGAAAAGGGGACATGGCCAACTTGAATCACAATATTCATCAGAGCATGAAAAGAGCGTAAAAAGGACACAGAGGAGAGATAATTGTGGTCCTTCCTTCCTCCCTCCCTCCCTCCCTCCCTCCCTCCCTCCCTCCTTCCCTCAGGAAGTGACTGACAGATGAGACTTTGTCCAAGCAGGTTCTGTCTGAAATACCAGACTTGAGTTTCCCCCTCTGTGGGTATTAGCTAATCAGTCCTCCCTTCTTTCTGTAGGAAGGTGGTGCATGTCTCTCAGAACTTACCTGGTTTCCTCTGCACCAGGTGAACCAGGGAAAAGCTTTCTAAGCCTTATTCAGACCCATAGAGGCTGCGCTGTGTGTGACTTCAGAGACCTCAGGGAGTATAGGGGTGGGTGGGTGCTTGATGCTTCAGACTCATGTCATTGAAGGACATAACATAGTCTGGATTCACAGAGATTCACAACACAGAGCCATTGTCACTTACTAACAGCTCAGGACACCCAGAGCTAACAAGAAATTGCAGTCTCAGCCGGGCTTTAATCACAGCACACACACAGATCTCTGTGAATTCAAAGATGGCCTGATTTACAGAGTGAGTTTTAGGACAGCCCAAGATACACAAAGAAACCCTTTCTTGAAAAACAAAGCAAAACAGCAAAAGAAAGAAAGACAAGGAAAAAGAAAAAAATGGCAGTCTCTTTCCCACTCTCTCCTCCATTGGCTCTTAAAGAGCTCTCAAGCTGAACTGGAGACCATGGTGTCACTCAAAACTGGGAAGCCAGAAACCTTAGGGGGGTCACAGGAGTCGGACTGACTGCAGCACTTGATGCCTCAACCCTGCTAATGGCTGTGATATAAGGCATGGTAAAATACGGGCTTTGGCAGAGCACTACTCCCCTTTCTCTATTATTATTGCTACACAACGAAAAGGACCGGGGGGGGGGGGTGATGATGTGCAGTCAGTGCTGGTATTGAAATCTCACTGACTCCTTCCGCACTCCTTGTCAATTCCCGACTTTGTCAAATCAACTATCGTGAATCTTTGATGTGGGTTGGCCCTTTAGGAACTCAGAGAAACAAGACAGACAGACCTGTTTCATCCCAGAAACCTCCCAGTTCCTGAGCCCTAGCCCTGGAAGTCTCAAAGCCATCACATCCAGAAATCTCTCTAGTCCCTGCTAGTGGTGAACTCACTTCGTCTTCCCCAGGACCACTAATTATTTCTCCATGTTTTCCTGTGAGATCTGAGGCCAGCTTTCTTCTTCCTCCCTCTGGCCTCTCCACGAACGATCTCCATTCTCTAGACAACATGTCTAGAACCGAGTCTTATAGGCACCAAGAGAGTGTCTTGAGGGCAGTTGACGTTTCTAGGACACGAGTGACATCACAAAATTCCGAGAGCTCTCTGGGATACCGTGGAATTTCCAGAGAAGGGACTGCTGATGTCGTGAGGCACGGCCTTTACCTCCTTGCTGATATTTCTCCCCGAACTGACCGACCGACCGACCGACCGACCAACCGGAACCTGAGGTTTCCTTTCCAGGAGTCTCTCCTCCGACACAGAGGGAGCCATTCAGGATTTCCTCCTTCCAAAACCAGAAATTTCTCTCTGCTTCATTAATATCTTCTCACTACTTCCTGAACCCATGGGGAGTTAGTTAGTTGAACACTCACTTTTTTCATGAATGACCCTTCCTCCCTCTCCTGAACATCTCATATTACTGATTCATACTCAGTAAAACAGTAATATGAGAAATTAGGCCAGGAGGACATGGAAGATGAGGGTTGAGTCTTCTGAAGTGAACAAGCACTTAGGGAAGGCTAAACTTAAGGGAATTTGACTCTGAGTGGCAAGACATGAATAGCTGCTGCCAAGGCACAGATACAGGCACCAACTGGGCCCTCGGCATCCTCCTGCATCATCAGAGCTGTGTGGGAAACTCAGCCCAAAGGAGGGGCCGTGTTCAAAGGGAGAGGGCATTTTCGAGGACAGCACTGTTTTCTTTTTCTTCTTTCTTTCTTTCTTTCTTTTTTTTCGAGACAGGGTTGTTCTGTAGTTTTTTTTTTTTGGAGCCTGTCCTGGAACTAGCTCTTGTAGACCAGGCTGGTCTTGAACTCACATGCTTTCTTTTTTTTTCTATTGGATATTTTTGACTTCTTTATCAAAGATCAGGTGTTCGAAGATGTGTGGATCGATATCCGGGTCTTCTATTCGGTTCCATTGGTCCTCCTGTCTGTTCTTATGCCAGGACCAGGCTGTTTTCAGAACTGTAGCTTACAGAGTGTTCTTGCAGGTGGGGCACAGAAGAGGTTAATTACGGTACCTTAGTTCTTCTGCTTTTCTAGCAGACCGGAGCCCAGCTGACAGGAATCCAGTAGAGATGGTGTCAAGGTTCACACTGACACTAACAGCTGTAACTTGAGCAGGATTTGTGATCCACATGAAATTTGCAATGAATTGCAGCAAATCTGTGACACTCTAACTTGCTCAGGCTCAGTATCTGAACATACAGATGTTTGCAATGATCACTGGCTTCAGGATTTTTTTTTTTTTGTTGTTGTTGTTGTTTTGTTTTTCCACGAGACAGGGTTTCCCTGTAGCTGAAGTTTAACGGCCTGGTGTTTTTGTGACTTACTGCTTCAAAGAACTTCTCCATTTCTTTATCCCTAAGGGAAAAGAAATATAATCACTAAATACATTTAAGTGTCTTTCAACCATTTTAGATCCCTCTGTTGAGAGTTCTCTGTTTAGGTCTGTACTCCATTTTTTAAAATTGGATTATTTGTTCTTTGGATGACCAATTTCTCGACTTCTTTGTGTATTTTGGAGATTAGTGAAGATCTTTTCCCATTCTGTAAGGCCGTCGTTTTGTCTTGTTGGCCATGTTCTTTGCTTTACAGAAGCTTTTCAGTTTCAGGAGGTCTCACTTATTAATTGTTTCTCTCAGTGTCTGTTTTTTTTTCTTTTTTTTTCTTTTTTCTTTCTTTTTTTTCTTTTTTTTCTTTTTTTCTTTTTTTTCTTCTTCTTCTTTTCTTTTTTTTTCCTTTTTTCTCTCTTTAGTTTTTTTCTTTGTTCTTTTTTTTGTTTCGTTTTTCTTTTTTTTTCTTTTTTCTTTTTTTTCTTTTTCTCTCAGTGTCTGTGCTACTGGGGTTCTATTTAGCAAGCGTTCTCCTGTGCCAATGTGTTCAAGTGCATTTGATATTTTTATTTTTATATTCTTTTATTGTGGATGAAGTCAATTATTTGAACTCTCAAATATTTTTATTGTTATTATCTCTCTATTTGTTTGCTTATTTGTGGTTGTTCACCAACTTGACTATCTAGAGGAAGTAAAAGTCGTAACAAGGTTTCCGTAGGTGAACCTGCGGAAGGATCATTAACGTGAGAGAGCAGCACGTGTGTTGTGCGCACGGAAGTGTGCGTGCGCACGGGCGCGCGTGGCGGTCGTGAGAGAGAGGTCGAGAGAGGGGGAAGGGGGACGGGCGCCGGCTCGCCCGCCCTCCTCGCCCCGTCCGAGGACCCGTGTCTGGCTCTGCCACTGGCGGCTCACGGCGGACGGCGGCTCTCTTCCCGCTCTCGCTCTCCTCCGTCCACTCCCGCTGCTTGCCTCACCGCACCGCAGCGGCCCGCGGGTGTGTCCCCTCTTTCCCGGGCGCGCGCCTTTCCCTCTCCATCCCTCTTCCCGGGGGAGGATGGGCGAGGGTCTGGCGGCGCCCCGGGCCCCCTCTCGCCGCCGACCTCCGCTCGCGCGCCGTGGCGCCGTGGCGCGCCTGTCGGGGAGGCGGCGGAGGTTGGGCGCACTTTTTTTTCCCCCCTCTCCACCTCCTTCTCCAAAGGACCGGGGTAGACCAGTAGTCCCTCCCACCGGGCGGGAGGCCATTTTTTTCCCCCGGGGATGCGGCGGGTCGACCAGATGTCCCGCTGGACTCTTTTTTTTTTTTTTTTTTTTTAATGTATAATATATATTATATCTTCCTAGACCTGACGGGTCGACCAGTTGTCTCTGTGCACTTCCTTTTTTTTTGACGGACTGGAAGCGGGTCGACCAGTTGTCCGATTAAATATTTGGCCTTAAAATGCTAAGTACCGGGGTCGACCAGTTGGCCTTGTGAACTTGGGTCGACCAGTTGTCTTTTTCCATGTCTTGATTGAATGATGTCATTCTTCAATGTGTTGGTGGTTAGTTTATCTCTTTTGTTCTCTATGCCAACACGCCCCACTCACCAAACACTTTTTTTTTAATTTATTTATTTACTTATTTTTATTTTACTTTTTTATTATTTATTTATTTATTTATACATACATACATACATCCTGTCTATCTGTCCAGATGGGGCAGGGGTAGAAGGGGCTAGCTATGAGAGGAAGGTGCTCGGTGGGCATCCAGTTGTAAATAAGGCTGGGAATAAATAGCTGAATATTAATTCATTTGAGTAATATTAAAACTGTTCAAGTAGAAAACAATTGCTTTCTTTTTCTGTTTGCCCAGAGATCTGACTGACTGCAACTTGGAAAGAAGACGGCCCTGCTGGACAGAGACCTCCCTCCTGCTTTGGGTGGGTCGACCAGTTTACATGTTTATTTCCACGTTTTGTCTTTTATGGATTGAATGGATGTGTCTCTCTCTCTTTTTTTTTTTTTTTTTTTTTTTTGGTTTTTCGAGACAGGGTTTCTCTGTGGCTTTGGAGCCTGTCCTGGAACTAGCACTGTAGACCAGGCTGGTCTCGAACTCACAGAGATCCGCCTACCTCTGCCTCCCGAGTACTGGGATTAAAGGCGTGCGCCACCATCGCCCGGCTCTCATTTTTTTTTTCACGATTGCTTGCTTGCTTGCTTGCTTACTTACTTACTTACTTACTTACTATCTGTTCAGCCCATCTCATTTACTTACTTCTTTAAAAAAAATGACCCACCTAGTTATTTACTTACTTACTTACTTGTTCATTCATTCCTTCACTTCCTTATCTTCTTTCATATATCTGTTTATTTATCTGCTGATTTAGCGTGACTCATTTACTTATTGAATGTTTCAATTATTATTTAGTTTTATTCATTTATTCATTCTTTATGTCTATTTTTATGTATGTATTTACTTACTTTCTTAATTTTTTTTTACTTTTTAAAATTTACTTAATTTTTTTCTTTCTTTGAGAATGTAGGTTCTTTCTTCCTTTCTTCCTTTCTTTCCTTCTTTCTGTCTCCTGACTGTCACTGGCTAAGAAAATGGTGGCCTCCATGTCACTGGTCAGCATAGCAGCTCCTAAAATGGAATTTGATGAAGGGATACATAGATAGATAGATAGATAGATAGATAGATAGATAGATAGATAGATAGATGGGATGCGCACACGCTCACACACACACACACACACACACACACACATATGCACGCACGTGCATGACATGTACAGATGGGGGGCGATTCCAATGTTTTCAGAGGAAGGTGCTCGCTGGTAATAATAAATGTGCTGGTAAATAAGGCTGGAAATAGCTGAATATTAAATCATTAAAACTCTTCAAATAAATAAAAAGCAATTCCATTTCTCTCTCTCTCTCTTTCTCACCATATACCAGCACATCTGAACTGACTGCAACATACAAAAGAAGAAGAAACACAGAAAGAAGACATCCCTGCTGGACAGGATTATTATTCATCGAATGGCTGCCAACAGCATTTCATTGAGAAGAGATTCCACATTTTATGCTGTACAGTTACTTAGTTAGATAGATAGATAAAGAGAGGCCTGTGAACTGGGGTGGGCTGTGGCTTCTCAGGTCACCTCAGGTCAGGGAGGGGCTGAGGAGTGTCCCATTGGCCTTGACAATAGGCAGGAGTCAGAGGTTAATGTCAGGGCAGGGCCTGAGAGTTCCTCAAAGGGAATGAATGGAGACCCTTGCTTACCTAAGAAATGCCTGACCTTGGAAAAGGACTTGTGGAAAGCGGGCCCTTGAAACTGTGGTTTCACGTCTTACTAGAAAGCTCCCTCTTGGAAGGGAAAGTCATCGTGATATCTTACTCTTTTCCCAAGGATACCCTACCTACCCTTCTGATCATTCTTACTGAATTAAGTCTTCCACTGCAAATAAATAAATAAATAAATAATAAATGAAGTGGGTGAGTGAGTGAGTGAGTGAGTGAGTAAGTAAGTAAGTAAGTAAGTAAACTAGCAAATACGTGGATGGACAAATAAATACAAAGTTTGCTGTTGTTGACTGACTTTTGATTTCATAATGAATCTCTCTCTCTCTCTCTCTCTCTCTCACACACACACACACACACACACACTAAATATACAATAAAAGGAAGCATAACACCTTTGCTCAGGGGGCAGAGTGAACTCTGAAAGTTTTCCAGGCGGGGGGGAGGGGAGAGACAGAATATAAGAACAAAATGAGAAACAAGGAAAAATAGTGTTGGCTGGCTGGCCGGCTTTCAGTTCCCTGACAGAAATGAGCACATTGTGGAGGAAACACAAAGTTGTTACACTATGTGGGTGTGATGAGGAGAGATTGTGAGTGAGTGTCCTGTCAGAACAAAGTTAGTCCCATAGTTGATGAAATTCATTATCCCAAAACTTCAGCAGAATATATCCCAAGTTTGCAAATGTGTGATCAGCTTGTGACAGGTTGGGCTGGAGATGCTGAGAACTGGGGAGCCCTCAATGCAAGAGCAGACACTCATTCCCATGAAGAGGGAGAGAGGGAGGGAGGGAGGGAGGGAGGGATCATTCATTCCTATACTCAAGTTTAAAGAAAGATGAGTGGCTATCTATGGAGAGACCACTCACAGATATGAAAAATCATTTCCTAAAAATCAAATTTCTCAGTCAGTATGCAACTGCTATGGTGCTTCTCCTAGATAGAGCAAAACACACAAACAAACTGATTCCTTGATCTAGAGCCACAGTGCACATGCTGTGGAAAAGGGGACATGGCCAACTTGAATCACAATATTCATCAGAGCATGAAAAGAGCGTAAAAAGGACACAGAGGAGAGATAATTGTGGTCCTTCCTTCCTCCCTCCCTCCCTCCCTCCCTCCCTTCCTCCCTCCCTCCTTCCCTCAGGAAGTGACTGACAGATGAGACTTTGTCCAAGCAGGTTCTGTCTGAAATACCAGACTTGAGTTTCCCCCTCTGTGGGTATTAGCTAATCAGTCCTCCCTTCTTTCTGTAGGAAGGTGGTGCATGTCTCTCAGAACTTACCTGGTTTCCTCTGCACCAGGTGAACCAGGGAAAAGCTTTCTAAGCCTTATTCAGACCCATAGAGGCTGCGCTGTGTGTGACTTCAGAGACCTCAGGGAGTATAGGGGTGGGTGGGTGCTTGATGCTTCAGACTCATGTCATTGAAGGACATAACATAGTCTGGATTCACAGAGATTCACAACACAGAGCCATTGTCACTTACTAACAGCTCAGGACACCCAGAGCTAACAAGAAATTGCAGTCTCAGCCGGGCTTTAATCACAGCACACACACAGATCTCTGTGAATTCAAAGATGGCCTGATTTACAGAGTGAGTTTTAGGACAGCCCAAGATACACAAAGAAACCCTTTCTTGAAAAACAAAGCAAAACAGCAAAAGAAAGAAAGACAAGGAAAAAGAAAAAAATGGCAGTCTCTTTCCACTCTCTCCTCCATTGGCTCTTAAAGAGCTCTCAAGCTGAACTGGAGACCATGGTGTCACTCAAAACTGGGAAGCCAGAAACCTTAGGGGGGTCACAGGAGTCGGACTGACTGCAGCACTTGATGCCTCAACCCTGCTAATGGCTGTGATATAAGGCATGGTAAAATACGGGCTTTGGCAGAGCACTACTCCCCTTTCTCTATTATTATTGCTACACAACGAAAAGGACCGGGGGGGGGTGATGATGTGCAGTCAGTGCTGGTATTGAAATCTCACTGACTCCTTCCGCACTCCTTGTCAATTCCCGACTTTGTCAAATCAACTATCGTGAATCTTTGATGTGGGTTGGCCCTTTAGGAACTCAGAGAAACAAGACAGACAGACCTGTTTCATCCCAGAAACCTCCCAGTTCCTGAGCCCTAGCCCTGGAAGTCTCAAAGCCATCACATCCAGAAATCTCTCTAGTCCCTGCTAGTGGTGAACTCACTTCGTCTTCCCCAGGACCACTAATTATTTCTCCATGTTTTCCTGTGAGATCTGAGGCCAGCTTTCTTCTTCCTCCCTCTGGCCTCTCCACGAACGATCTCCATTCTCTAGACAACATGTCTAGAACCGAGTCTTATAGGCACCGAGAGAGTGTGTCTTGAGGGCAGTTGGCGTTTCTAGGACACGAGTGACATCACAAAATTCCGAGAGCTCTCTGGGATACCGTGGAATTTCCAGAGAAGGGACTGCTGATGTCGTGAGGCACGGCCTTTACCTCCTTGCTGATATTTCTCCCCGAACTGACCGACCGACCGACCGACCGACCAACCGGAACCTGAGGTTTCCTTTCCAGGAGTCTCTCCTCCGACACAGAGGGAGCCATTCAGGATTTCCTCCTTCCAAAACCAGAAATTTCTCTCTGCTTCATTAATATCTTCTCACTACTTCCTGAACCCATGGGGAGTTAGTTAGTTGAACACTCACTTTTTTCATGAATGACCCTTCCTCCCTCTCCTGAACATCTCATATTACTGATTCATACTCAGTAAAACAGTAATATGAGAAATTAGGCCAGGAGGACATGGAAGATGAGGGTTGAGTCTTCTGAAGTGAACAAGCACTTAGGGAAGGCTAAACTTAAGAGAATTTGACTCTGAGTGGCAAGACATGAATAGCTGCTGCCAAGGCACAGATACAGGCACCAACTGGGCCCTCGGCATCCTCCTGCATCATCAGAGCTGTGTGGGAAACTCAGCCCAAAGGAGGGGCCGTGTTCAAAGGGAGAGGGCATTTTCGAGGACAGCACTGTTTTCTTTTTCTTCTTTCTTTCTTTCTTTCTTTCTTTCTTTCTTTCTTTCTTTCTTTTTTTTCGAGACAGGGTTGTTCTGTAGTTTTTTTTTTTTTGGAGCCTGTCCTGGAACTAGCTCTTGTAGACCAGGCTGGTCTTGAACTCACATGCTTTCTTTTTTTTTCTATTGGATATTTTTGACTTCTTTATCAAAGATCAGGTGTTCGAAGATGTGTGGATCGATATCCGGGTCTTCTATTCGGTTCCATTGGTCCTCCTGTCTGTTCTTATGCCAGGACCAGGCTGTTTTCAGAACTGTAGCTTACAGAGTGTTCTTGCAGGTGGGGCACAGAAGAGGTTAATTACGGTACCTTAGTTCTTCTGCTTTTCTAGCAGACCGGAGCCCAGCTGACAGGAATCCAGTAGAGATGGTGTCAAGGTTCACACTGACACTAACAGCTGTAACTTGAGCAGGATTTGTGATCCACATGAAATTTGCAATGAATTGCAGCAAATCTGTGACACTCTAACTTGCTCAGGCTCAGTATCTGAACATACAGATGTTTGCAATGATCACTGGCTTCAGGATTTTTTTTTTTTTTGTTGTTGTTGTTGTTTTGTTTTTCCACGAGACAGGGTTTCCCTGTAGCTGAAGTTTAACGGCCTGGTGTTTTTGTGACTTACTGCTTCAAAGAACTTCTCCATTTCTTTATCCCTAAGGGAAAAGAAATATAACCACTAAATACATTTAAGTGTCTTTCAACCATTTTAGATCCCTCTGTTGAGAGTTCTCTGTTTAGGTCTGTACTCCATTTTTTAAAATTGGATTATTTGTTCTTTGGATGACCAATTTCTCGACTTCTTTGTGTATTTTGGAGATTAGTGAAGATCTTTTCCCATTCTGTAAGGCCGTCGTTTTGTCTTGTTGGCCATGTTCTTTGCTTTACAGAAGCTTATCAGTTTCAGGAGGACTCACTTATTAATTGTTTCTCTCAGTGTCTGTTTTTTTTTCTTTTTTTTTTCTTTTTTCTTTCTTTTTTTTTCTTTTTTTTCTTTTTTCTTTTTTTCTTTTTTTTCTTCTTCTTCTTTTCTTTTTTTTCAATTTTTTTCTCTCTTTAGTTTTTTTCTTTGTTCTTTTTTTTTTGTTTTGTTTTTCTTTTTTTTTTCTTTTTTCTTTTTTTCCTTTTTCTCTCAGTGTCTGTGCTACTGGGGTTCTATTTAGCAAGCGTTCTCCTGTGCCAATGTGTTCAAGTGCATTTGATATTTTTATTTTTATATTCTTTTATTGTGGATGAAGTCAATTATTTGAACTCTCAAATATTTTTATTGTTATTATCTCTCTATTTGTTTGCTTATTTGTGGTTGTTCACCAACTTGACTATCTAGAGGAAGTAAAAGTCGTAACAAGGTTTCCGTAGGTAAACCTGCGGAAGGATCATTAACGTGAGAGAGCAGCGGCGGCGGCTCTGCCCGCCCGCTCGCCTGCCTCGCCCGAGTTCTCGCCGGGAGGCGCGCTCCCCGGGTCGCACGTGTGTTGTGCGCACGGAAGTGTGCGTGCGCACGGGCGCGCGTGGCGGTCGTGAGAGAGAGGTCGAGAGAGGGGGAAGGGGGACGGGCGCCGGCTCGCCCGCCCTCCTCGCCCCATCCGAGGACCCGTGTCTGGCTCTGCCGCTGGCGGCTCACGGCGGACGGCGGCTCTCTTCCCGCTCTCGCTCTCCTCCGTCCAATCCCGCTGCTTGCCTCACCGCACCACAGCGGCCCGCGGGTGTGTCCCCTCTTTCCCGGGCGCGCGCCTTTCCCTCTCCATCCCTCTTCCCGGGGGAGGATGGGCGAGGGTCTGGCGGCGCCCCGGGCCCCCTCTCGCCGCCGACCTCCGCTCGCGCGCCGTGGCGCCGCGGCGCGCCTGTCGGGGAGGCGGCGGAGGTTGGGCGCACTTTTTTTTCCCCCCTCTCCACCTCCTTCTCCAAAGGACCGGGGTAGACCAGTAGTCCCTCCCACCGGGCGGGAGGCCATTTTTTTCCCCCCGGGGATGCGGCGGGTCGACCAGATGTCCCGCTGGACTCTTTTTTTTTTTTTTTTTTTTTTTAATGTATAATATATATTATATCTTCCTAGACCTGACGGGTCGACCAGTTTTCTCTGTGCACTTCCTTTTTTTTGACGGACTGGAAGCGGGTCGACCAGTTGTCCGATTAAATATTTGGCCTTAAAATGCTAAGTACCGGGGTCGACCAGTTGGCCTTGTGAACTTGGGTCGACCAGTTGTCTTTTTCCATGTCTTGATTGAATGATGTCATTCTTCAATGTGTTGGTGGTTAGTTTATCTCTTTTGTTCTCTATGCCAACACGCCCCACTCACCAAACACTTTTTTTTTAATTTATTTATTTACTTATTTTTATTTTACTTTTTTATTATTTATTTATTTATACATACATACATACATCCTGTCTATCTGTCCAGATGGGGCAGGGGTAGAAGGGGCTAGCTATGAGAGGAAGGTGCTCGGTGGGCATCCAGTTGTAAATAAGGCTGGGAATAAATAGCTGAATATTAATTCATTTGAGTAATATAAAAACTGTTCAAGTAGAAAACAATTGCTTTCTTTTTCTGTTTGCCCAGAGATCTGACTGACTGCAACTTGGAAAGAAGACGGCCCTGCTGGACAGAGACCTCCCTCCTGCTTTGGGTGGGTCGACCAGTTTACATGTTTATTTCCACGTTTTGTCTTTTATGGATTGAATGGATGTGTCTCTCTCTTTTTTTTTTTTTTTTTTGGTTTTTCGAGACAGGGTTTCTCTGTGGCTTTGGAGCCTGTCCTGGAACTAGCACTGTAGACCAGGCTGGTCTCGAACTCACAGAGATCCTCCTACCTCTGCCTCCCGAGTACTGGGATTAAAGGCGTGCGCCACCATCGCCCGGCTCTCTTTTTTTTTTCACGATTGCTTGCTTGCTTGCTTGCTTACTTACTTACTTACTTACTATCTGTTCAGCCCATCTCATTTACTTACTTCTTTAAAAAAAATGACCCACCTAGTTATTTACTTACTTACTTACTTACTTACTTGTTCATTCATTCCTTCACTTCCTTATCTTCTTTCATATATCTGTTTATTTATCTGCTGATTTAGCGTGACTCATTTACTTATTGAATGTTTCAATTATTATTTAGTTTTATTCATTTATTCATTCTTTATGTCTATTTTTATGTATGTATTTACTTACTTTCTTAATTTTTTTTTACTTTTTAAAATTTACTTAATTTTTTTCTTTCTTTGGGAATGTAGATTCTTTCTTCCTTTCTTCCTTTCTTTCCTTCTTTCTGTCTCCTGACTGTCACTGGCTAAGAAAATGGTGGCCTCCATGTCACTGGTCAGCATAGCAGCTCCTAAAATGGAATTTGATGAAGGGATACATAGATAGATAGATAGATAGATAGATAGATAGATAGATAGATAGATAGATAGATAGATAGATGGGATGCGCACACGCTCACACACACACACACACACACACACACACACACACACACATATGCACGCACGTGCATGACATGTACAGATGGGGGGCGATTCCAATGTTTTCAGAGGAAGGTGCTCGCTGGTAATAATAAATGTGCTGGTAAATAAGGCTGGAAATAGCTGAATATTAAATCATTAAAACTCTTCAAATAAATAAAAAGCAATTCCATTTCTCTCTCTCTCTCTTTCTCACCATATACCAGCACATCTGAACTGACTGCAACATACAAAAGAAGAAGAAACACGGAAAGAAGACATCCCTGCTGGACAGGATCTGAGATGAGAATAAATTCATCGAATGGCTGCCAACAGCATTTCATTGAGAAGAGATTCCACATTTTATGCTGTACAGTTACTTAGTTAGATAGATAGATAAAGAGAGGCCTGTGAACTGGGGTGGGCTGTGGCTTCTCAGGTCACCTCAGGTCAGGGAGGGGCTGAGGAGTGTCCCATTGGCCTTGACAATAGGCAGGAGTCAGAGGTTAATGTCAGGGCAGGGCCTGAGAGTTCCTCAAAGGGAATGAATGGAGACCCTTGCTTACCTAAGAAATGCCTGACCTTGGAAAAGGACTTGTGGAAAGCGGGCCCCTGAAACTGTGGTTTCATGTCTTACTAGAAAGCTCCCTCTTGGAAGGGAAAGTCATCGTGATATCTTACTCTTTTCCCAAGGATACCCTACCTACCCTTCTGATCATTCTTACTGAATTAAGTCTTCCACTGCAAATAAATAAATAAATAAATAATAAATGAAGTGGGTGAGTGAGTGAGTGAGTAAGTAAGTAAGTAAGTAAGTAAACAAGCAAATACGTGGATGGACAAATAAATACAAAGTTTGCTGTTGTTGACTGACTTTTGATTTCATAATGAATCTCTCTCTCTCTCTCTCTCACACACACACACACACACACACACACACACTAAATATACAATAAAAGGAAGCATAACACCTTTACTCAGGGGGCAGAGTGAACTCTGAAAGTTTTCCAGGCGGGGGGTGGGGGGGGAGAGACAGAATATAAGAACAAAATGAGAAACAAGGAAAAATAGTGTTGGCTGGCTGGCCGGCTTTCAGTTCCCTGACAGAAATGAGCACATTGTGGAGGAAACACAAAGTTGTTACACTATGTGGGTGTGATGAGGAGAGATTGTGAGTGAGTGTCCTGTCAGAACAAAGTTAGTCCCATAGTTGATGAAATTCATTATCCCAAAACTTCAGCAGAATATATCCCAAGTTTGCAAATGTGTGATCAGCTTGTGACAGGTTGGGCTGGAGATGCTGAGAACTGGGGAGCCCTCAATGCAAGAGCAGACACTCATTCCCATGAAGAGGGAGAGAGGGAGGGAGCGAGGGAGGGAGGGATCATTCATTCCTATACTCAAGTTTAAAGAAAGATGAGTGGCTATCTATGGAGAGACCACTCACAGATATGAAAAATCATTTCCTAAAAATCAAATTTCTCAGTCAGTATGCAACTGCTATGGTGCTTCTCCTAGATAGAGCAAAACACACAAACAAACTGATTCCTTGATCTAGAGCCACAGTGCACATGCTGTGGAAAAGGGGACATGGCCAACTTGAATCACAATATTCATCAGAGCATGAAAAGAGCGTAAAAAGGACACAGAGGAGAGATAATTGTGGTCCTTCCTTCCTCCCTCCCCCCCTCCCTCCCTCCCTCCTTCCCTCAGGAAGTGACTGACAGATAAGACTTTGTCCAAGCAGGTTCTGTCTGAAATACCAGACTTGAGTTTCCCCCTCTGTGGGTATTAGCTAATCAGTCCTCCCTTCTTTCTGTAGGAAGGTGGTGCATGTCTCTCAGAACTTACCTGGTTTCCTCTGCACCAGGTGAACCAGGGAAAAGCTTTCTAAGCCTTATTCAGACCCATAGAGGCTGCGCTGTGTGTGACTTCAGAGACCTCAGGGAGTATAGGGGTGGGTGGGTGCTTGATGCTTCAGACTCATGTCATTGAAGGACATAACATAGTCTGGATTCACAGAGATTCACAACACAGAGCCATTGTCACTTACTAACAGCTCAGGACACCCAGAGCTAACAAGAAATTGCAGTCTCAGCCGGGCTTTAATCACAGCACACACACAGATCTCTGTGAATTCAAAGATGGCCTGATTTACAGAGTGAGTTTTAGGACAGCCCAAGATACACAAAGAAACCCTTTCTTGAAAAACAAAGCAAAACAGCAAAAGAAAGAAAGACAAGGAAAAAGAAAAAAATGGCAGTCTCTTTCCACTCTCTCCTCCATTGGCTCTTAAAGAGCTCTCAAGCTGAACTGGAGACCATGGTGTCACTCAAAACTGGGAAGCCAGAAACCTTAGGGGGGTCACAGGAGTCGGACTGACTGCAGCACTTGATGCCTCAACCCTGCTAATGGCTGTGATATAAGGCATGGTAAAATACGGGCTTTGGCAGAGCACTACTCCCCTTTCTCTATTATTATTGCTACACAACGAAAAGGACCGGGGGGGGGGGTGATGATGTGCAGTCAGTGCTGGTATTGAAATCTCACTGACTCCTTCCGCACTCCTTGTCAATTCCCGACTTTGTCAAATCAACTATCGTGAATCTTTGATGTGGGTTGGCCCTTTAGGAACTCAGAGAAACAAGACAGACAGACCTGTTTCATCCCAGAAACCTCCCAGTTCCTGAGCCCTAGCCCTGGAAGTCTCAAAGCCATCACATCCAGAAATCTCTCTAGTCCCTGCTAGTGGTGAACTCACTTCGTCTTCCCCAGGACCACTAATTATTTCTCCATGTTTTCCTGTGAGATCTGAGGCCAGCTTTCTTCTTCCTCCCTCTGGCCTCTCCACGAACGATCTCCATTCTCTAGACAACATGTCTAGAACCGAGTCTTATAGGCACCGAGAGAGTGTGTCTTGAGGGCAGTTGGCGTTTCTAGGACACGAGTGACATCACAAAATTCCGAGAGCTCTCTGGGATACCGTGGAATTTCCAGAGAAGGGACTGCTGATGTCGTGAGGCACGGCCTTTACCTCCTTGCTGATATTTCTCCCCGAACTGACCGACCGACCGACCAACCGGAACCTGAGGTTTCCTTTCCAGGAGTCTCTCCTCCGACACAGAGGGAGCCATTCAGGATTTCCTCCTTCCAAAACCAGAAATTTCTCTCTGCTTCATTAATATCTTCTCACTACTTCCTGAACCCATGGGGAGTTAGTTAGTTGAACACTCACTTTTTTCATGAATGACCCTTCCTCCCTCTCCTGAACATCTCATATTACTGATTCATACTCAGTAAAACAGTAATATGAGAAATTAGGCCAGGAGGACATGGAAGATGAGGGTTGAGTCTTCTGAAGTGAACAAGCACTTAGGGAAGGCTAAACTTAAGGGAATTTGACTCTGAGTGGCAAGACATGAATAGCTGCTGCCAAGGCACAGATACAGGCACCAACTGGGCCCTCGGCATCCTCCTGCATCATCAGAGCTGTGTGGGAAACTCAGCCCAAAGGAGGGGCCGTGTTCAAAGGGAGAGGGCATTTTCGAGGACAGCACTGTTTTCTTTTTCTTCTTTCTTTCTTTCTTTCTTTCTTTCTTTCTTTCTTTCTTTTTTTTTTTCGAGACAGGGTTGTTCTGTAGTTTTTTTTTTTTTTGGAGCCTGTCCTGGAACTAGCTCTTGTAGACCAGGCTGGTCTTGAACTCACATGCTTTCTTTTTTTTTCTATTGGATATTTTTGACTTCTTTATCAAAGATCAGGTGTTCGAAGATGTGTGGATCGATATCCGGGTCTTCTATTCGGTTCCATTGGTCCTCCTGTCTGTTCTTATGCCAGGACCAGGCTGTTTTCAGAACTGTAGCTTACAGAGTGTTCTTGCAGGTGGGGCACAGAAGAGGTTAATTACGGTACCTTAGTTCTTCTGCTTTTCTAGCAGACCGGAGCCCAGCTGACAGGAATCCAGTAGAGATGGTGTCAAGGTTCACACTGACACTAACAGCTGTAACTTGAGCAGGATTTGTGATCCACATGAAATTTGCAATGAATTGCAGCAAATCTGTGACACTCTAACTTGCTCAGGCTCAGTATCTGAACATACAGATGTTTGCAATGATCACTGGCTTCAGGATTTTTTTTTTTTTTGTTGTTGTTGTTTTGTTTTTCCACGAGACAGGGTTTCCCTGTAGCTGAAGTTTAACGGCCAGGTGTTTTTGTGACTTACTGCTTCAAAGAACTTCTCCATTTCTTTATCCCTAAGGGAAAAGAAATATAATCACTAAATACATTTAAGTGTCTTTCAACCATTTTAGATCGCTCTGTTGAGAGTTCTCTGTTTAGGTCTGTACTCCATTTTTTAAAATTGGATTATTTGTTCTTTGGATGACCAATTTCTCGACTTCTTTGTGTATTTTGGAGATTAGTGAAGATCTTTTCCCATTCTGTAAGGCCGTCGTTTTGTCTTGTTGGCCATGTTCTTTGCTTTACAGAAGCTTTTCAGTTTCAGGAGGTCTCACTTATTAATTGTTTCTCTCAGTGTCTGTTTTTTTTTCTTTTTTTTTCTTTTTTCTTTCTTTTTTTTTCTTTTTTTTCTTTTTTTCTTTTTTCTTTTTTTCTTCTTCTTCTTTTCTTTTTTTTCTTTTTTTTCTCTCTTTAGTTTTTTTCTTTGTTCTTTTTTTTTGTTTTGTTTTTCTTTTTTTTTTCTTTTTTCTTTTTTTTCTTTTTCTCTCAGTGTCTGTGCTACTGGGGTTCTATTTAGCAAGCGTTCTCCTGTGCCAATGTGTTCAAGTGCATTTGATATTTTTATTTTTATATTCTTTTATTGTGGATGAAGTCAATTATTTGAACTCTCAAATATTTTTATTGTTATTATCTCTCTATTTGTTTGCTTATTTGTGGTTGTTCACCAACTTGACTATCTAGAGGAAGTAAAAGTCGTAACAAGGTTTCCGTAGGTGAACCTGCGGAAGGATCATTAACGTGAGAGAGCAGCGGCGGCGGCTCTGCCCGCCCGCTCGCCTGCCTCGCCCGAGTTCTCGCCGAGAGGCGCGCTCCCCGGGTCGCACGTGTGTTGTGCGCACGGAAGTGTGCGTGCGCACGGGCGCGCGTGGCGGTCGTGAGAGAGAGGTCGAGAGAGGGGGAAGGGGGACGGGCGCCGGCTCGCCCGCCCTCCTCACCCCGTCCGAGGACCCGTGTCTGGCTCTGCCGCTGGCGGCTCATGGCGGACGGCGGCTCTCTTCCCGCTCTTGCTCTCCTCCGTCCACTCCCGCTGCTTGCCTCACCGCACTGCAGCGGCCCGCGGGTGTGTCCCCTCTTTCCCGGGCGCGCGCCTTTCCCTCTCCATCCCTCTTCCCGGGGGAGGATGGGCGAGGGTCTGGCGGCGCCCCGGGCCCCCTCTCGCCGCCGACCTCCGCTCGCGCGCCATGGCGCCGCAGCGCGCCTGTCGGGGAGGCGGCGGAGGTTGGGCGCACTTTTTTTTCCCCCCTCTCCACCTCCTTCTCCAAAGGACCGGGGTAGACCAGTAGTGCCTCCCACCGGGCGGGAGGCCATTTTTTTCCCCCGGGGATGCGGCGGGTCGACCAGATGTCCTGCTGGACTCTTTTTTTTTTTTTTTTTTTTTTTTAATGTATAATATATATTATATCTTCCTAGACCTGACGGGTCGACCAGTTGTCTCTGTGCACTTCCTTTTTTTTGACGGACTGGAAGCGGGTCGACCAGTTGTCCGATTAAATATTTGGCCTTATAATGCTAAGTACCGGGGTCGACCAGTTGGCCTTGTGAACTTGGGGCGACCAGTTGTCTTTTTCCATGTCTTGATTGAATGATGTCATTCTTCAATGTGTTGGTGGTTAGTTTATCTCTTTTGTTCTCTATGCCAACACGCCCCACTCACCAAACACTTTTTTTTTAATTTATTTATTTACTTATTTTTATTTTACTTTTTTATTATTTATTTATTTATTTATACATACATACATACATCCTGTCTATCTGTCCAGATGGGGCAGGGGTAGAAGGGGCTAGCTATGAGAGGAAGGTGCTCGGTGGGCATCCAGTTGTAAATAAGGCTGGGAATAAATAGCTGAATATTAATTCATTTGAGTAATATTAAAACTGTTCAAGTAGAAAACAATTGCTTTCTTTTTCTGTTTGCCCAGAGATCTGACTGACTGCAACTTGGAAAGAAGACGGCCCTGCTGGACAGAGACCTCCCTCCTGCTTTGGGTGGGTCGACCAGTTTACATGTTTATTTCCACGTTTTGTCTTTTATGGATTGAATGGATGTGTCTCTCTCTTTTTTTTTTTTTTTTTTTTGGTTTTTCGAGACAGGGTTTCTCTGTGGCTTTGGAGCCTGTCCTGGAACTAGCACTGTAGACCAGGCTGGTCTCGAACTCACAGAGATCCGCCTACCTCTGCCTCCCGAGTACTGGGATTAAAGGCGTGCGCCACCATCGCCCGGCTCTCATTTTTTTTTTCACGATTGCTTGCTTGCTTGCTTGCTTACTTACTTACTTACTTACTATCTGTTCAGCCCATCTCATTTACTTACTTCTTTAAAAAAAATGACCCACCTAGTTATTTACTTACTTACTTACTTACTTGTTCATTCATTCCTTCACTTCCTTATCTTCTTTCATATATCTGTTTATTTATCTGCTGATTTAGCGTGACTCATTTACTTATTGAATGTTTCAATTATTATTTAGTTTTATTCATTTATTCATTCTTTATGTCTATTTTTATGTATGTATTTACTTACTTTCTTAATTTTTTTTTTACTTTTTAAAATTTACTTAATTTTTTTCTTTCTTTGGGAATGTAGATTCTTTCTTCCTTTCTTCCTTTCTTTCCTTCTTTCTGTCTCCTGACTGTCACTGGCTAAGAAAATGGTGGCCTCCATGTCACTGGTCAGCATAGCAGCTCCTAAAATGGAATTTGATGAAGGGATAGATAGATAGATAGATAGATAGATAGATAGATAGATAGATGGGATGCGCACACGCTCACACACACACACACACACACACACACATATGCACGCACGTGCATGACATGTACAGATGGGGGGCGATTCCAATGTTTTCAGAGGAAGGTGCTCGCTGGTAATAATAAATGTGCTGGTAAATAAGGCTGGAAATAGCTGAATATTAAATCATTAAAACTCTTCAAATAAATAAAAAGCAATTCCATTTCTCTCTCTCTCTCTTTCTCACCATATACCAGCACATCTGAACTGACTGCAACATACAAAAGAAGAAGAAACACGGAAAGAAGACATCCCTGCTGGACAGGATCTGAGATGAGAATAAATTCATCGAATGGCTGCCAACAGCATTTCATTGAGAAGAGATTCCACATTTTATGCTGTACAGTTACTTAGTTAGATAGATAGATAAAGAGAGGCCTGTGAACTGGGGTGGGCTGTGGCTTCTCAGGTCACCTCAGGTCAGGGAGGGGCTGAGGAGTGTCCCATTGGCCTTGACAATAGGCAGGAGTCAGAGGTTAATGTCAGGGCAGGGCCTGAGAGTTCCTCAAAGGGAATGAATGGAGACCCTTGCTTACCTAAGAAATGCCTGACCTTGGAAAAGGACTTGTGGAAAGCGGGCCCTTGAAACTGTGGTTTCACGTCTTACTAGAAAGCTCCCTCTTGGAAGGGAAAGTCATCGTGATATCTTACTCTTTTCCCAAGGATACCCTACCTACCCTTCTGATCATTCTTACTGAATTAAGTCTTCCACTGCAAATAAATAAATAAATAAATAATAAATGAAGTGGGTGAGTGAGTGAGTGAGTGAGTAAGTAAGTAAGTAAGTAAGTAAACAAGCAAATACGTGGATGGACAAATAAATACAAAGTTTGCTGTTGTTGACTGACTTTTGATTTCATAATGAATCTCTCTCTCTCTCTCTCTCTCTCTCTCACACACACACACACACACACACACACACACACACACTAAATATACAATAAAAGGAAGCATAACACCTTTACTCAGGGGGCAGAGTGAACTCTGAAAGTTTTCCAGGCGGGGGGGGGGGAGAGACAGAATATAAGAACAAAATGAGAAACAAGGAAAAATAGTGTTGGCTGGCTGGCCGGCTTTCAGTTCCCTGACAGAAATGAGCACATTGTGGAGGAAACACAAAGTTGTTACACTATGTGGGTGTGATGAGGAGAGATTGTGAGTGAGTGTCCTGTCAGAACAAAGTTAGTCCCATAGTTGATGAAATTCATTATCCCAAAACTTCAGCAGAATATATCCCAAGTTTGCAAATGTGTGATCAGCTTGTGACAGGTTGGGCTGGAGATGCTGAGAACTGGGGAGCCCTCAATGCAAGAGCAGACACTCATTCCCATGAAGAGGGAGAGAGGGAGGGAGGGAGGGAGGGAGGGATCATTCATTCCTATACTCAAGTTTAAAGAAAGATGAGTGGCTATCTATGGAGAGACCACTCACAGATATGAAAAATCATTTCCTAAAAATCAAATTTCTCAGTCAGTATGCAACTGCTATGGTGCTTCTCCTAGATAGAGCAAAACACACAAACAAACTGATTCCTTGATCTAGAGCCACAGTGCACATGCTGTGGAAAAGGGGACATGGCCAACTTGAATCACAATATTCATCAGAGCATGAAAAGAGCGTAAAAAGGACACAGAGGAGAGATAATTGTGGTCCTTCCTTCCTCCCTCCCTCCCTCCCTCCCTCCCTCCCTCCCTCCCTCCCTCCTTCCCTCAGGAAGTGACTGACAGATGAGACTTTGTCCAAGCAGGTTCTGTCTGAAATACCAGACTTGAGTTTCCCCCTCTGTGGGTATTAGCTAATCAGTCCTCCCTTCTTTCTGTAGGAAGGTGGTGCATGTCTCTCAGAACTTACCTGGTTTCCTCTGCACCAGGTGAACCAGGGAAAAGCTTTCTAAGCCTTATTCAGACCCATAGAGGCTGCGCTGTGTGTGACTTCAGAGACCTCAGGGAGTATAGGGGTGGGTGGGTGCTTGATGCTTCAGACTCATGTCATTGAAGGACATAACATAGTCTGGATTCACAGAGATTCACAACACAGAGCCATTGTCACTTACTAACAGCTCAGGACACCCAGAGCTAACAAGAAATTGCAGTCTCAGCCGGGCTTTAATCACAGCACACACACAGATCTCTGTGAATTCAAAGATGGCCTGATTTACAGAGTGAGTTTTAGGACAGCCCAAGATACACAAAGAAACCCTTTCTTGAAAAACAAAGCAAAACAGCAAAAGAAAGAAAGACAAGGAAAAAGAAAAAAATGGCAGTCTCTTTCCACTCTCTCCTCCATTGGCTCTTAAAGAGCTCTCAAGCTGAACTGGAGACCATGGTGTCACTCAAAACTGGGAAGCCAGAAACCTTAGGGGGGTCACAGGAGTCGGACTGACTGCAGCACTTGATGCCTCAACCCTGCTAATGGCTGTGATATAAGGCATGGTAAAATACGGGCTTTGGCAGAGCACTACTCCCCTTTCTCTATTATTATTGCTACACAACGAAAAGGACCGGGGGGGGGGGGTGATGATGTGCAGTCAGTGCTGGTATTGAAATCTCACTGACTCCTTCCGCACTCCTTGTCAATTCCCGACTTTGTCAAATCAACTATCGTGAATCTTTGATGTGGGTTGGCCCTTTAGGAACTCAGAGAAACAAGACAGACAGACCTGTTTCATCCCAGAAACCTCCCAGTTCCTGAGCCCTAGCCCTGGAAGTCTCAAAGCCATCACATCCAGAAATCTCTCTAGTCCCTGCTAGTGGTGAACTCACTTCGTCTTCCCCAGGACCACTAATTATTTCTCCATGTTTTCCTGTGAGATCTGAGGCCAGCTTTCTTCTTCCTCCCTCTGGCCTCTCCACGAACGATCTCCATTCTCTAGACAACATGTCTAGAACCGAGTCTTATAGGCACCGAGAGAGTGTGTCTTGAGGGCAGTTGGCGTTTCTAGGACACGAGTGACATCACAAAATTCCGAGAGCTCTCTGGGATACCGTGGAATTTCCAGAGAAGGGACTGCTGATGTCGTGAGGCACGGCCTTTACCTCCTTGCTGATATTTCTCCCCGAACTGACCGACCGACCGACCGACCGACCAACCGGAACCTGAGGTTTCCTTTCCAGGAGTCTCTCCTCCGACACAGAGGGAGCCATTCAGGATTTCCTCCTTCCAAAACCAGAAATTTCTCTCTGCTTCATTAATATCTTCTCACTACTTCCTGAACCCATGGGGAGTTAGTTAGTTGAACACTCACTTTTTTCATGAATGACCCTTCCTCCCTCTCCTGAACATCTCATATTACTGATTCATACTCAGTAAAACAGTAATATGAGAAATTAGGCCAGGAGGACATGGAAGATGAGGGTTGAGTCTTCTGAAGTGAACAAGCACTTAGGGAAGGCTAAACTTAAGGGAATTTGACTCTGAGTGGCAAGACATGAATAGCTGCTGCCAAGGCACAGATACAGGCACCAACTGGGCCCTCGGCATCCTCCTGCATCATCAGAGCTGTGTGGGAAACTCAGCCCAAAGGAGGGGCCGTGTTCAAAGGGAGAGGGCATTTTCGAGGACAGCACTGTTTTCTTTTTCTTCTTTCTTTCTTTCTTTCTTTCTTTCTTTCTTTCTTTCTTTCTTTTTTTTTTCGAGACAGGGTTGTTCTGTAGTTTTTTTTTTTTTTGGAGCCTGTCCTGGAACTAGCTCTTGTAGACCAGGCTGGTCTTGAACTCACATGCTTTCTTTTTTTTTCTATTGGATATTTTTGACTTCTTTATCAAAGATCAGGTGTTCGAAGATGTGTGGATCGATATCCGGGTCTTCTATTCGGTTCCATTGGTCCTCCTGTCTGTTCTTATGCCAGGACCAGGCTGTTTTCAGAACTGTAGCTTACAGAGTGTTCTTGCAGGTGGGGCACAGAAGAGGTTAATTACGGTACCTTAGTTCTTCTGCTTTTCTAGCAGACCGGAGCCCAGCTGACAGGAATCCAGTAGAGATGGTGTCAAGGTTCACACTGACACTAACAGCTGTAACTTGAGCAGGATTTGTGATCCACATGAAATTTGCAATGAATTGCAGCAAATCTGTGACACTCTAACTTGCTCAGGCTCAGTATCTGAACATACAGATGTTTGCAATGATCACTGGCTTCAGGATTTTTTTTTTGTTGTTGTTGTTGTTGTTTTGTTTTTCCACGAGACAGGGTTTCCCTGTAGCTGAAGTTTAACGGCCTGGTGTTTTTGTGACTTACTGCTTCAAAGAACTTCTCCATTTCTTTATCCCTAAGGGAAAAGAAATATAATCACTAAATACATTTAAGTGTCTTTCAACCATTTTAGATCCCTCTGTTGAGAGTTCTCTGTTTAGGTCTGTACTCCATTTTTTAAAATTGGATTATTTGTTCTTTGGATGACCAATTTCTCGACTTCTTTGTGTATTTTGGAGATTAGTGAAGATCTTTTCCCATTCTGTAAGGCCGTCGTTTTGTCTTGTTGGCCATGTTCTTTGCTTTACAGAAGCTTTTCAGTTTCAGGAGGTCTCACTTATTAATTGTTTCTCTCAGTGTCTGTTTTTTTTTTCTTTTTTTTTCTTTTTTCTTTCTTTCTTTTTCTTTTTTTTCTTTTTTTCTTTTTTTCTTTTTTTTCTTCTTCTTCTTTTCTTTTTTTTCTTTTTTTCTCTCTTTAGTTTTTTTCTTTGTTCTTTTTTTTGTTTTGTTTTTCTTTTTTTTTTCTTTTTTCTTTTTTTTCTTTTTCTCTCAGTGTCTGTGCTACTGGGGTTCTATTTAGCAAGCGTTCTCCTGTGCCAATGTGTTCAAGTGCATTTGATATTTTTATTTTTATATTCTTTTATTGTGGATGAAGTCAATTATTTGAACTCTCAAATATTTTTATTGTTATTATCTCTCTATTTGTTTGCTTATTTGTGGTTGTTCAACATAAGGTTTCGTTGTGTACCCTTGTATGCCCTGGGACTCACTTTGTAGACAAGACTGGCCTCAGACTCACAGAGAGTCATCTGCCTCTGCCTCCTAGTGCTGAGATTAAAGGCATGCACTAAACACCTTTTCTATATATTTATTTTCCTAATAATTTATTTATTTTCATTTTATTGTCATTGGTGTTTTGCCTGCATGTATGTCTATCTGAGGGTGTCCGATCTTGGAGTTACCGACAGCTGTTGACTGCCATGTGGGTGGTAAGGAATTGAACCTGGGTCCTCTGGAAGAGCAGTCAGAACTCTTAACCACAGAGCCATCTCTCTCCAGCCCTCACCTTTTTTTTTTTTGAAAACGGGGTTTCTCTGTGTCACTTTGCCTGGCCTTGAATCTCAATCTGCAGAACAAGGGAGCCTTAAACTCACAGTGATCTGCCTGCCTTGGTCTCCCTGATCTTGGAGGTGTTTTTATCATCTCTCTCTCTCTCTCTCTCTCTCTCTCTCTCTCTCTCTCTCTCTCTCTCTCTCTGTGTGTGTGTGTGTGTCTGGCTATCTAGCTATCTATCCATTCATTTATTAGTTTATGTATTTATTTATTTTTTGGTTGTTCTTGTTGTTTTCTGAGACAGGATTTCTCTCTAGCTTTGGAGTCTGTCCTGGATCCAGACCTGGTCACAGCTGTACCGGAAAATAAAATAAAACAAACAAACAAAAACAAAAACAAAGCAAAGCAAAAGCCAGGCAGGACTGTCTGGTTGACCTTCCCTTTTCCCCTCCCCCATGGGCTCCTCAGAGGCGGTGCGGCCTCCTGCAGGGAATCCACAGAGCCTCTGCCCAAGGCTCTCCAGGGAACCCACTCTCTCCCTTTCCCCCAGCCCCAGGGCTGCAGGCCACATCTATCTCTCAGGCGTACATCTATCTCTCAGGCGTAGGTGGCGGGCACTCTGGCTATCCAGGACGTGACAGACACAGATACACAGAAGCAGGGAGGAACGGTGCCCACTCTCTCACTACATGCAGGCATGCAGGAGGAACAATGAAAGAATGAGAACTGGAGAGATGGAATTTCTGGAATGTCCAGAAACCACATGGTGGGGATCTAGTGACCTCTTTTGGTGACAGGGAGTACAGCACAGATTGGGTTCTTGTGCTCCTGAGATGTAACCCCCACAAGGCAGCAGCTCATAAGTGATTGTAAATCCAGTTTCACACAACTGCACATAAAATAAAGTTAAATAAATCATAAAAAAATTCTTTAAAAATTTGAAATTAAAATAAGTTCTACACAACCGGAAAGACTGTCTCAAATAAAAGTAAAATAAAATGTTCTAAAATAGGACAACTTCCCTGCCCCCCCACCCCCACAGGGACACACTTGGTGCAGACCAAGAGATACAAACAAAATTTGAAATTAAACTAAATGTACAAGAAACTGAGCCTGGTTATTGTGGTGCACATCTTTTATTCTATCATCAAAGAGACAGAGGCAGGTGGACCTCTGTGAATTCCCAGGCTTTATAGAGAGGCCCCCAACCCAAATAAAAAAAAAAAACATATATAAAAGTTTGACCAAACACCACCCCCCCCCCCAAAAAAAAAAAGGAAGGAAGGAAGGAAAGAAGAAGGAGACATTATAAACTGTCTCCTTGGTCCTAGAAACTGGATCATGGGAATTTAGGACCTATGAGACAGTGCACGAGTCTTGTGATCTCACTTGGTAGATGAGTCTGGATTTTAACTCACAGATGTCCTTCTGCCTGTGTCTCCCACATGCTGGGATAAAGGGTTCCCTAATTCTTGAATGGCATACTGAAAGTAGTTATTTCTACTTGGTTTGCGTTTGATTTTTTTTTAAACAATCCATGCCTACTTATTTATTTATTTTTGGTTTTTCATGACAGGGTTTCTCTGTAGCTTTGGAACTAACCCTTGTAGACCAGGCTGGCCTCAAATTCACAAAGATCCACCTGCCTTTGCCTCCCAAGTGCTGGGATTAAAGGAATGTGCCACCACTACCCGCCTTTGTTTCTTTTATTTATTTTTGTTAAGCTCTACGTTTTTCTTTCCTCTCTTTCCATGCCTCCCCTTCAACCCTCTCCCAAGGTTCTGGCTATGACAAACAATGCTGCTATGAGCATAGTTGAGCCCATGTCCTCGTGGCACAATTGAGCATCCTTTACATATATACCTAAACGTGGTATTGCTGGGTCTTGAGGAAGGTTGTTTCCTAATTTTCTGAGAAATCGCCACACTGACATCCAAAGGGGGCGGTACCAGCTTGCATTCCCACCAGCGATGCAGGAGTGTTCCCTTTTCCCCACATCCTCTCCAGCATAAGTTGTCATCAGTGTTTTAGATCTTGGCCATTCTTACAGGTATAAAGTGGAATCTCAGAGCTGTTTTGATTTACATATCTCTGATGACTAAGGGTGTTGAACATCTCCTTAAGTGTCTTTCAGCCATTTTAGATTTCTCGGTTGAGAGTTCTCTGTTTAGGTTTGTACCTCCATGTTGTGAACTGGATTATTTGTTCTTGAAATGACCAATGTCTTGAGTTCTTTGTATATTTTGGAGATCAGACCTCTGTCTGATGTGGGGTTAGTGAAGATCTTTGCCCATTCTGTAAGGCCGTCATTTTGTCTTGTTGGCCATGTCCTTTGCTTTACAGAAGAAGCCTTTCAGTTTCACGAGGTCCCATTGATTAATTTTGTGTCTCTCAGAGTCTGTGCTACTGGAGTTAGATTTAGGAAGTGGTCTCCTGTGCCGATGCGTTCAAATGCTTTTTTTTAAAAAATAAATATTTATTTATTATGTATACAATATTCTTTCTGTGTGTATGTCTGAAGGCCAGAAGAGAGCACCAGACCCTATTACAGATGGTTGTGAGCCACCATGTGGTTGCTGGGAATTGAACTCAGGACCTTTGGAAGAGCAGGCAATGCTCTTAACCGCTGAGCCATCTCTCCAGCCCCCGTTCAAATGCTTTTGATATTTTTATTTTTATATTTTTTTTTATTGTGGATGAGGTCAATTATTTGAACTCTCAAATATTTTTATTGTTATTATCTGTTTGTTTATTTGTGGGTTTGCAACACGGGGTTTCCTTGTGTATCCTTGTATGCCCTGGGACTCACTTTGTAAACAAGACTGGCCTCAGACTCACAGAGATCCGCCTGCCTCTGCCTTCTAGTGATGGCATTAAAGGCGTACACTAAACACATTTTTTTTGAAAACAGGGTTTTTCTGTGTCACTTTGCCTGTCCTGAATCTCAATCTGCAGAACAAAGTAGCCTTAAACTCACAGTGATCTGCCTGCTTTGGTCTCCCTGATCTTGGAGGTGTTTTATCATCTATCTATCTATCTATCTATCTATCTATCTATCTATCTATCTATCTATCTATCTATCTATCCATTCATTTCATTTATTAGTTTATTTATTTATTTTTTTGTTTTCTGAGACAGGGTTTCTCTCTAGCTTTCCTTCTTGCTTGCTTGCTTGATTTTTTTGCTTTCTTGCTCTCTTGCTTTTTTCCCCCTTCTTTTATTAGTTAGTTCTTGAGGCATGGTTTCTCTGTGTAACAGCCCTAGCTGTTCTCTCTCTCTCTCTCTCTCTCTCTCTCTCTCTCTCTCTCTCTCTCTCAAATATGTTTGGTTTTGTGTTTTGCTTTATGAGACAGGGTTTCTCTGCTGCTTTGGAGACTGTTGTTAAAACTAGCTCCTTTCTTGTAGACCAGGCTGTCCTAAAACTCCCAATGATCCTGTTTCTGCTAAATATGGAGCCAGTGCTCTTGAATGCCTTTGTCTGGTGAGGTCAAAAGCCACCCCCCCCACACACAACCCCCCCCAACACACACACAAACCAAACACAGGCACAGGCACACCCAGAGACACATAAATAAACTTTTAAATTAAGAAGAGCCTGGAGAGCTAGTTTCGCGGCTCTTCCAGAGAAATTGGGTTCAATTCCCAGCACCTGCATGGCAGCTCATAGTGATTGTAAATTCAGTTTCTGGGTGATCTGACATCTTCAGACCATTGCACATAAAATAAAGTTAAGAAAATCATAAAAAAATTCCTTAAGAAATTGAAATTTAACTAAGTCCCACACAATTGGAAACACTCTCAAATAAAAGTAAAATAAATGGAAAAGAATACAGTGCTAAGTGCAGTTATGAAAATGTTTTGAAATGTGATACCTTCCCTGTCTCCCCCACATACACAAGCCACACTGAGAGATTTAAATAAAATCTGGGTAATCATTTATGTATCTGGCCTATGTCAGAGGGGCAGGGGAAGCTGAAGCCTTGTCCTTTGGGCTCCAGGTTCTCAGTACTGCGTCAAAAACTCGAGTGTATAGTGAGCCCATGTCTGTCCTGCCGGCAGCACTCAGGAACTGGGAATACAAGGATCAGGAGATCATCTTCAACAACCCAGCAAGTGCAAACCATCCTGGTGGGAAAGAGACCCTCTAAAAGAAATCAATAAAATGACATTTTTATTTTTTTCTGTCGGAAGTGAAAATGTTCCAAATAATTCACTGCATCAGTATTCCTGGAAATGATATCAAAATCAGAATTTTTCTTTTTTTTTTAACATTTTATTTTATTCTTATTATTTTCATTTTTATTTTTTTGGTTTTTCGAGACAGGGTTTCTCTGTGGTTTTGGAGCCTGTCCTGGAACTAGCTCTTGTAGACCAGGCTGGTCTCGAAATCACAGAGATCCGCCTGCCTCTGCCTCCCAAGTGCTGGGATTAAAGGCGTGCGCCACCACTGCCTGGCGTAAATCAGAATTTTTCATATTATTCCATGGCTGTTGTAATTTTCTCTGTGGCAGACAGAGGCAGGCAGATCTCTGTGAGTTTGAGGCCAGCCTGGTCATCTACAGTTCCAGGACAGGTGCCAAAGCTAAGAGAATCCTTGTCTCAGAAAATTTTTTTCTCTGCGTCTCACGTGTCGTGTGTCTTTCTCTAAGCAGGCCCAGGAATCCTAAGCGCCTGTAGGTGATCTAGGAAATCTCCTGTAGCAGGGGCCCTGGCCTCCACTCCTGGCCCCTGAGGGCACCTGGTAAAAGTGAGAAGGCAGATTTCAGAGACTAGTAAAGTTCAAGGTCACCAGCCCTTCCCAACAGCTAGAACCTTTAAAGGGTGAGGCTACAACTTAATTGGCCTGCTTAGATATGGATATTTTTGTTGTGGTTCTTGTTTTACAGGGCAGGAACAGACATCCAAGTGGGAATTTTCCACAGCTGTTTTAATTTTCTCAGACTCGGTATTTAGTATGAGAAGTGGTGTGTGGGGTTGTACAAACACAACTACTGAAAAAGAACCCTAAGAAAGCAGGCCTCCCTCCCTCCCTCCCTCCATGCTTCCCTCCCTCCCTCCCTCCCTCCCTCCCTCCCTCCCTCCCTCAGTTCCTCCCTCTCACCAAGCCATAATTGTGGCAGCCCCTTGGCCGACATAGTCCTTTCACTGATCAGTCAGACACACTCTTTTTTTATTTTTGAATTTTGGGTGAAGTCAATTAATTGAGCTCTTAGATGATGATGATGATGATTATTATTATTAGTTTATTTGTGTTTTTTTTTTACATAGAGGTTCCCTGTGTCCCTGGAACTCACTTTGTAGACAAGGCTGGCCTCAGACTCACAGAGATCTAGCTGCCCCTGCCTCTACCTCTGCTTCCTAGTGCCGGAATTAAAGGCCTGTACTAAACACACTTTCCCCCCCTAAGTCAGGGTTTCTCTGTGTCTGTCGCTTTGCCTGTCCTAAAACTCACACTGCAGAACGAGGTGGCCTCAAACTCACAGCGATTTGCCTGTTTCTGCCTCTCCTGATTTCTGAGGGCTGAGAACTGAGAATAAAGAAATGTGCTGCCCAAAATATACTGCCGCTGCTGCAATTAAAAAAATAAATTAAAATAAAATAACCTGAGATAAACAAAGAAAAAAAGGAAAACACCTGTTTTTTCCTTCCTTCCTTCCTTCCTTCCTTCCTTCCTTCCTTTCTTTTTCCTTACTTGTTTTTTTTTCTGTTTTCTTCTTTTATTATTATTATTATTATTTTTGGTGAAGGGTTTCTCTGTATAATACCTTTAACTCACTATATAAACCAGGCTGTCATCTTGGTAACATTATGGTTTTGTATTTTCTTATTTCTTGTCTGTAAATCAACAAATCAACATTTCTTCTCTCTCTCTCTCTCACACTCATTTAATTTATGTTTTATTTTATTTTTGGTTTGTGTTCTTGTTTTGATTTTCAAGGAAGGGTTTCTCTGTTGCTTTGGAGCCTGTCTTTGGAACTAGCTCTTGTCAACCAGGCTGGCTGGCCTCAAACTCCCAGAGATCCACCTGCCTCTCTGCCAGATATGGAACCAGTCATCTTGGTTAGTTCAAAAGCCACCCCATAAACACACACACACACACAACACACACACACACACACACACACACACACACACACACACACACAGAGGCACATCCAGAGAAACATACTTTTTTTTTTTTTGGTTTTTCGAGACAGGGTTTCTCTGTGGCTTTGGAGCCTGTCCTGGAACTAGCTCTGTAGACCAGGCTGGTCTCGAACTCACAGAGATCCGCCTGCCTCTGCTTCCCGAGTGCTGGGATTAAAGGCTTGCGCCACCACTGCCCTGCGATGCCCCTACTATAAAAATGGGTTTCAGAAACCGGCCTTTTGCCACAGTGTCAGAAGCCCAAACTCTGCCTGTGGTCTCAGCTAGCTGATAAGCTTCTGTGACTCGCGGTGTGTTTGTATTTTTAAGTTTGTTTTTGGTTTATTAGACTTGGTGGTGTTCTCATCTTTGCATGACCCCCCCCCTCGACCCAACATTTAAGTGTCTTTCAACCATTTTAGATCCCTCTGTTGAGAGTTCTCTGTTTAGGTCTGTACTCCATTTTTTAAAATTGGATTATTTGTTCTTTGGATGACCAATTTCTCGAGTTCTTTGTGTATTTTGGAGATTAGTGAAGATCTTTTCCCATTCTGTAAGGCCGTCGTTTTGTCTTCTTGGCCATGTTCTTTGCTTTACAGAAGCTTTTCAGTTTCAGGAGGTCTCACTTATTAATTGTTTCTCTCAGTGTCTGTTTTTTTTTTCTTTTTTTTCTTTCTTTTTTTTCTTTTTTCTTTTTTTTTCTTCTTCTTTTTTCTTTTTTTTCCTGTTTTTTCTTTTTTTTTCTCTCTTTAGTTTTTTTCTTTGTTCTTTTTTTTTGTTTTTTTTTCTTTTGTTTTTTTTCTTTTTCTCTCAGTGTCTGTGCTACTGGGGTTCTATTTAGCAAGCGTTCTCCTGTGCCAATGTGTTCAAGTGCATTTGATATTTTTATTTTTATATTCTTTTATTGTGGATGAAGTCAATTATTTGAACTCTCAAATATTTTTATTGTTATTATCTCTCTATTTGTTTGCTTATTTGTGGTTGTTCACCAACTTGACTATCTAGAGGAAGTAAAAGTCGTAACAAGGTTTCCGTAGGTGAACCTGCGGAAGGATCATTAACGTGAGAGAGCAGCGGCGGCGGCTCTGCCCGCCCGCTCGCCTGCCTCGCCCGAGTTCTCGCCGAGAGGCGCGCTCCCCGGGTCGCACGTGTGTTGTGCGCACGGAAGTGTGCGTGCGCACGGGCGCGCGTGGCGGTCGTGAGAGAGAGGTCGAGAGAGGGGGAAGGGGGACGGGCGCCGGCTCGCCCGCCCTCCTCACCCCGTCCGAGGACCCGTGTCTGGCTCTGCCGCTGGCGGCTCATGGCGGACGGCGGCTCTCTTCCCGCTTTCGCTCTCCTCCGTCCACTCCCGCTGCTTGCCTCACCGCACTGCAGCGGCCCGCGGGTGTGTCCCCTCTTTCCCGGGCGCGCGCCTTTCCCTCTCCATCCCTCTTCCCGGGGGAGGATGGGCGAGGGTCTGGCGGCGCCCCGGGCCCCCTCTCGCCGCCGACCTCCGCTCGCGCACCATGGCGCCGCAGCGCGCCTGTCGGGGAGGCGGCGGAGGTTGGGCGCACTTTTTTTTCCCCCCTCTCCACCTCCTTCTCCAAAGGACCGGGGTAGACCAGTAGTGCCTCCCACCGGGCGGGAGGCCATTTTTTTCCCCCGGGGATGCGGCGGGTCGACCAGATGTCCTGCTGGACTCTTTTTTTTTTTTTTTTTTTTTTAATGTATAATATATATTATATCTTCCTAGACCTGACGGGTCGACCAGTTGTCTCTGTGCACTTCCTTTTTTTTTGAGGGACTGGAAGCGGGTCGACCAGTTGTCCAATTAAATATTTGGCCTTAAAATGCTAAGTACCGGGGTCGACCAGTTGGCCTTGTGAACTTGGGTCGACCAGTTGTCTTTTTCCATGTCTTGATTGACTGATGTCATTCTTCAATGTGTTGGTGGTTAGTTTATCTCTTTTGTTCTCTATGCCAACACGCCCCACTCACCAAACACTTTTTTTTTAATTTATTTATTTACTTATTTTTATTTTACTTTTTTATTATTTATTTATTTATACATACATACATACATCCTGTCTATCTGTCCAGATGGGGCAGGGGTAGAAGGGGCTAGCTATGAGAGGAAGGTGCTCGGTGGGCATCCAGTTGTAAATAAGGCTGGGAATAAATAGCTGAATATTAATTCATTTGAGTAATATTAAAACTGTTCAAGTAGAAAACAATTGCTTTCTTTTTCTGTTTGCCCAGAGATCTGACTGACTGCAACTTGGAAAGAAGACGGCCCTGCTGGACAGAGACCTCCCTCCTGCTTTGGGTGGGTCGACCAGTTTACATGTTTATTTCCACGTTTTGTCTTTTATGGATTGAATGGATGTGTCTCTCTCTTTTTTTTTTTTTTTTTTGGTTTTTCGAGACAGGGTTTCTCTGTGGCTTTGGAGCCTGTCCTGGAACTAGCACTGTAGACCAGGCTGGTCTCGAACTCACAGAGATCCTCCTACCTCTGCCTCCCGAGTACTGGGATTAAAGGCGTGCGCCACCATCGCCCGGCTCTCTTTTTTTTTTTCACGATTGCTTGCTTGCTTGCTTGCTTACTTACTTACTTACTTACTATCTGTTCAGCCCATCTCATTTACTTACTTCTTTAAAAAAAATGACCCACCTAGTTATTTACTTACTTACTTACTTACTTACTTGTTCATTCATTCCTTCACTTCCTTATCTTCTTTCATATATCTGTTTATTTATCTGCTGATTTAGCGTGACTCATTTACTTATTGAATGTTTCAATTATTATTTAGTTTTATTCATTTATTCATTCTTTATGTCTATTTTTATGTATGTATTTACTTACTTTCTTAATTTTTTTTTTACTTTTTAAAATTTACTTAATTTTTTTCTTTCTTTCGGAATGTAGATTCTTTCTTCCTTTCTTCCTTTCTTTCCTTCTTTCTGTCTCCTGACTGTCACTGGCTAAGAAAATGGTGGCCTCCATGTCACTGGTCAGCATAGCAGCTCCTAAAATGGAATTTGATGAAGGGATACATAGATAGATAGATAGATAGATAGATAGATAGATAGATAGATAGATAGATAGATGGGATGCGCACACGCTCACACAGACACACACACACACACACACACACATATGCACGCACGTGCATGACATGTACAGATGGGGGGCGATTCCAATGTTTTCAGAGGAAGGTGCTCGCTGGTAATAATAAATGTGCTGGTAAATAAGGCTGGAAATAGCTGAATATTAAATCATTAAAACTCTTCAAATAAATAAAAAGCAATTCCATTTCTCTCTCTCTCTCTTTCTCACCATATACCAGCACATCTGAACTGACTGCAACATACAAAAGAAGAAGAAACACGGAAAGAAGACATCCCTGCTGGACAGGATCTGAGATGAGAATAAATTCATCGAATGGCTGCCAACAGCATTTCATTGAGAAGAGATTCCACATTTTATGCTGTACAGTTACTTAGTTAGATAGATAGATAAAGAGAGGCCTGTGAACTGGGGTGGGCTGTGGCTTCTCAGGTCACCTCAGGTCAGGGAGGGGCTGAGGAGTGTCCCATTGGCCTTGACAATAGGCAGGAGTCAGAGGTTAATGTCAGGGCAGGGCCTGAGAGTTCCTCAAAGGGAATGAATGGAGACCCTTGCTTACCTAAGAAATGCCTGACCTTGGAAAAGGACTTGTGGAAAGCGGGCCCTTGAAACTGTGGTTTCACGTCTTACTAGAAAGCTCCCTCTTGGAAGGGAAAGTCATCGTGATATCTTACTCTTTTCCCAAGGATACCCTACCTACCCTTCTGATCATTCTTACTGAATTAAGTCTTCCACTGCAAATAAATAAATAAATAAATAATAAATGAAGTGGGTGAGTGAGTGAGTGAGTGAGTAAGTAAGTAAGTAAGTAAGTAAACAAGCAAATACGTGGATGGACAAATAAATACAAAGTTTGCTGTTGTTGACTGACTTTTGATTTCATAATGAATCTCTCTCTCTCTCTCTCTCACACACACACACACACACACACACTAAATATACAATAAAAGGAAGCATAACACCTTTACTCAGGGGGCAGAGTGAACTCTGAAAGTTTTCCAGGCGGGGGGGGGGGAGAGACAGAATATAAGAACAAAATGAGAAACAAGGAAAAATAGTGTTGGCTGGCTGGCCGGCTTTCAGTTCCCTGACAGAAATGAGCACATTGTGGAGGAAACACAAAGTTGTTACACTATGTGGGTGTGATGAGGAGAGATTGTGAGTGAGTGTCCTGTCAGAACAAAGTTAGTCCCATAGTTGATGAAATTCATTATCCCAAAACTTCAGCAGAATATATCCCAAGTTTGCAAATGTGTGATCAGCTTGTGACAGGTTGGGCTGGAGATGCTGAGAACTGGGGAGCCCTCAATGCAAGAGCAGACACTCATTCCCATGAAGAGGGAGAGAGGGAGGGAGGGAGGGAGGGAGGGATCATTCATTCCTATACTCAAGTTTAAAGAAAGATGAGTGGCTATCTATGGAGAGACCACTCACAGATATGAAAAATCATTTCCTAAAAATCAAATTTCTCAGTCAGTATGCAACTGCTATGGTGCTTCTCCTAGATAGAGCAAAACACACAAACAAACTGATTCCTTGATCTAGAGCCACAGTGCACATGCTGTGGAAAAGGGGACATGGCCAACTTGAATCACAATATTCATCAGAGCATGAAAAGAGCGTAAAAAGGACACAGAGGAGAGATAATTGTGGTCCTTCTTTCCTCCCTCCCTCCCTCCCTCCCTCCCTCCCTCCCTCCCTCCCTCCCTCCTTCCCTCAGGAAGTGACTGACAGATGAGACTTTGTCCAAGCAGGTTCTGTCTGAAATACCAGACTTGAGTTTCCCCCTCTGTGGGTATTAGCTAATCAGTCCTCCCTTCTTTCTGTAGGAAGGTGGTGCATGTCTCTCAGAACTTACCTGGTTTCCTCTGCACCAGGTGAACCAGGGAAAAGCTTTCTAAGCCTTATTCAGACCCATAGAGGCTGCGCTGTGTGTGACTTCAGAGACCTCAGGGAGTATAGGGGTGGGTGGGTGCTTGATGCTTCAGACTCATGTCATTGAAGGACATAACATAGTCTGGATTCACAGAGATTCACAACACAGAGCCATTGTCACTTACTAACAGCTCAGGACACCCAGAGCTAACAAGAAATTGCAGTCTCAGCCGGGCTTTAATCACAGCACACACACAGATCTCTGTGAATTCAAAGATGGCCTGATTTACAGAGTGAGTTTTAGGACAGCCCAAGATACAAAAAGAAACCCTTTCTTGAAAAACAAAGCAAAACAGCAAAAGAAAGAAAGACAAGGAAAAAGAAAAAAATGGCAGTCTCTTTCCACTCTCTCCTCCATTGGCTCTTAAAGAGCTCTCAAGCTGAACTGGAGACCATGGTGTCACTCAAAACTGGGAAGCCAGAAACCTTAGGGGGGTCACAGGAGTCGGACTGACTGCAGCACTTGATGCCTCAACCCTGCTAATGGCTGTGATATAAGGCATGGTAAAATACGGGCTTTGGCAGAGCACTACTCCCCTTTCTCTATTATTATTGCTACACAACGAAAAGGACCGGGGGGGGGGTGAAGATGTGCAGTCAGTGCTGGTATTGAAATCTCACTGACTCCTTCCGCACTCCTTGTCAAGTCCCGACTTTGTCAAATCAACTATCGTGAATCTTTGATGTGGGTTGGCCCTTTAGGAACTCAGAGAAACAAGACAGACAGACCTGTTTCATCCCAGAAACCTCCCAGTTCCTGAGCCCTAGCCCTGGAAGTCTCAAAGCCATCACATCCAGAAATCTCTCTAGTCCCTGCTAGTGGTGAACTCACTTCGTCTTCCCCAGGACCACTAATTATTTCTCCATGTTTTCCTGTGAGATCTGAGGCCAGCTTTCTTCTTCCTCCCTCTGGCCTCTCCACGAACGATCTCCATTCTCTAGACAACATGTCTAGAACCTAGTCTTATAGGCACCGAGAGAGTGTGTCTTGAGGGCAGTTGGCGTTTCTAGGACACGAGTGACATCACAAAATTCCGAGAGCTCTCTGGGATACCGTGGAATTTCCAGAGAAGGGACTGCTGATGTCGTGAGGCACGGCCTTTACCTCCTTGCTGATATTTCTCCCCGAACTGACCGACCGACCGACCGACCGACCAACCGGAACCTGAGGTTTCCTTTCCAGGAGTCTCTCCTCCGACACAGAGGGAGCCATTCAGGATTTCCTCCTTCCAAAACCAGAAATTTCTCTCTGCTTCATTAATATCTTCTCACTACTTCCTGAACCCATGGGGAGTTAGTTAGTTGAACACTCACTTTTTTCATGAATGACCCTTCCTCCCTCTCCTGAACATCTCATATTACTGATTCATACTCAGTAAAACAGTAATATGAGAAATTAGGCCAGGAGGACATGGAAGATGAGGGTTGAGTCTTCTGAAGTGAACAAGCACTTAGGGAAGGCTAAACTTAAGGGAATTTGACTCTGAGTGGCAAGACATGAATAGCTGCTGCCAAGGCACAGATACAGGCACCAACTGGGCCCTCGGCATCCTCCTGCATCATCAGAGCTGTGTGGGAAACTCAGCCCAAAGGAGGGGCCGTGTTCAAAGGGAGAGGGCATTTTCGAGGACAGCACTGTTTTCTTTTTCTTCTTTCTTTCTTTCTTTCTTTCTTTCTTTCTTTCTTTTTTTTTTTCGAGACAGGGTTGTTCTGTAGTTTTTTTTTTTTTTGGAGCCTGTCCTGGAACTAGCTCTTGTAGACCAGGCTGGTCTTGAACTCACATGCTTTCTTTTTTTTTCTATTGGATATTTTTGACTTCTTTATCAAAGATCAGGTGTTCGAAGATGTGTGGATCGATATCCGGGTCTTCTATTCGGTTCCATTGGTCCTCCTGTCTGTTCTTATGCCAGGACCAGGCTGTTTTCAGAACTGTAGCTTACAGAGTGTTCTTGCAGGTGGGGCACAGAAGAGGTTAATTACGGTACCTTAGTTCTTCTGCTTTTCTAGCAGACCGGAGCCCAGCTGACAGGAATCCAGTAGAGATGGTGTCAAGGTTCACACTGACACTAACAGCTGTAACTTGAGCAGGATTTGTGATCCACATGAAATTTGCAATGAATTGCAGCAAATCTGTGACACTCTAACTTGCTCAGGCTCAGTATCTGAACATACAGATGTTTGCAATGATCACTGGCTTCAGGATTTTTTTTTTGTTGTTGTTGTTGTTGTTTTGTTTTTCCACGAGACAGGGTTTCCCTGTAGCTGAAGTTTAACGGCCTGGTGTTTTTGTGACTTACTGCTTCAAAGAACTTCTCCATTTCTTTATCCCTAAGGGAAAAGAAATATAATCACTAAATACATGTAAGTGTCTTTCAAATATTTTAGATCCCTCTGTTGAGAGTTCTCTGTTTAGGTCTGTACTCCATTTTTTAAAATTGGATTATTTGTTCTTTGGATGACCAATTTCTCGACTTCTTTGTGTATTTTGGAGATTAGTGAAGATCTTTTCCCATTCTGTAAGGCCGTCGTTTTGTCTTCTTGGCCATGTTCTTTGCTTTACAGAAGCTTTTCAGTTTCAGGAGGTCTCACTTATTAATTGTTTCTCTCAGTGTCTGTTTTTTTTTCTTTTTTCTTTCTTTTTTTTTCTTTTTTTTCTTTTTTTCTTTTTTTCTTTTTTTTCTTCTTGTTCTTTTCTTTTTTTTTCTTTTTTTTTCTCTCTTTAGTTTTTTTCTTTGTTCTTTTTTTATTGTTTTGTTTTTCTTTTTTTTTCCTTTTTTCTTTTTTTTCTTTTTCTCTCAGTGTCTGTGCTACTGGGGTTCTATTTAGCAAGCGTTCTCCTGTGCCAATGTGTTCAAGTGCATTTGATATTTTTATTTTTATATTCTTTTATTGTGGATGAAGTCAATTATTTGAACTCTCAAATATTTTTATTGTTATTATCTCTCTATTTGTTTGCTTATATGTGGTTGTTCAACATAAGGTTTCGTTGTGTACCCTTGTATGCCCTTAGACTCACTTTGTAGACAAGACTGGCCTCAGACTCACAGAGAGTCATCTGCCTCTGCCTCCTAGTGCTGAGATTAAAGGCATGCACTAAACACCTTTTCTATATATTTATTTTCCTAATAATTTATTTATTTTCATTTTATTGTCATTGGTGTTTTGCCTGCATGTATGTCTATCTGAGGGTGTCCGATCTTGGAGTTACCGACAGCTGTTGACTGCCATGTGGGTGGTAAGGAATTGAACCTGGGTCCTCTGGAAGAGCAGTCAGAACTCTTAACCACAGAGCCATCTCTCTCCAGCCCTCACCTTTTTTTTTTTTTGAAAACGGGGTTTCTCTGTGTCACTTTGCCTGGCCTTGAATCTCAATCTGCAGAACAAGGGAGCCTTAAACTCACAGTGATCTGCCTGCCTTTGTCTCCCTGATCTTGGAGGTGTTTTTATCATCTCTCTCTCTCTCTCTCTCTCTCTCTCTCTCTCTCTCTCTCTCTGTGTGTGTGTGTGTCTGGCTATCTAGCTATCTATCCATTCATTTATTAGTTTATGTATTTATTTATTTTTTGGTTGTTCTTGTTGTTTTCTGAGACAGGATTTCTCTCTAGCTTTGGAGTCTGTCCTGGATCCAGACCTGGTCACAGCTGTACCGGAAAATAAAATAAAACAAACAAACAAAAACAAAAACAAAGCAAAGCAAAAGCCAGGCAGGACTGTCTGGTTGACCTTCCCTTTTCCCCTCCCCCATGGGCTCCTCAGAGGCGGTGCGGCCTCCTGCAGGGAATCCACAGAGCCTCTGCCCAAGGCTCTCCAGGGAACCCACTCTCTCCCTTTCCCCCAGCCCCAGGGCTGCAGGCCACATCTATCTCTCAGGCGTAGGTGGCGGGCACTCTGGCTATCCAGGACGTGACAGACACAGATACACAGAAGCAGGGAGGAACGGTGCCCACTCTCTCACTACATGCAGGCATGCAGGAGGAACAATGAAAGAATGAGAACTGGAGAGATGGAATTTCTGGAATGTCCAGAAACCACATGGTGGGGATCTAGTGACCTCTTTTGGTGACAGGGAGTACAGCACAGATTGGGTTCTTGTGCTCCTGAGATGTAACCCCCACAAGGCAGCAGCTCATAAGTGATTGTAAATCCAGTTTCACACAACTGCACATAAAATAAAGTTAAATAAATCATAAAAAAATTCTTTAAAAATTTGAAATTAAAATAAGTTCTACACAACCGGAAAGACTGTCTCAAATAAAAGTAAAATAAAATGTTCTAAAATAGGACAACTTCCCTGCCCCCCCACCCCCACAGGGACACACTTGGTGCAGACCAAGAGATACAAACAAAATTTGAAATTAAACTAAATGTACAAGAAACTGAGCCTGGTTATTGTGGTGCACATCTTTTATTCTATCATCAAAGAGACAGAGGCAGGTGGACCTCTGTGAATTCCCAGGCTTTATAGAGAGGCCCCCAACCCAAATAAAAAAAAAACATATATAAAAGTTTGACCAAACACCACCCCCCCCCCAAAAAAAAAGGAAGGAAGGAAGGAAAGAAGAAGGAGACATTATAAACTGTCTCCTTGGTCCTAGAAACTGGATCATGGGGATTTAGGACCTATGAGACAGTGCACGAGTCTTGTGATCTCACTTGGTAGATGAGTCTGGATTTTAACTCACAGATGTCCTTCTGCCTGTGTCTCCCACATGCTGGGATAAAGGGTTCCCTAATTCTTGAATGGCATACTGAAAGTAGTTATTTCTACTTGGTTTGCGTTTGATTTTTTTTTAAACAATCCATGCCTACTTATTTATTTATTTTTGGTTTTTCATGACAGGGTTTCTCTGTAGCTTTGGAACTAACCCTTGTAGACCAGGCTGGCCTCAAATTCACAAAGATCCACCTGCCTTTGCCTCCCAAGTGCTGGGATTAAAGGAATGTGCCACCACTACCCGCCTTTGTTTCTTTTATTTATTTTTGTTAAGCTCTACGTTTTTCTTTCCTCTCTTTCCATGCCTCCCCTTCAACCCTCTCCCAAGGTTCTGGCTATGACAAACAATGCTGCTATGAGCATAGTTGAGCCCATGTCCTCGTGGCACAATTGAGCATCCTTTACATATATACCTAAACGTGGTATTGCTGGGTCTTGAGGAAGGTTGTTTCCTAATTTTCTGAGAAATCGCCACACTGACATCCAAAGGGGGCGGTACCAGCTTGCATTCCCACCAGCGATGCAGGAGTGTTCCCTTTTCCCCACATCCTCTCCAGCATAAGTTGTCATCAGTGTTTTAGATCTTGGCCATTCTTACAGGTATAAAGTGGAATCTCAGAGCTGTTTTGATTTACATATCTCTGATGACTAAGGGTGTTGAACATCTCCTTAAGTGTCTTTCAGCCATTTTAGATTTCTCGGTTGAGAGTTCTCTGTTTAGGTCTGTACCTCCATGTTGTGAACTGGATTATTTGTTCTTGAAATGACCAATGTCTTGAGTTCTTTGTATATTTTGGAGATCAGACCTCTGTCTGATGTGGGGTTAGTGAAGATCTTTGCCCATTCTGTAAGGCCGTCGTTTTGTCTTGTTGGCCATGTCCTTTGCTTTATAGAAGAAGCCTTTCAGTTTCACGAGGTCCCATTGATTAATTTTGTGTCTCTCAGAGTCTGTGCTACTGGAGTTAGATTTAGGAAGTGGTCTCCTGTGCCGATGCGTTCAAATGCTTTTTTTAAAAAAATAAATATTTATTTATTATGTATACAATATTCTTTCTGTGTGTATGTCTGAAGGCCAGAAGAGAGCACCAGACCCTATTACAGATGGTTGTGAGCCACCATGTGGTTGCTGGGAATTGAACTCAGGACCTTTGGAAGAGCAGGCAATGCTCTTAACCGCTGAGCCATCTCTCCAGCCCCCGTTCAAATGCTTTTGATATTTTTATTTTTATATTTTTTTTTTATTGTGGATGAGGTCAATTATTTGAACTCTCAAATATTTTTATTGTTATTATCTGTTTGTTTATTTGTGGGTTTGCAACACGGGGTTTCCTTGTGTATCCTTGTATGCCCTGGGACTCACTTTGTAAACAAGACTGGCCTCAGACTCACAGAGATCCGCCTGACTCTGCCTTCTAGTGATGGCATTAAAGGCGTACACTAAACACATTTTTTTTGAAAACAGGGTTTTTCTGTGTCACTTTGCCTGTCCTGAATCTCAATCTGCAGAACAAAGTAGCCTTAAACTCACAGTGATCTGCCTGCTTTGGTCTCCCTGATCTTGGAGGTGTTTTATCATCTATCTATCTATCTATCTATCTATCTATCTATCTATCTATCTATCCATTCATTTCATTTATTAGTTTATTTATTTATTTTTTTGTTTTCTGAGACAGGGTTTCTCTCTAGCTTTCCTTCTTGCTTGCTTGCTTGATTTTTTTGCTTTCTTGCTCTCTTGCTTTTTTCCCCCTTCTTTTATTAGTTAGTTCTTGAGGCATGGTTTCTCTGTGTAACAGCCCTAGCTGTTCTCTCTCTCTCTCTCTCTCTCTCTCTCTCTCTCTCTCTCTCTCTCTCAAATATGTTTGGTTTTGTGTTTTGCTTTATGAGACAGGGTTTCTCTGCTGCTTTGGAGACTGTTGTTAAAACTAGCTCCTTTCTTGTAGACCAGGCTGTCCTAAAACTCCCAATGATCCTGTTTCTGCTAAATATGGAGCCAGTGCTCTTGAATGCCTTTGTCTGGTGAGGTCAAAAGCCACCCCCCCACACACAACCCCCCCCAACACACACACAAACCAAACACAGGCACAGGCACACCCAGAGACACATAAATAAACTTTTAAATTAAGAAGAGCCTGGAGAGCTAGTTTCGCGGCTCTTCCAGAGAAATTGGGTTCAATTCCCAGCACCTGCATGGCAGCTCATAGTGATTGTAAATTCAGTTTCTGGGTGATCTGACATCTTCAGACCATTGCACATAAAATAAAGTTAAGAAAATCATAAAAAAATTCCTTAAGAAATTGAAATTTAACTAAGTCCCACACAATTGGAAACACTCTCAAATAAAAGTAAAATAAATGGAAAAGAATACAGTGCTAAGTGCAGTTATGAAAATGTTTTGAAATGTGATACCTTCCCTGTCTCCCCCACATACACAAGCCACACTGAGAGATTTAAATAAAATCTGGGTAATCATTTATGTATCTGGCCTATGTCAGAGGGGCAGGGGAAGCTGAAGCCTTGTCCTTTGGGCTCCAGGTTCTCAGTACTGCGTCAAAAACTCGAGTGTATAGTGAGCCCATGTCTGTCCTGCCGGCAGCACTCAGGAACTGGGAATACAAGGATCAGGAGATCATCTTCAACAACCCAGCAAGTGCAAACCATCCTGGTGGGAAAGAGACCCTCTAAAAGAAATCAATAAAATGACATTTTTATTTTTTTCTGTCGGAAGTGAAAATGTTCCAAATAATTCACTGCATCAGTATTCCTGGAAATGATATCAAAATCAGAATTTTTCTTTTTTTTTTAACATTTTATTTTATTCTTATTATTTTCATTTTTATTTTTTTGGTTTTTCGAGACAGGGTTTCTCTGTGGTTTTGGAGCCTGTCCTGGAACTAGCTCTTGTAGACCAGGCTGGTCTCGAAATCACAGAGATCCGCCTGCCTCTGCCTCCCAAGTGCTGGGATTAAAGGCGTGCGCCACCACTGCCTGGCGTAAATCAGAATTTTTCATATTATTCCATGGCTGTTGTAATTTTCTCTGTGGCAGACAGAGGCAGGCAGATCTCTGTGAGTTTGAGGCCAGCCTGGTCATCTACAGTTCCAGGACAGGTGCCAAAGCTAAGAGAATCCTTGTCTCAGAAAATTTTTTTCTCTGCGTCTCACGTGTCGTGTGTCTTTCTCTAAGCAGGCCCAGGAATCCTAAGCGCCTGTAGGTGATCTAGGAAATCTCCTGTAGCAGGGGCCCTGGCCTCCACTCCTGGCCCCTGAGGGCACCTGGTAAAAGTGAGAAGGCAGATTTCAGAGACTAGTAAAGTTCAAGGTCACCAGCCCTTCCCAACAGCTAGAACCTTTAAAGGGTGAGGCTACAACTTAATTGGCCTGCTTAGATATGGATATTTTTGTTGTGGTTCTTGTTTTACAGGGCAGGAACAGACATCCAAGTGGGAATTTTCCACAGCTGTTTTAATTTTCTCAGACTCGGTATTTAGTATGAGAAGTGGTGTGTGGGGTTGTACAAACACAACTACTGAAAAAGAACCCTAAGAAAGCAGGCCTCCCTCCCTCCCTCCCTCCTTCCTTCCCTCCCTCCCTCCCTCCCTCCCTCCCTCCCTCCCTCCCTCAGTTCCTCCCTCTCACCAAGCCATAATTGTGGCAGCCCCTTGGCCGACATAGTCCTTTCACTGACCAGTCAGACACACTCTTTTTTTATTTTTGAATTTTGGGTGAAGTCAATTAATTGAGCTCTTAGATGATGATGATGATTATTATTATTATTAGTTTATTTGTGTTTTTTTTTTTTACATAGAGGTTCCCTGTGTCCCTGGAACTCACTTTGTAGACAAGGCTGGCCTCAGACTCACAGAGATCTAGCTGCCCCTGCCTCTACCTCTGCTTCCTAGTGCCGGAATTAAAGGCCTGTACTAAACACACTTTCCCCCCCTAAGTCAGGGTTTCTCTGTGTCTGTCGCTTTGCCTGTCCTAAAACTCACACTGCAGAACGAGGTGGCCTCAAACTCACAGCGATTTGCCTGTTTCTGCCTCTCCTGATTTCTGAGGGCTGAGAACTGAGAATAAAGAAATGTGCTGCCCAAAATATACTGCCGCTGCTGCAATTAAAAAAATAAATTAAAATAAAATAACCTGAGATAAACAAAGAAAAAAAGGAAAACACCTGTTTTTTCCTTCCTTCCTTCCTTCCTTCCTTCCTTCCTTCCTTCCTTCCTTCCTTCCTTTCTTTTTCCTTACTTGTTTTTTTTCTGTTTTCTTCTTTTATTATTATTATTATTATTTTTGGTGAAGGGTTTCTCTGTATAATACCTTTAACTCACTATATAAACCAGGCTGTCATCTTGGTAACATTATGGTTTTGTATTTTCTTATTTCTTGTCTGTAAATCAACAAATCAACATTTCTTCTCTCTCTCTCTCTCACACTCATTTAATTTATGTTTTATTTTATTTTTGGTTTGTGTTCTTGTTTTGATTTTCAAGGAAGGGTTTCTCTGTTGCTTTGGAGCCTGTCTTTGGAACTAGCTCTTGTCAACCAGGCTGGCTGGCCTCAAACTCCCAGAGATCCACCTGCCTCTCTGCCAGATATGGAACCAGTCATCTTGGTTAGTTCAAAAGCCACCCCATAAACACACACACACACACACACACAACACACACACACACACACACACACACACAGAGGCACATCCAGAGAAACATACTTTTTTTTTTTTGGTTTTTCAAGACAGGGTTTCTCTGTGGCTTTGGAGCCTGTCCTGGAACTAGCTCTGTAGACCAGGCTGGTCTCGAACTCACAGAGATCCGCCTGCCTCTGCTTCCCGAGTGCTGGGATTAAAGGCTTGCGCCACCACTGCCCTGCGATGCCCCTACTATAAAAATGGGTTTCAGAAACCGGCCTTTTGCCACAGTGTCAGAAGCCCAAACTCTGCCTGTGGTCTCAGCTAGCTGATAAGCTTCTGTGACTCGCGGTGTGTTTGTATTTTTAAGTTTGTTTTTGGTTTATTAGACTTGGTGGTGTTCTCATCTTTGCATGACCCCCCCCCTCGACCCAACATTTAAGTGTCTTTCAACCATTTTAGATCCCTCTGTTGAGAGTTCTCTGTTTAGGTCTGTACTCCATTTTTTAAAATTGGATTATTTGTTCTTTGGATGACCAATTTCTCGAGTTCTTTGTGTATTTTGGAGATTAGTGAAGATCTTTTCCCATTCTGTAAGGCCGTCGTTTTGTCTTCTTGGCCATGTTCTTTGCTTTACAGAAGCTTTTCAGTTTCAGGAGGTCTCACTTATTAATTGTTTCTCTCAGTGTCTGTTTTTTTTTTCTTTTTTTTCTTTCTTTTTTATCTTTTTTCTTTTTTTTTCTTCTTCTTTTTTCTTTTTTTTCCTGTTTTTTCTTTTTTTCTCTCTCTTTAGTTTTTTTCTTTGTTCTTTTTTTTTTGTTTTTTTTTCTTTTGTTTTTTTTCTTTTTCTCTCAGTGTCTGTGCTACTGGGGTTCTATTTAGCAAGCGTTCTCCTGTGCCAATGTGTTCAAGTGCATTTGATATTTTTATTTTTATATTCTTTTATTGTGGATGAAGTCAATTATTTGAACTCTCAAATATTTTTATTGTTATTATCTCTCTATTTGTTTGCTTATTTGTGGTTGTTCACCAACTTGACTATCTAGAGGAAGTAAAAGTCGTAACAAGGTTTCCGTAGGTGAACCTGCGGAAGGATCATTAACGTGAGAGAGCAGCGGCAGCGGCTCTGCCCGCCCGCTCGCCTGCCTCGCCCGAGTTCTCGCCGGGAGGCGCGCTCCCCGGGTCGCGCGTGTGTTGTGCGCACGGAAGTGTGCGTGCGCACGGGCGCGCGTGGCGGTCGTGAGAGAGAGGTCGAGAGAGGGGGAAGAGGGGGACGGGCGCCGGCTCGCCCGCCCTCCTCGCCCCGTCCGAGGACCCGTGTCTGGCTCTGCCGCTGGCGGCTCATGGCGGACGGCGGCTCTCTTCCCGCTCTTGCTCTCCTCCGTCCACTCCCGCTGCTTGCCTCACCGCACCGCAGCGGCCCGCGGGTGTGTCCCCTCTTTCCCGGGCGCGCGCCTTTCCCTCTCCATCCCTCTTCCCGGGGGAGGATGGGCGAGGGTCTGGCGGCGCCCCGGGCCCCCTCTCGCCGCCGACCTCCGCTCGCGCGCCATGGCGCCGCAGCGCGCCTGTCGGGGAGGCGGCGGAGGTTGGGCGCACTTTTTTTTCCCCCCTCTCCACCTCCTTCTCCAAAGGACCGGGGTAGACCAGTAGTGCCTCCCACCGGGCGGGAGGCCATTTTTTTCCCCCGGGGATGCGGCGGGTCGACCAGATGTCCTGCTGGACTCTTTTTTTTTTTTTTTTTTTAATGCATAATATATATTATATCTTCCTAGACCTGACGGGTCGACCAGTTGTCTCTGTGCACTTCCTTTTTTTTTGACGGACTGGAAGCGGGTCGACCAGTTGTCCGATTAAATATTTGGCCTTAAAATGCTAAGTACCGGGGTCGACCAGTTGGCCTTGTGAACTTGGGTCGACCAGTTGTCTTTTTCCATGTCTTGATTGACTGATGTCATTCTTCAATGTGTTGGTGGTTAGTTTATCTCTTTTGTTCTCTATGCCAACACGCCCCACTCACCAAACACTTTTTTTTTAATTTATTTATTTACTTATTTTTATTTTACTTTTTTATTATTTATTTATTTATACATACATACATACATCCTGTCTATCTGTCCAGATGGGGCAGGGGTAGAAGGGGCTAGCTATGAGAGGAAGGTGCTCGGTGGGCATCCAGTTGTAAATAAGGCTGGGAATAAATAGCTGAATATTAATTCATTTGAGTAATATTAAAACTGTTCAAGTAGAAAACAATTGCTTTCTTTTTCTGTTTGCCCAGAGATCTGACTGACTGCAACTTGGAAAGAAGACGGCCCTGCTGGACAGAGACCTCCCTCCTGCTTTGGGTGGGTCGACCAGTTTACATGTTTATTTCCACGTTTTGTCTTTTATGGATTGAATGGATGTGTCTCTCTCTTTTTTTTTTTTTTTTTTTTGGTTTTTCGAGACAGGGTTTCTCTGTGGCTTTGGAGCCTGTCCTGGAACTAGCACTGTAGACCAGGCTGGTCTCGAACTCACAGAGATCCTCCTACCTCTGCCTCCCGAGTACTGGGATTAAAGGCGTGCGCCACCATCGCCCGGCTCTCTTTTTTTTTTTCACGATTGCTTGCTTGCTTGCTTGCTTACTTACTTACTTACTTACTATCTGTTCAGCCCATCTCATTTACTTACTTCTTTAAAAAAAATGACCCACCTAGTTATTTACTTACTTACTTACTTGTTCATTCATTCCTTCACTTCCTTATCTTCTTTCATATATCTGTTTATTTATCTGCTGATTTAGCGTGACTCATTTACTTATTGAATGTTTCAATTATTATTTAGTTTTATTCATTTATTCATTCTTTATGTCTATTTTTATGTATGTATTTACTTACTTTCTTAATTTTTTTTTTACTTTTTAAAATTTACTTAATTTTTTCTTTCTTTCGGAATGTAGATTCTTTCTTCCTTTCTTCCTTTCTTTCCTTCTTTCTGTCTCCTGACTGTCACTGGCTAAGAAAATGGTGGCCTCCATGTCACTGGTCAGCATAGCAGCTCCTAAAATGGAATTTGATGAAGGGATACATAGATAGATAGATAGATAGATAGATAGATAGATAGATAGATAGATAGATAGATAGATGGGATGCGCACACGCTCACACAGACACACACACACACACACACACACACACATATGCACGCACGTGCATGACATGTACAGATGGGGGGCGATTCCAATGTTTTCAGAGGAAGGTGCTCGCTGGTAATAATAAATGTGCTGGTAAATAAGGCTGGAAATAGCTGAATATTAAATCATTAAAACTCTTCAAATAAATAAAAAGCAATTCCATTTCTCTCTCTCTCTCTTTCTCACCATATACCAGCACATCTGAACTGACTGCAACATACAAAAGAAGAAGAAACACGGAAAGAAGACATCCCTGCTGGACAGGATCTGAGATGAGAATAAATTCATCGAATGGCTGCCAACAGCATTTCATTGAGAAGAGATTCCACATTTTATGCTGTACAGTTACTTAGTTAGATAGATAGATAAAGAGAGGCCTGTGAACTGGGGTGGGCTGTGGCTTCTCAGGTCACCTCAGGTCAGGGAGGGGCTGAGGAGTGTCCCATTGGCCTTGACAATAGGCAGGAGTCAGAGGTTAATGTCAGGGCAGGGCCTGAGAGTTCCTCAAAGGGAATGAATGGAGACCCTTGCTTACCTAAGAAATGCCTGACCTTGGAAAAGGACTTGTGGAAAGCGGGCCCTTGAAACTGTGGTTTCACGTCTTACTAGAAAGCTCCCTCTTGGAAGGGAAAGTCATCGTGATATCTTACTCTTTTCCCAAGGATACCCTACCTACCCTTCTGATCATTCTTACTGAATTAAGTCTTCCACTGCAAATAAATAAATAAATAAATAAATAATAAATGAAGTGGGTGAGTGAGTGAGTGAGTGAGTAAGTAAGTAAGTAAGTAAGTAAACAAGCAAATACGTGGATGGACAAATAAATACAAAGTTTGCTGTTGTTGACTGACTTTTGATTTCATAATGAATCTCTCTCTCTCTCTCTCTCTCACACACACACACACACACACACACACACACTAAATATACAATAAAAGGAAGCATAACACCTTTACTCAGGGGGCAGAGTGAACTCTGAAAGTTTTCCAGGCGGGGGGGGGGGGGAGAGACAGAATATAAGAACAAAATGAGAAACAAGGAAAAATAGTGTTGGCTGGCTGGCCGGCTTTCAGTTCCCTGACAGAAATGAGCACATTGTGGAGGAAACACAAAGTTGTTACACTATGTGGGTGTGATGAGGAGAGATTGTGAGTGAGTGTCCTGTCAGAACAAAGTTAGTCCCATAGTTGATGAAATTCATTATCCCAAAACTTCAGCAGAATATATCCCAAGTTTGCAAATGTGTGATCAGCTTGTGACAGGTTGGGCTGGAGATGCTGAGAACTGGGGAGCCCTCAATGCAAGAGCAGACACTCATTCCCATGAAGAGGGAGAGAGGGAGGGAGGGAGGGAGGGAGGGATCATTCATTCCTATACTCAAGTTTAAAGAAAGATGAGTGGCTATCTATGGAGAGACCACTCACAGATATGAAAAATCATTTCCTAAAAATCAAATTTCTCAGTCAGTATGCAACTGCTATGGTGCTTCTCCTAGATAGAGCAAAACACACAAACAAACTGATTCCTTGATCTAGAGCCACAGTGCACAAGCTGTGGAAAAGGGGACATGGCCAACTTGAATCACAATATTCATCAGAGCATGAAAAGAGCGTAAAAAGGACACAGAGGAGAGATAATTGTGGTCCTTCTTTCCTCCCTCCCTCCCTCCCTCCCTCCCTCCCTCCCTCCCTCCTTCCCTCAGGAAGTGACTGACAGATGAGACTTTGTCCAAGCAGGTTGTGTCTGAAATACCAGACTTGAGTTTCCCCCTCTGTGGGTATTAGCTAATCAGTCCTCCCTTCTTTCTGTAGGAAGGTGGTGCATGTCTCTCAGAACTTACCTGGTTTCCTCTGCACCAGGTGAACCAGGGAAAAGCTTTCTAAGCCTTATTCAGACCCATAGAGGCTGCGCTGTGTGTGACTTCAGAGACCTCAGGGAGTATAGGGGTGGGTGGGTGCTTGATGCTTCAGACTCATGTCATTGAAGGACATAACATAGTCTGGATTCACAGAGATTCACAACACAGAGCCATTGTCACTTACTAACAGCTCAGGACACCCAGAGCTAACAAGAAATTGCAGTCTCAGCCGGGCTTTAATCACAGCACACACACAGATCTCTGTGAATTCAAAGATGGCCTGATTTACAGAGTGAGTTTTAGGACAGCCCAAGATACACAAAGAAACCCTTTCTTGAAAAACAAAGCAAAACAGCAAAAGAAAGAAAGACAAGGAAAAAGAAAAAAATGGCAGTCTCTTTCCACTCTCTCCTCCATTGGCTCTTAAAGAGCTCTCAAGCTGAACTGGAGACCATGGTGTCACTCAAAACTGGGAAGCCAGAAACCTTAGGGGGGTCACAGGAGTCGGACTGACTGCAGCACTTGATGCCTCAACCCTGCTAATGGCTGTGATATAAGGCATGGTAAAATACGGGCTTTGGCAGAGCACTACTCCCCTTTCTCTATTATTATTGCTACACAACGAAAAGGACCGGGGGGGGGGGTGATGATGTGCAGTCAGTGCTGGTATTGAAATCTCACTGACTCCTTCCGCACTCCTTGTCAATTCCCGACTTTGTCAAATCAACTATCGTGAATCTTTGATGTGGGTTGGCCCTTTAGGAACTCAGAGAAACAAGACAGACAGACCTGTTTCATCCCAGAAACCTCCCAGTTCCTGAGCCCTAGCCCTGGAAGTCTCAAAGCCATCACATCCAGAAATCTCTCTAGTCCCTGCTAGTGGTGAACTCACTTCGTCTTCCCCAGGACCACTAATTATTTCTCCATGTTTTCCTGTGAGATCTGAGGCCAGCTTTCTTCTTCCTCCCTCTGGCCTCTCCACGAACGATCTCCATTCTCTAGACAACATGTCTAGAACCTAGTCTTATAGGCACCGAGAGAGTGTGTCTTGAGGGCAGTTGGCGTTTCTAGGACACGAGTGACATCACAAAATTCCGAGAGCTCTCTGGGATACCGTGGAATTTCCAGAGAAGGGACTGCTGATGTCGTGAGGCACGGCCTTTACCTCCTTGCTGATATTTCTCCCCGAACTGACCGACCGACCGACCGACCGACCAACCGGAACCTGAGGTTTCCTTTCCAGGAGTCTCTCCTCCGACACAGAGGGAGCCATTCAGGATTTCCTCCTTCCAAAACCAGAAATTTCTCTCTGCTTCATTAATATCTTCTCACTACTTCCTGAACCCATGGGGAGTTAGTTAGTTGAACACTCACTTTTTTCATGAATGACCCTTCCTCCCTCTCCTGAACATCTCATATTACTGATTCATACTCAGTAAAACAGTAATATGAGAAATTAGGCCAGGAGGACATGGAAGATGAGGGTTGAGTCTTCTGAAGTGAACAAGCACTTAGGGAAGGCTAAACTTAAGGGAATTTGACTCTGAGTGGCAAGACATGAATAGCTGCTGCCAAGGCACAGATACAGGCACCAACTGGGCCCTCGGCATCCTCCTGCATCATCAGAGCTGTGTGGGAAACTCAGCCCAAAGGAGGGGCCGTGTTCAAAGGGAGAGGGCATTTTCGAGGACAGCACTGTTTTCTTTTTCTTCTTTCTTTCTTTCTTTCTTTCTTTCTTTCTTTCTTTCTTTCTTTCTTTTTTTTTTTCGAGACAGGGTTGTTCTGTAGTTTTTTTTTTTTTTGGAGCCTGTCCTGGAACTAGCTCTTGTAGACCAGGCTGGTCTTGAACTCACATGCTTTCTTTTTTTTTCTATTGGATATTTTTGACTTCTTTATCAAAGATCAGGTGTTCGAAGATGTGTGGATCGATATCCGGGTCTTCTATTCGGTTCCATTGGTCCTCCTGTCTGTTCTTATGCCAGGACCAGGCTGTTTTCAGAACTGTAGCTTACAGAGTGTTCTTGCAGGTGGGGCACAGAAGAGGTTAATTACGGTACCTTAGTTCTTCTGCTTTTCTAGCAGACCGGAGCCCAGCTGACAGGAATCCAGTAGAGATGGTGTCAAGGTTCACACTGACACTAACAGCTGTAACTTGAGCAGGATTTGTGATCCACATGAAATTTGCAATGAATTGCAGCAAATCTGTGACACTCTAACTTGCTCAGGCTCAGTATCTGAACATACAGATGTTTGCAATGATCACTGGCTTCAGGATTTTTTTTTTTTGTTGTTGTTGTTGTTTTGTTTTTCCACGAGACAGGGTTTCCCTGTAGCTGAAGTTTAACGGCCTGGTGTTTTTGTGACTTACTGCTTCAAAGAACTTCTCCATTTCTTTATCCCTAAGGGAAAAGAAATATAATCACTAAATACATGTAAGTGTCTTTCAAATATTTTAGACCCCTCTGTTGAGAGTTCTCTGTTTAGGTCTGTACTCCATTTTTTAAAATTGGATTATTTGTTCTTTGGATGACCAATTTCTCGACTTCTTTGTGTATTTTGGAGATTAGTGAAGATCTTTTCCCATTCTGTAAGGCCGTCGTTTTGTCTTCTTGGCCATGTTCTTTGCTTTACAGAAGCTTTTCAGTTTCAGGAGGTCTCACTTATTAATTGTTTCTCTCAGTGTCTGTTTTTTTTTTTTCTTTTTTTTTTCTTTTTTCTTTCTTTTTTTTTCTTTTTTTCTTTTTTTCTTTTTTTCTTCTTCTTCTTTTCTTTTTTTTCTTTTTTTTCTCTCTTTAGTTTTTTTCTTTGTTCTTTTTTTTTGTTTTGTTTTTCTTTTTTTTTTCTTTTTTGTTTTTTTTCTTTTTCTCTCAGTGTCTGTGCTACTGGGGTTCTATTTAGCAAGCGTTCTCCTGTGCCAATGTGTTCAAGTGCATTTGATATTTTTATTTTTATATTCTTTTATTGTGGATGAAGTCAATTATTTGAACTCTCAAATATTTTTATTGTTATTATCTCTCTATTTGTTTGCTTATTTGTGGTTGTTCAACATAAGGTTTCGTTGTGTACCCTTGTATGCCCTGGGACTCACTTTGTAGACAAGACTGGCCTCAGACTCACAGAGAGTCATCTGCCTCTGCCTCCTAGTGCTGAGATTAAAGGCATGCACTAAACACCTTTTCCATATATTTATTTTCCTAATAATTTATTTATTTTCATTTTATTGTCATTGGTGTTTTGCCTGCATGTATGTCTATCTGAGGGTGTCCGATCTTGGAGTTACCGACAGCTGTTGACTGCCATGTGGGTGGTAAGGGATTGAACCTGGGTCCTCTGGAAGAGCAGTCAGAACTCTTAACCACAGAGCCATCTCTCTCCAGCCCTCACCTTTTTTTTTTTTGAAAACGGGGTTTCTCTGTGTCACTTTGCCTGGCCTTGAATCTCAATCTGCAGAACAAGGGAGCCTTAAACTCACAGTGATCTGCCTGCCTTGGTCTCCCTGATCTTGGAGGTGTTTTTATCATCTCTCTCTCTCTCTCTCTCTCTCTCTCTCTCTCTCTCTCTCTCTCTCTCTCTCTCTGTGTGTGTGTCTGGCTATCTAGCTATCTATCCATTCATTTATTAGTTTATGTATTTATTTATTTTTTGGTTGTTCTTGTTGTTTTCTGAGACAGGATTTCTCTCTAGCTTTGGAGTCTGTCCTGGATCCAGACCTGGTCACAGCTGTACCGGAAAATAAAATAAAACAAACAAACAAAAACAAAAACAAAGCAAAGCAAAAGCCAGGCAGGACTGTCTGGTTGACCTTCCCTTTTCCCCTCCCCCATGGGCTCCTCAGAGGCGGTGCGGCCTCCTGCAGGGAATCCACAGAGCCTCTGCCCAAGGCTCTCCAGGGAACCCACTCTCTCCCTTTCCCCCAGCCCCAGGGCTGCAGGCCACATCTATCTCTCAGGCGTAGGTGGCGGGCACTCTGGCTATCCAGGACGTGACAGACACAGATACACAGAAGCAGGGAGGAACGGTGCCCACTCTCTCACTACATGCAGGCATGCAGGAGGAACAATGAAAGAATGAGAACTGGAGAGATGGAATTTCTGGAATGTCCAGAAACCACATGGTGGGGATCTAGTGACCTCTTTTGGTGACAGGGAGTACAGCACAGATTGGGTTCTTGTGCTCCTGAGATGTAACCCCCACAAGGCAGCAGCTCATAAGTGATTGTAAATCCAGTTTCACACAACTGCACATAAAATAAAGTTAAATAAATCATAAAAAAATTCTTTAAAAATTTGAAATTAAAATAAGTTCTACACAACCGGAAAGACTGTCTCAAATAAAAGTAAAATAAAATGTTCTAAAATAGGACAACTTCCCTGCCCCCCCACCCCCACAGGGACACACTTGGTGCAGACCAAGAGATACAAACAAAATTTGAAATTAAACTAAATGTACAAGAAACTGAGCCTGGTTATTGTGGTGCACATCTTTTATTCTATCATCAAAGAGACAGAGGCAGGTGGACCTCTGTGAATTCCCAGGCTTTATAGAGAGGCCCCCAACCCAAATAAAAAAAAAACATATATAAAAGTTTGACCAAACACCACCCCCCCCCCAAAAAAAAAGGAAGGAAGGAAGGAAAGAAGAAGGAGACATTATAAACTGTCTCCTTGGTCCTAGAAACTGGATCATGGGGATTTAGGACCTATGAGACAGTGCACGAGTCTTGTGATCTCACTTGGTAGATGAGTCTGGATTTTAACTCACAGATGTCCTTCTGCCTGTGTCTCCCACATGCTGGGATAAAGGGTTCCCTAATTCTTGAATGGCATACTGAAAGTAGTTATTTCTACTTGGTTTGCGTTTGATTTTTTTTTAAACAATCCATGCCTACTTATTTATTTATTTTTGGTTTTTCATGACAGGGTTTCTCTGTAGCTTTGGAACTAACCCTTGTAGACCAGGCTGGCCTCAAATTCACAAAGATCCACCTGCCTTTGCCTCCCAAGTGCTGGGATTAAAGGAATGTGCCACCACTACCCGCCTTTGTTTCTTTTATTTATTTTTGTTAAGCTCTACGTTTTTCTTTCCTCTCTTTCCATGCCTCCCCTTCAACCCTCTCCCAAGGTTCTGGCTATGACAAACAATGCTGCTATGAGCATAGTTGAGCCCATGTCCTCGTGGCACAATTGAGCATCCTTTACATATATACCTAAACGTGGTATTGCTGGGTCTTGAGGAAGGTTGTTTCCTAATTTTCTGAGAAATCGCCACACTGACATCCAAAGGGGGCGGTACCAGCTTGCATTCCCACCAGCGATGCAGGAGTGTTCCCTTTTCCCCACATCCTCTCCAGCATAAGTTGTCATCAGTGTTTTAGATCTTGGCCATTCTTACAGGTATAAAGTGGAATCTCAGAGCTGTTTTGATTTACATATCTCTGATGACTAAGGGTGTTGAACATCTCCTTAAGTGTCTTTCAGCCATTTTAGATTTCTCGGTTGAGAGTTCTCTGTTTAGGTCTGTACCTCCATGTTGTGAACTGGATTATTTGTTCTTGAAATGACCAATGTCTTGAGTTCTTTGTATATTTTGGAGATCAGACCTCTGTCTGATGTGGGGTTAGTGAAGATCTTTGCCCATTCTGTAAGGCCGTCGTTTTGTCTTGTTGGCCATGTCCTTTGCTTTATAGAAGAAGCCTTTCAGTTTCACGAGGTCCCATTGATTAATTTTGTGTCTCTCAGAGTCTGTGCTACTGGAGTTAGATTTAGGAAGTGGTCTCCTGTGCCGATGCGTTCAAATGCTTTTTTTAAAAAAATAAATATTTATTTATTATGTATACAATATTCTTTCTGTGTGTATGTCTGAAGGCCAGAAGAGAGCACCAGACCCTATTACAGATGGTTGTGAGCCACCATGTGGTTGCTGGGAATTGAACTCAGGACCTTTGGAAGAGCAGGCAATGCTCTTAACCGCTGAGCCATCTCTCCAGCCCCCGTTCAAATGCTTTTGATATTTTTATTTTTATATTTTTTTTTTATTGTGGATGAGGTCAATTATTTGAACTCTCAAATATTTTTATTGTTATTATCTGTTTGTTTATTTGTGGGTTTGCAACACGGGGTTTCCTTGTGTATCCTTGTATGCCCTGGGACTCACTTTGTAAACAAGACTGGCCTCAGACTCACAGAGATCCGCCTGACTCTGCCTTCTAGTGATGGCATTAAAGGCGTACACTAAACACATTTTTTTTGAAAACAGGGTTTTTCTGTGTCACTTTGCCTGTCCTGAATCTCAATCTGCAGAACAAAGTAGCCTTAAACTCACAGTGATCTGCCTGCTTTGGTCTCCCTGATCTTGGAGGTGTTTTATCATCTATCTATCTATCTATCTATCTATTTATCTATCTATCTATCTATCTATCTATCTATCTATCTATCTATCTATCTATCTATCCATTCATTTCATTTATTAGTTTATTTATTTATTTTTTTGTTTTCTGAGACAGGGTTTCTCTCTAGCTTTCCTTCTTGCTTGCTTGCTTGATTTTTTTGCTTTCTTGCTCTCTTGCTTTTTTCCCCCTTCTTTTATTAGTTAGTTCTTGAGGCATGGTTTCTCTGTGTAACAGCCCTAGCTGTTCTCTCTCTCTCTCTCTCTCTCTCTCTCTCTCTCAAATATGTTTGGTTTTGTGTTTTGCTTTATGAGACAGGGTTTCTCTGCTGCTTTGGAGACTGTTGTTAAAACTAGCTCCTTTCTTGTAGACCAGGCTGTCCTAAAACTCCCAATGATCCTGTTTCTGCTAAATATGGAGCCAGTGCTCTTGAATGCCTTTGTCTGGTGAGGTCAAAAGCCACCCCCCCACACACAACCCCCCCCAACACACACACAAACCAAACACAGGCACAGGCACACCCAGAGACACATAAATAAACTTTTAAATTAAGAAGAGCCTGGAGAGCTAGTTTCGCGGCTCTTCCAGAGAAATTGGGTTCAATTCCCAGCACCTGCATGGCAGCTCATAGTGATTGTAAATTCAGTTTCTGGGTGATCTGACATCTTCAGACCATTGCACATAAAATAAAGTTAAGAAAATCATAAAAAAATTCCTTAAGAAATTGAAATTTAACTAAGTCCCACACAATTGGAAACACTCTCAAATAAAAGTAAAATAAATGGAAAAGAATACAGTGCTAAGTGCAGTTATGAAAATGTTTTGAAATGTGATACCTTCCCTGTCTCCCCCACATACACAAGCCACACTGAGAGATTTAAATAAAATCTGGGTAATCATTTATGTATCTGGCCTATGTCAGAGGGGCAGGGGAAGCTGAAGCCTTGTCCTTTGGGCTCCAGGTTCTCAGTACTGCGTCAAAAACTCGAGTGTATAGTGAGCCCATGTCTGTCCTGCCGGCAGCACTCAGGAACTGGGAATACAAGGATCAGGAGATCATCTTCAACAACCCAGCAAGTGCAAACCATCCTGGTGGGAAAGAGACCCTCTAAAAGAAATCAATAAAATGACATTTTTATTTTTTTCTGTCGGAAGTGAAAATGTTCCAAATAATTCACTGCATCAGTATTCCTGGAAATGATATCAAAATCAGAATTTTTCTTTTTTTTTTAACATTTTATTTTATTCTTATTATTTTCATTTTTATTTTTTTGGTTTTTCGAGACAGGGTTTCTCTGTGGTTTTGGAGCCTGTCCTGGAACTAGCTCTTGTAGACCAGGCTGGTCTCGAAATCACAGAGATCCGCCTGCCTCTGCCTCCCAAGTGCTGGGATTAAAGGCGTGCGCCACCACTGCCTGGCGTAAATCAGAATTTTTCATATTATTCCATGGCTGTTGTAATTTTCTCTGTGGCAGACAGAGGCAGGCAGATCTCTGTGAGTTTGAGGCCAGCCTGGTCATCTACAGTTCCAGGACAGGTGCCAAAGCTAAGAGAATCCTTGTCTCAGAAAATTTTTTTCTCTGCGTCTCACGTGTCGTGTGTCTTTCTCTAAGCAGGCCCAGGAATCCTAAGCGCCTGTAGGTGATCTAGGAAATCTCCTGTAGCAGGGGCCCTGGCCTCCACTCCTGGCCCCTGAGGGCACCTGGTAAAAGTGAGAAGGCAGATTTCAGAGACTAGTAAAGTTCAAGGTCACCAGCCCTTCCCAACAGCTAGAACCTTTAAAGGGTGAGGCTACAACTTAATTGGCCTGCTTAGATATGGATATTTTTGTTGTGGTTCTTGTTTTACAGGGCAGGAACAGACATCCAAGTGGGAATTTTCCACAGCTGTTTTAATTTTCTCAGACTCGGTATTTAGTATGAGAAGTGGTGTGTGGGGTTGTACAAACACAACTACTGAAAAAGAACCCTAAGAAAGCAGGCCTCCCTCCCTCCCTCCCTCCCTCCTTCCTTCCCTCCCTCCCTCCCTCCCTCCCTCCCTCCCTCCCTCAGTTCCTCCCTCTCACCAAGCCATAATTGTGGCAGCCCCTTGGCCGACATAGTCCTTTCACTGACCAGTCAGACACACTCTTTTTTTATTTTTGAATTTTGGGTGAAGTCAATTAATTGAGCTCTTAGATGATGATGATGATTATTATTATTATTAGTTTATTTGTGTTTTTTTTTTTTACATAGAGGTTCCCTGTGTCCCTGGAACTCACTTTGTAGACAAGGCTGGCCTCAGACTCACAGAGATCTAGCTGCCCCTGCCTCTACCTCTGCTTCCTAGTGCCGGAATTAAAGGCCTGTACTAAACACACTTTCCCCCCCTAAGTCAGGGTTTCTCTGTGTCTGTCGCTTTGCCTGTCCTAAAACTCACACTGCAGAACGAGGTGGCCTCAAACTCACAGCGATTTGCCTGTTTCTGCCTCTCCTGATTTCTGAGGGCTGAGAACTGAGAATAAAGAAATGTGCTGCCCAAAATATACTGCCGCTGCTGCAATTAAAAAAATAAATTAAAATAAAATAACCTGAGATAAACAAAGAAAAAAAGGAAAACACCTGTTTTTTCCTTCCTTCCTTCCTTCCTTCCTTCCTTCCTTCCTTCCTTCCTTCCTTCCTTTCTTTTTCCTTACTTGTTTTTTTTCTGTTTTCTTCTTTTATTATTATTATTATTATTTTTGGTGAAGGGTTTCTCTGTATAATACCTTTAACTCACTATATAAACCAGGCTGTCATCTTGGTAACATTATGGTTTTGTATTTTCTTATTTCTTGTCTGTAAATCAACAAATCAACATTTCTTCTCTCTCTCTCTCTCACACTCATTTAATTTATGTTTTATTTTATTTTTGGTTTGTGTTCTTGTTTTGATTTTCAAGGAAGGGTTTCTCTGTTGCTTTGGAGCCTGTCTTTGGAACTAGCTCTTGTCAACCAGGCTGGCTGGCCTCAAACTCCCAGAGATCCACCTGCCTCTCTGCCAGATATGGAACCAGTCATCTTGGTTAGTTCAAAAGCCACCCCATAAACACACACACACACACACACAACACACACACACACACACACACACACACAGAGGCACATCCAGAGAAACATACTTTTTTTTTTTTGGTTTTTCAAGACAGGGTTTCTCTGTGGCTTTGGAGCCTGTCCTGGAACTAGCTCTGTAGACCAGGCTGGTCTCGAACTCACAGAGATCCGCCTGCCTCTGCTTCCCGAGTGCTGGGATTAAAGGCTTGCGCCACCACTGCCCTGCGATGCCCCTACTATAAAAATGGGTTTCAGAAACCGGCCTTTTGCCACAGTGTCAGAAGCCCAAACTCTGCCTGTGGTCTCAGCTAGCTGATAAGCTTCTGTGACTCGCGGTGTGTTTGTATTTTTAAGTTTGTTTTTGGTTTATTAGACTTGGTGGTGTTCTCATCTTTGCATGACCCCCCCCCTCGACCCAACATTTAAGTGTCTTTCAACCATTTTAGATCCCTCTGTTGAGAGTTCTCTGTTTAGGTCTGTACTCCATTTTTTAAAATTGGATTATTTGTTCTTTGGATGACCAATTTCTCGAGTTCTTTGTGTATTTTGGAGATTAGTGAAGATCTTTTCCCATTCTGTAAGGCCGTCGTTTTGTCTTCTTGGCCATGTTCTTTGCTTTACAGAAGCTTTTCAGTTTCAGGAGGTCTCACTTATTAATTGTTTCTCTCAGTGTCTGTTTTTTTTTTCTTTTTTTTCTTTCTTTTTTATCTTTTTTCTTTTTTTTTCTTCTTCTTTTTTCTTTTTTTTCCTGTTTTTTCTTTTTTTCTCTCTCTTTAGTTTTTTTCTTTGTTCTTTTTTTTTTGTTTTTTTTTCTTTTGTTTTTTTTCTTTTTCTCTCAGTGTCTGTGCTACTGGGGTTCTATTTAGCAAGCGTTCTCCTGTGCCAATGTGTTCAAGTGCATTTGATATTTTTATTTTTATATTCTTTTATTGTGGATGAAGTCAATTATTTGAACTCTCAAATATTTTTATTGTTATTATCTCTCTATTTGTTTGCTTATTTGTGGTTGTTCACCAACTTGACTATCTAGAGGAAGTAAAAGTCGTAACAAGGTTTCCGTAGGTGAACCTGCGGAAGGATCATTAACGTGAGAGAGCAGCGGCGGCGGCTCTGCCCGCCCGCTCGCCTGCCTCGCCCGAGTTCTCGCCGGGAGGCGCGCTCCCCGGGTCGCGCGTGTGTTGTGCGCACGGAAGTGTGCGTGCGCACGGGCGCGCGTGGCGGTCGTGAGAGAGAGGTCGAGAGAGGGGGAAGGGGGACGGGCGCCGGCTCGCCCGCCCTCCTCGCCCCGTCCGAGGACCCGTGTCTGGCTCTGCCGCTGGCGGCTCACGGCGGACGGCGGCTCTCTTCCCGCTCTTGCTCTCCTCCGTCCACTCCCGCTGCTTGCCTCACCGCACCGCAGCGGCCCGCGGGTGTGTCCCCTCTTTCCCGGGCGCGCGCCTTTCCCTCTCCATCCCTCTTCCCGGGGGAGGATGGGCGAGGGTCTGGCGGCGCCCCGGGCCCCCTCTCGCCGCCGACCTCCGCTCGCGCGCCATGGCGCCGCAGCGCGCCTGTCGGGGAGGCGGCGGAGGTTGGGCGCACTTTTTTTTCCCCCCTCTCCACCTCCTTCTCCAAAGGACCGGGGTAGACCAGTAGTGCCTCCCACCGGGCGGGAGGCCATTTTTTTCCCCCGGGGATGCGGCGGGTCGACCAGATGTCCTGCTGGACTCTTTTTTTTTTTTTTTTTTTAATGCATAATATATATTATATCTTCCTAGACCTGACGGGTCGACCAGTTGTCTCTGTGCACTTCCTTTTTTTTTGACGGACTGGAAGCGGGTCGACCAGTTGTCCGATTAAATATTTGGCCTTAAAATGCTAAGTACCGGGGTCGACCAGTTGGCCTTGTGAACTTGGGTCGACCAGTTGTCTTTTTCCATGTCTTGATTGACTGATGTCATTCTTCAATGTGTTGGTGGTTAGTTTATCTCTTTGTTCTCTATGCCAACACGCCCCACTCACCAAACACTTTTTTTTTAATTTATTTATTTACTTATTTTTATTTTACTTTTTTATTATTTATTTATTTATACATACATACATACATCCTGTCTATCTGTCCAGATGGGGCAGGGGTAGAAGGGGCTAGCTATGAGAGGAAGGTGCTCGGTGGGCATCCAGTTGTAAATAAGGCTGGGAATAAATAGCTGAATATTAATTCATTTGAGTAATATTAAAACTGTTCAAGTAGAAAACAATTGCTTTCTTTTTCTGTTTGCCCAGAGATCTGACTGACTGCAACTTGGAAAGAAGACGGCCCTGCTGGACAGAGACCTCCCTCCTGCTTTGGGTGGGTCGACCAGTTTACATGTTTATTTCCACGTTTTGTCTTTTATGGATTGAATGGATGTGTCTCTCTCTTTTTTTTTTTTTTTTTTTTGGTTTTTCGAGACAGGGTTTCTCTGTGGCTTTGGAGCCTGTCCTGGAACTAGCACTGTAGACCAGGCTGGTCTCGAACTCACAGAGATCCTCCTACCTCTGCCTCCCGAGTACTGGGATTAAAGGCGTGCGCCACCATCGCCCGGCTCTCTTTTTTTTTTTCACGATTGCTTGCTTGCTTGCTTGCTTACTTACTTACTTACTTACTATCTGTTCAGCCCATCTCATTTACTTACTTCTTTAAAAAAAATGACCCACCTAGTTATTTACTTACTTACTTACTTGTTCATTCATTCCTTCACTTCCTTATCTTCTTTCATATATCTGTTTATTTATCTGCTGATTTAGCATGACTCATTTACTTATTGAATGTTTCAATTATTATTTAGTTTTATTCATTTATTCATTCTTTATGTCTATTTTTATGTATGTATTTACTTACTTTCTTAATTTTTTTTTTACTTTTTAAAATTTACTTAATTTTTTTCTTTCTTTCGGAATGTAGATTCTTTCTTCCTTTCTTCCTTTCTTTCCTTCTTTCTGTCTCCTGACTGTCACTGGCTAAGAAAATGGTGGCCTCCATGTCACTGGTCAGCATAGCAGCTCCTAAAATGGAATTTGATGAAGGGATACATAGATAGATAGATAGATAGATAGATAGATAGATAGATAGATAGATAGATAGATGGGATGCGCACACGCTCACACAGACACACACACACACACACACACACACACACATATGCACGCACGTGCATGACATGTACAGATGGGGGGCGATTCCAATGTTTTCAGAGGAAGGTGCTCGCTGGTAATAATAAATGTGCTGGTAAATAAGGCTGGAAATAGCTGAATATTAAATCATTAAAACTCTTCAAATAAATAAAAAGCAATTCCATTTCTCTCTCTCTCTCTTTCTCACCATATACCAGCACATCTGAACTGACTGCAACATACAAAAGAAGAAGAAACACGGAAAGAAGACATCCCTGCTGGACAGGATCTGAGATGAGAATAAATTCATCGAATGGCTGCCAACAGCATTTCATTGAGAAGAGATTCCACATTTTATGCTGTACAGTTACTTAGTTAGATAGATAGATAAAGAGAGGCCTGTGAACTGGGGTGGGCTGTGGCTTCTCAGGTCACCTCAGGTCAGGGAGGGGCTGAGGAGTGTCCCATTGGCCTTGACAATAGGCAGGAGTCAGAGGTTAATGTCAGGGCAGGGCCTGAGAGTTCCTCAAAGGGAATGAATGGAGACCCTTGCTTACCTAAGAAATGCCTGACCTTGGAAAAGGACTTGTGGAAAGCGGGCCCTTGAAACTGTGGTTTCACGTCTTACTAGAAAGCTCCCTCTTGGAAGGGAAAGTCATCGTGATATCTTACTCTTTTCCCAAGGATACCCTACCTACCCTTCTGATCATTCTTACTGAATTAAGTCTTCCACTGCAAATAAATAAATAAATAAATAAATAATAAATGAAGTGGGTGAGTGAGTGAGTGAGTGAGTAAGTAAGTAAGTAAGTAAGTAAACAAGCAAATACGTGGATGGACAAATAAATACAAAGTTTGCTGTTGTTGACTGACTTTTGATTTCATAATGAATCTCTCTCTCTCTCTCTCTCTCACACACACACACACACACACACACACACACTAAATATACAATAAAAGGAAGCATAACACCTTTACTCAGGGGGCAGAGTGAACTCTGAAAGTTTTCCAGGCGGGGGGGGGGGGGGGAGAGACAGAATATAAGAACAAAATGAGAAACAAGGAAAAATAGTGTTGGCTGGCTGGCCGGCTTTCAGTTCCCTGACAGAAATGAGCACATTGTGGAGGAAACACAAAGTTGTTACACTATGTGGGTGTGATGAGGAGAGATTGTGAGTGAGTGTCCTGTCAGAACAAAGTTAGTCCCATAGTTGATGAAATTCATTATCCCAAAACTTCAGCAGAATATATCCCAAGTTTGCAAATGTGTGATCAGCTTGTGACAGGTTGGGCTGGAGATGCTGAGAACTGGGGAGCCCTCAATGCAAGAGCAGACACTCATTCCCATGAAGAGGGAGAGAGGGAGGGAGGGAGGGAGGGAGGGATCATTCATTCCTATACTCAAGTTTAAAGAAAGATGAGTGGCTATCTATGGAGAGACCACTCACAGATATGAAAAATCATTTCCTAAAAATCAAATTTCTCAGTCAGTATGCAACTGCTATGGTGCTTCTCCTAGATAGAGCAAAACACACAAACAAACTGATTCCTTGATCTAGAGCCACAGTGCACATGCTGTGGAAAAGGGGACATGGCCAACTTGAATCACAATATTCATCAGAGCATGAAAAGAGCGTAAAAAGGACACAGAGGAGAGATAATTGTGGTCCTTCCTCCCTCCCTCCCTCCCTCCCTCCCTCCCTCCCTCCCTCCCTCCCTCCTTCCCTCAGGAAGTGACTGACAGATGAGACTTTGTCCAAGCAGGTTCTGTCTGAAATACCAGACTTGAGTTTCGCCCTCTGTGGGTATTAGCTAATCAGTCCTCCCTTCTTTCTGTAGGAAGGTGGTGCATGTCTCTCAGAACTTACCTGGTTTCCTCTGCACCAGGTGAACCAGGGAAAAGCTTTCTAAGCCTTATTCAGACCCATAGAGGCTGCGCTGTGTGTGACTTCAGAGACCTCAGGGAGTATAGGGGTGGGTGGGTGCTTGATGCTTCAGACTCATGTCATTGAAGGACATAACATAGTCTGGATTCACAGAGATTCACAACACAGAGCCATTGTCACTTACTAACAGCTCAGGACACCCAGAGCTAACAAGAAATTGCAGTCTCAGCCGGGCTTTAATCACAGCACACACACAGATCTCTGTGAATTCAAAGATGGCCTGATTTACAGAGTGAGTTTTAGGACAGCCCAAGATACACAAAGAAACCCTTTCTTGAAAAACAAAGCAAAACAGCAAAAGAAAGAAAGACAAGGAAAAAGAAAAAAATGGCAGTCTCTTTCCACTCTCTCCTCCATTGGCTCTTAAAGAGCTCTCAAGCTGAACTGGAGACCATGGTGTCACTCAAAACTGGGAAGCCAGAAACCTTAGGGGGGTCACAGGAGTCGGACTGACTGCAGCACTTGATGCCTCAACCCTGCTAATGGCTGTGATATAAGGCATGGTAAAATACGGGCTTTGGCAGAGCACTACTCCCCTTTCTCTATTATTATTGCTACACAACGAAAAGGACCGGGGGGGGGGGGTGATGATGTGCAGTCAGTGCTGGTATTGAAATCTCACTGACTCCTTCCGCACTCCTTGTCAATTCCCGACTTTGTCAAATCAACTATCGTGAATCTTTGATGTGGGTTGGCCCTTTAGGAACTCAGAGAAACAAGACAGACAGACCTGTTTCATCCCAGAAACCTCCCAGTTCCTGAGCCCTAGCCCTGGAAGTCTCAAAGCCATCACATCCAGAAATCTCTCTAGTCCCTGCTAGTGGTGAACTCACTTCGTCTTCCCCAGGACCACTAATTATTTCTCCATGTTTTCCTGTGAGATCTGAGGCCAGCTTTCTTCTTCCTCCCTCTGGCCTCTCCACGAACGATCTCCATTCTCTAGACAACATGTCTAGAACCGAGTCTTATAGGCACCGAGAGAGTGTGTCTTGAGGGCAGTTGGCGTTTCTAGGACACGAGTGACATCACAAAATTCCGAGAGCTCTCTGGGATACCGTGGAATTTCCAGAGAAGGGACTGCTGATGTCGTGAGGCACGGCCTTTACCTCCTTGCTGATATTTCTCCCCGAACTGACCGACCGACCGACCGACCGACCAACCGGAACCTGAGGTTTCCTTTCCAGGAGTCTCTCCTCCGACACAGAGGGAGCCATTCAGGATTTCCTCCTTCCAAAACCAGAAATTTCTCTCTGCTTCATTAATATCTTCTCACTACTTCCTGAACCCATGGGGAGTTAGTTAGTTGAACACTCACTTTTTTCATGAATGACCCTTCCTCCCTCTCCTGAACATCTCATATTACTGATTCATACTCAGTAAAACAGTAATATGAGAAATTAGGCCAGGAGGACATGGAAGATGAGGGTTGAGTCTTCTGAAGTGAACAAGCACTTAGGGAAGGCTAAACTTAAGGGAATTTGACTCTGAGTGGCAAGACATGAATAGCTGCTGCCAAGGCACAGATACAGGCACCAACTGGGCCCTCGGCATCCTCCTGCATCATCAGAGCTGTGTGGGAAACTCAGCCCAAAGGAGGGGCCGTGTTCAAAGGGAGAGGGCATTTTCGAGGACAGCACTGTTTTCTTTTTCTTCTTTCTTTCTTTCTTTCTTTCTTTCTTTCTTTCTTTCTTTCTTTTTTTTTTCGAGACAGGGTTGTTCTGTAGTTTTTTTTTTTTTTGGAGCCTGTCCTGGAACTAGCTCTTGTAGACCAGGCTGGTCTTGAACTCACATGCTTTCTTTTTTTTTCTATTGGATATTTTTGACTTCTTTATCAAAGATCAGGTGTTCGAAGATGTGTGGATCGATATCCGGGTCTTCTATTCGGTTCCATTGGTCCTCCTGTCTGTTCTTATGCCAGGACCAGGCTGTTTTCAGAACTGTAGCTTACAGAGTGTTCTTGCAGGTGGGGCACAGAAGAGGTTAATTACGGTACCTTAGTTCTTCTGCTTTTCTAGCAGACCGGAGCCCAGCTGACAGGAATCCAGTAGAGATGGTGTCAAGGTTCACACTGACACTAACAGCTGTAACTTGAGCAGGATTTGTGATCCACATGAAATTTGCAATGAATTGCAGCAAATCTGTGACACTCTAACTTGCTCAGGCTCAGTATCTGAACATACAGATGTTTGCAATGATCACTGGCTTCAGGATTTTTTTTTTGTTGTTGTTGTTGTTGTTTTGTTTTTCCACGAGACAGGGTTTCCCTGTAGCTGAAGTTTAACGGCCTGGTGTTTTTGTGACTTACTGCTTCAAAGAACTTCTCCATTTCTTTATCCCTAAGGGAAAAGAAATATAATCACTAAATACATTTAAGTGTCTTTCAACCATTTTAGATCCCTCTGTTGAGAGTTCTCTGTTTAGGTCTGTACTCCATTTTTTAAAATTGGATTATTTGTTCTTTGGATGACCAATTTCTCGACTTCTTTGTGTATTTTGGAGATTAGTGAAGATCTTTTCCCATTCTGTAAGGCCGTCGTTTTGTCTTGTTGGCCATGTTCTTTGCTTTACAGAAGCTTTTCAGTTTCAGGAGGTCTCACTTATTAATTGTTTCTCTCAGTGTCTGTTTTTTTTTCTTTTTTTTTTCTATTTTCTTTCTTTTTTTTTCTTTTTTTTCTTTTTTTCTTTTTTTCTTTTTTTTCTTCTTCTTCTTTTCTTTTTTTTTCTTTTTTTTCTCTCTTTAGTTTTTTTCTTTGTTCTTTTTTTTGTTTTGTTTTTCTTTTTTTTTCTTTTTTCTTTTTTTTCTTTTTCTCTCAGTGTCTGTGCTACTGGGGTTCTATTTAGCAAGCGTTCTCCTGTGCCAATGTGTTCAAGTGCATTTGATATTTTTATTTTTATATTCTTTTATTGTGGATGAAGTCAATTATTTGAACTCTCAAATATTTTTATTGTTATTATCTCTCTATTTGTTTGCTTATTTGTGGTTGTTCACCAACTTGACTATCTAGAGGAAGTAAAAGTCGTAACAAGGTTTCCGTAGGTGAACCTGCGGAAGGATCATTAACGTGAGAGAGCAGCGGCAGCGGCTCTGCCCGCCCGCTCGCCTGCCTCGCCCGAGTTCTCGCCGGGAGGCGCGCTCCCCGGGTCGCACGTGTGTTGTGCGCACGGAAGTGTGCGTGCGCACGGGCGCGCATGGCGGTCGTGAGAGAGAGGTCGAGAGAGGGGGAAGGGGGACGGGCGCCGGCTCGCCCGCCCTCCTCGCCCCGTCCGAGGACCCGTGTCTGGCTCTGCCGCTGGCGGCTCACGGCGGACGGCGGCTCTCTTCCCGCTCTTGCTCTCCTCCGTCCACTCCCGCTGCTTGCCTCACCGCACCGCAGCGGCCCGCGGGTGTGTCCCCTCTTTCCCGGGCGCGCGCCTTTCCCTCTCCATCCCTCTTCCCGGGGGAGGATGGGCGAGGGTCTGGCGGCGCCCCGGGCCCCCTCTCGCCGCCCACCTCCGCTCGCGCGCCGTGGCGCCGCGGCGCGCCTGTCGGGGAGGCGGCGGAGGTTGGGCGCACTTTTTTTTCCCCCCTCTCCACCTCCTTCTCCAAAGGACCGGGGTAGACCAGTAGTCCCTCCCACCGGGCGGGAGGCCATTTTTTTCCCCCGGGGATGCGGCGGGTCGACCAGATGTCCCGCTGGACTCTTTTTTTTTTTTTTTTTTTTTTTTAATGTATAATATATATTATATCTTCCTAGACCTGACGGGTCGACCAGTTGTCTCTGTGCACTTCCTTTTTTTTGACGGACTGGAAGCGGGTCAACCAGTTGTCCGATTAAATATTTGGCCTTAAAATGCTAAGTACCGGGGTCGACCAGTTGGCCTTGTGAACTTGGGTCGACCAGTTGTCTTTTTCCATGTCTTGATTGAATGATGTCATTCTTCAATGTGTTGGTGGTTAGTTTATCTCTTTTGTTCTCTATGCCAACACGCCCCACTCACCAAACACTTTTTTTTTAATTTATTTATTTACTTATTTTTATTTTACTTTTTTATTATTTATTTATTTATACATACATACATACATCCTGTCTATCTGTCCAGATGGGGCAGGGGTAGAAGGGGCTAGCTATGAGAGGAAGGTGCTCGGTGGGCATCCAGTTGTAAATAAGGCTGGGAATAAATAGCTGAATATTAATTCATTTGAGTAATATTAAAACTGTTCAAGTAGAAAACAATTGCTTTCTTTTTCTGTTTGCCCAGAGATCTGACTGACTGCAACTTGGAAAGAAGACGGCCCTGCTGGACAGAGACCTCCCTCCTGCTTTGGGTGGGTCGACCAGTTTACATGTTTATTTCCACGTTTTGTCTTTTATGGATTGAATGGATGTGTCTCTCTCTTTTTTTTTTTTTTTTTTTTGGTTTTTCGAGACAGGGTTTCTCTGTGGCTTTGGAGCCTGTCCTGGAACTAGCACTGTAGACCAGGCTGGTCTCGAACTCACAGAGATCCGCCTACCTCTGCCTCCCGAGTACTGGGATTAAAGGCGTGCGCCACCATCGCCCGGCTCTCATTTTTTTTTTCACGATTGCTTGCTTGCTTGCTTGCTTACTTACTTACTTACTTACTATCTGTTCAGCCCATCTCATTTACTTACTTCTTTAAAAAAAAATGACCCACCTAGTTATTTACTTACTTACTTACTTACTTACTTGTTCATTCATTCCTTCACTTCCTTATCTTCTTTCATATATCTGTTTATTTATCTGCTGATTTAGCGTGACTCATTTACTTATTGAATGTTTCAATTATTATTTAGTTTTATTCATTTATTCATTCTTTATGTCTATTTTTATGTATGTATTTACTTACTTTCTTAATTTTTTTTTTACTTTTTAAAATTTACTTAATTTTTTTCTTTCTTTGGGAATGTAGATTCTTTCTTCCTTTCTTCCTTTCTTTCCTTCTTTCTGTCTCCTGACTGTCACTGGCTAAGAAAATGGTGGCCTCCATGTCACTGGTCAGCATAGCAGCTCCTAAAATGGAATTTGATGAAGGGATACATAGATAGATAGATAGATAGATAGATAGATAGATAGATAGATAGATAGATAGATGGGATGCGGACACGCTCACACACACACACACACATACACACACACACATATGCACGCACATGCATGACATGTACAGATGGGGGGTGATTCCAATGTTTTCAGAGGAAGGTGCTCGCTGGTAATAATAAATGTGCTGGTAAATAAGGCTGGAAATAGCTGAATATTAAATCATTAAAACTCTTCAAATAAATAAAAAGCAATTCCATTTCTCTCTCTCTCTCTTTCTCACCATATACCAGCACATCTGAACTGACTGCAACATACAAAAGAAGAAGAAACACGGAAAGAAGACATCCCTGCTGGACAGGATCTGAGATGAGAATAAATTCATCGAATGGCTGCCAACAGCATTTCATTGAGAAGAGATTCCACATTTTATGCTGTACAGTTACTTAGTTAGATAGATAGATAAAGAGAGGCCTGTGAACTGGGGTGGGCTGTGGCTTCTCAGGTCACCTCAGGTCAGGGAGGGGCTGAGGAGTGTCCCATTGGCCTTGACAATAGGCAGGAGTCAGAGGTTAATGTCAGGGCAGTGCCTTAGAGTTCCTCAAAGGGAATGAATGGAGACCCTTGCTTACCTAAGAAATGCCTGACCTTGGAAAAGGACTTGTGGAAAGTGGGCCCTTGAAACTGTGGTTTCACGTCTTACTAGAAAGCTCCCTCTTGGAAGGGAAAGTCATCGTGATATCTTACTCTTTTCCCAAGGATACCCTACCTACCCCTCTGATCATTCTTACTGAATTAAGTCTTCCACTGCAAATAAATAAATAAATAAATAAATAATAAATGAAGTGGGTGAGTGAGTGAGTGAGTGAGTAAGTAAGTAAGTAAGTAAGTAAACAAGCAAATACGTGGATGGACAAATAAATACAAAGTTTGCTGTTGTTGACTGACTTTTGATTTCATAATGAATCTCTCTCTCTCTCTCTCTCTCTCACACACACACACACACACACACACACACACTAAATATACAATAAAAGGAAGCATAACACCTTTACTCAGGGGGCAGAGTGAACTCTGAAAGTTTTCCAGGCGGGGGGGGGGGGAGAGACAGAATATAAGAACAAAATGAGAAACAAGGAAAAATAGTGTTGGCTGGCTGGCCGGCTTTCAGTTCCCTGACAGAAATGAGCACATTGTGGAGGAAACACAAAGTTGTTACACTATGTGGGTGTGATGAGGAGAGATTGTGAGTGAGTGTCCTGTCAGAACAAAGTTAGTCCCATAGTTGATGAAATTCATTATCCCAAAACTTCAGCAGAATATATCCCAAGTTTGCAAATGTGTGATCAGCTTGTGACAGGTTGGGCTGGAGATGCTGAGAACTGGGGAGCCCTCAATGCAAGAGCAGACACTCATTCCCATGAAGAGGGAGAGAGGGAGGGAGGGAGGGAGGGAGGGATCATTCATTCCTATACTCAAGTTTAAAGAAAGATGAGTGGCTATCTATGGAGAGACCACTCACAGATATGAAAAATCATTTCCTAAAAATCAAATTTCTCAGTCAGTATGCAACTGCTATGGTGCTTCTCCTAGATAGAGCAAAACACACAAACAAACTGATTCCTTGATCTAGAGCCACAGTGCACATGCTGTGGAAAAGGGGACATGGCCAACTTGAATCACAATATTCATCAGAGCATGAAAAGAGCGTAAAAAGGACACAGAGGAGAGATAATTGTGGTCCTTCTTTCCTCCCTCCCTCCCTCCCTCCCTCCCTCCCTCCCTCCCTCCCTCCCTCCTTCCCTCAGGAAGTGACTGACAGATGAGACTTTGTCCAAGCAGGTTCTGTCTGAAATACCAGACTTGAGTTTCCCCCTCTGTGGGTATTAGCTAATCAGTCCTCCCTTCTTTCTGTAGGAAGGTGGTGCATGTCTCTCAGAACTTACCTGGTTTCCTCTGCACCAGGTGAACCAGGGAAAAGCTTTCTAAGCCTTATTCAGACCCATAGAGGCTGCGCTGTGTGTGACTTCAGAGACCTCAGGGAGTATAGGGGTGGGTGGGTGCTTGATGCTTCAGACTCATGTCATTGAAGGACATAACATAGTCTGGATTCACAGAGATTCACAACACAGAGCCATTGTAACTTACTAACAGCTCAGGACACCCAGAGCTAACAAGAAATTGCAGTCTCAGCCGGGCTTTAATCACAGCACACACACAGATCTCTGTGAATTCAAAGATGGCCTGATTTACAGAGTGAGTTTTAGGACAGCCCACGATACAAAAAGAAACCCTTTCTTGAAAAACAAAGCAAAACAGCAAAAGAAAGAAAGACAAGGAAAAAGAAAAAAATGGCAGTCTCTTTCCACTCTCTCCTCCATTGGCTCTTAAAGAGCTCTCAAGCTGAACTGGAGACCATGGTGTCACTCAAAACTGGGAAGCCAGAAACCTTAGGGGGGTCACAGGAGTCGGACTGACTGCAGCACTTGATGCCTCAACCCTGCTAATGGCTGTGATATAAGGCATGGTAAAATACGGGCTTTGGCAGAGCACTACTCCCCTTTCTCTATTATTATTGCTACACAACGAAAAGGACCGGGGGGGGGGGGTGATGATGTGCAGTCAGTGCTGGTATTGAAATCTCACTGACTCCTTCCGCACTCCTTGTCAATTCCCGACTTTGTCAAATCAACTATCGTGAATCTTTGATGTGGGTTGGCCCTTTAGGAACTCAGAGAAACAAGACAGACAGACCTGTTTCATCCCAGAAACCTCCCAGTTCCTGAGCCCTAGCCCTGGAAGTCTCAAAGCCATCACATCCAGAAATCTCTCTAGTCCCTGCTAGTGGTGAACTCACTTCGTCTTCCCCAGGACCACTAATTATTTCTCCATGTTTTCCTGTGAGATCTGAGGCCAGCTTTCTTCTTCCTCCCTCTGGCCTCTCCACGAACGATCTCCATTCTCTAGACAACATGTCTAGAACCGAGTCTTATAGGCACCGAGAGAGTGTGTCTTGAGGGCAGTTGGCGTTTCTAGGACACGAGTGACATCACAAAATTCCGAGAGCTCTCTGGGATACCGTGGAATTTCCAGAGAAGGGACTGCTGATGTCGTGAGGCACGGCCTTTACCTCCTTGCTGATATTTCTCCCCGAACTGACCGACCGACCGACCGACCGACCAACCGGAACCTGAGGTTTCCTTTCCAGGAGTCTCTCCTCCGACACAGAGGGAGCCATTCAGGATTTCCTCCTTCCAAAACCAGAAATTTCTCTCTGCTTCATTAATATCTTCTCACTACTTCCTGAACCCATGGGGAGTTAGTTAGTTGAACACTCACTTTTTTCATGAATGACCCTTCCTCCCTCTCCTGAACATCTCATATTACTGATTCATACTCAGTAAAACAGTAATATGAGAAATTAGGCCAGGAGGACATGGAAGATGAGGGTTGAGTCTTCTGAAGTGAACAAGCACTTAGGGAAGGCTAAACTTAAGGGAATTTGACTCTGAGTGGCAAGACATGAATAGCTGCTGCCAAGGCACAGATACAGGCACCAACTGGGCCCTCGGCATCCTCCTGCATCATCAGAGCTGTGTGGGAAACTCAGCCCAAAGGAGGGGCCGTGTTCAAAGGGAGAGGGCATTTTCGAGGACAGCACTGTTTTCTTTTTCTTCTTTCTTTCTTTCTTTCTTTCTTTCTTTCTTTCTTTCTTTTTTTTTTCGAGACAGGGTTGTTCTGTAGTTTTTTTTTTTTTGGAGCCTGTCCTGGAACTAGCTCTTGTAGACCAGGCTGGTCTTGAACTCACATGCTTTCTTTTTTTTTCTATTGGATATTTTTGACTTCTTTATCAAAGATCAGGTGTTCGAAGATGTGTGGATCGATATCCGGGTCTTCTATTCGGTTCCATTGGTCCTCCTGTCTGTTCTTATGCCAGGACCAGGCTGTTTTCAGAACTGTAGCTTACAGAGTGTTCTTGCAGGTGGGGCACAGAAGAGGTTAATTACGGTACCTTAGTTCTTCTGCTTTTCTAGCAGACCGGAGCCCAGCTGACAGGAATCCAGTAGAGATGGTGTCAAGGTTCACACTGACACTAACAGCTGTAACTTGAGCAGGATTTGTGATCCACATGAAATTTGCAATGAATTGCAGCAAATCTGTGACACTCTAACTTGCTCAGGCTCAGTATCTGAACATACAGATGTTTGCAATGATCACTGGCTTCAGGATTTTTGTTGTTGTTGTTGTTGTTGTTGTTTTGTTTTTCCACGAGACAGGGTTTCCCTGTAGCTGAAGTTTAACGGCCTGGTGTTTTTGTGACTTACTGCTTCAAAGAACTTCTCCATTTCTTTATCCCTAAGGGAAAAGAAATATAATCACTAAATACATTTAAGTGTCTTTCAACCATTTTAGATCCCTCTGTTGAGAGTTCTCTGTTTAGGTCTGTACTCCATTTTTTAAAATTGGATTATTTGTTCTTTGGATGACCAATTTCTCGACTTCTTTGTGTATTTTGGAGATTAGTGAAGATCTTTTCCCATTCTGTAAGGCCGTCGTTTTGTCTTGTTGGCCATGTTCTTTGCTTTACAGAAGCTTTTCAGTTTCAGGAGGTCTCACTTATTAATTGTTTCTCTCAGTGTCTGTTTTTTTTCTTTTTTTTTCTTTTTTCTTTCTTTTTTTTTCTTTTTTTTCTTTTTTTCTTTTTTTCTTTTTTTCTTCTTCTTCTTTTCTTTTTTTTCTTTTTTTCTCTCTTTAGTTTTTTTCTTTGTTCTTTTTCTTTGTTTTGTTTTTCTTTTTTCTTTTTTTTCTTTTTCTCTCAGTGTCTGTGCTACTGGGGTTCTATTTAGCAAGCGTTCTCCTGTGCCAATGTGTTCAAGTGCATTTGATATTTTTATTTTTATATTCTTTTATTGTGGATGAAGTCAATTATTTGAACTCTCAAATATTTTTATTGTTATTATCTCTCTATTTGTTTGCTTATTTGTGGTTGTTCACCAACTTGACTATCTAGAGGAAGTAAAAGTCGTAACAAGGTTTCCGTAGGTGAACCTGCGGAAGGATCATTAACGTGAGAGAGCAGCGGCGGCGGCTCTGCCCGCCCGCTCGCCTGCCTCGCCCGAGTTCTCGCCGGGAGGCGCGCTCCCCGGGTCGCACGTGTGTTGTGCGCACGGAAGTGTGCGTGCGCACGGGCGCGCGTGGCGGTCGTGAGAGAGAGGTCGAGAGAGGGGGAAGGGGGACGGGCGCCGGCTCGCCCGCCCTCCTCGCCCCGTCCGAGGACCCGTGTCTGGCTCTGCCACTGGCGGCTCACGGCGGACGGCGGCTCTCTTCCCGCTCTCGCTCTCCTCCGTCCACTCCCGCTGCTTGCCTCACCGCACCGCAGCGGCCCGCGGGTGTGTCCCCTCTTTCCCGGGCGCGCACCTTTCCCTCTCCATCCCTCTTCGCGGGGGAGGATGGGCGAGGGTCTGGCGGCGCCCCGGGCCCCCTCTTGCCGCCGACCTCCGCTCGCGCGCCGTGGCGCCGCGGCGCGCCTGTCGGGGAGGCGGCGGAGGTTGGGCGCACTTTTTTTTCCCCCCTCTCCACCTCCTTCTCCAAAGGACCGGGGTAGACCAGTAGTCCCTCCCACCGGGCGGGAGGCCATTTTTTTCCCCCGGGGATGCGGCGGGTCGACCAGATGTCCCTCTGGACTCTTTTTTTTTTTTTTTTTTTTTTTAATGTATAATATATATTATATCTTCCTAGACCTGACGGGTCGACCAGTTGTCTCTGTGCACTTCCTTTTTTTTTGACGGACTGGAAGCGGGTCGACCAGTTGTCCGATTAAATATTTGGCCTTAAAATGCTAAGTACCGGGGTCGTCCAGTTGGCCTTGTGAACTTGGGTCGACCAGTTGTCTTTTTCCATGTCTTGATTGAATGATGTCATTCTTCAATGTGTTGGTGGTTAGTTTATCTCTTTTGTTCTCTATGCCAACACGCCCCACTCACCAAACACTTTTTTTTAAATTTATTTATTTACTTATTTTTATTTTACTTTTTTATTATTTATTTATTTATTTATACATACATACATACATCCTGTCTATCTGTCCAGATGGGGCAGGGGTAGAAGGGGCTAGCTATGAGAGGAAGGTGCTCGGTGGGCATCCAGTTGTAAATAAGGCTGGGAATAAATAGCTGAATATTAATTCATTTGAGTAATATTAAAACTGTTCAAGTAGAAAACAATTGCTTTCTTTTTCTGTTTGCCCAGAGATCTGACTGACTGCAACTTGGAAAGAAGACGGCCCTGCTGGACAGAGACCTCCCTCCTGCTTTGGGTGGGTCGACCAGTTTACATGTTTATTTCCACGTTTTGTCTTTTATGGATTGAATGGATGTGTCTCTCTCTCTTTTTTTTTTTTTTTGGTTTTTCGAGACAGGGTTTCTCTGTGGCTTTGGAGCCTGTCCTGGAACTAGCACTGTAGACCAGGCTGGTCTCGAACTCACAGAGATCCGCCTACCTCTGCCTCCCGAGTACTGGGATTAAAGGCGTGCGCCACCATCGCCCGGCTCTCATTTTTTTTTCACGATTGCTTGCTTGCTTGCTTGCTTACTTACTTACTTACTTACTATCTGTTCAGCCCATCTCATTTACTTACTTCTTTAAAAAAAATGACCCACCTAGTTATTTACTTACTTACTTACTTACTTGTTCATTCATTCCTTCACTTCCTTATCTTCTTTCATATATCTGTTTATTTATCTGCTGATTTAGCGTGACTCATTTACTTATTGAATGTTTCAATTATTATTTAGTTTTATTCATTTATTCATTCTTTATGTCTATTTTTATGTATGTATTTACTTACTTTCTTAATTTTTTTTTTACTTTTTAAAATTTACTTAATTTTTTTCTTTCTTTGGGAATGTAGATTCTTTCTTCCTTTCTTCCTTTCTTTCCTTCTTTCTGTCTCCTGACTGTCACTAGCTAAGAAAATGGTGGCCTCCATGTCACTGGTCAGCATAGCAGCTCCTAAAATGGAATTTGATGAAGGGATACATAGATAGATAGATAGATAGATAGATAGATAGATAGATAGATAGATAGATAGATGGGATGCGCACACGCTCACACACACACACACACACACACACACACATATGCACGCACGTGCATGACATGTACAGATGGGGGGCGATTCCAATGTTTTCAGAGGAAGGTGCTCGCTGGTAATAATAAATGTGCTGGTAAATAAGGCTGGAAATAGCTGAATATTAAATCATTAAAACTCTTCAAATAAATAAAAAGCAATTCCATTTCTCTCTCTCTCTCTTTCTCACCATATACCAGCACATCTGAACTGACTGCAACATACAAAAGAAGAAGAAACACGGAAAGAAGACATCCCTGCTGGACAGGATCTGAGATGAGAATAAATTCATCGAATGGCTGCCAACAGCATTTCATTGAGAAGAGATTCCACATTTTATGCTGTACAGTTACTTAGTTAGATAGATAGATAAAGAGAGGCCTGTGAACTGGGGTGGGCTGTGGCTTCTCAGGTCACCTCAGGTCAGGGAGGGGCTGAGGAGTGTCCCATTGGCCTTGACAATAGGCAGGAGTCAGAGGTTAATGTCAGGGCAGGGCCTGAGAGTTCCTCAAAGGGAATGAATGGAGACCCTTGCTTACCTAAGAAATGCCTGACCTTGGAAAAGGACTTGTGGAAAGCGGGCCCTTGAAACTGTGGTTTCACGTCTTACTAGAAAGCTCCCTCTTGGAAGGGAAAGTCATCGTGATATCTTACTCTTTTCCCAAGGATACCCTACCTACCCTTCTGATCATTCTTACTGAATTAAGTCTTCCACTGCAAATAAATAAATAAATAAATAATAAATGAAGTGGGTGAGTGAGTGAGTGAGTGAGTAAGTAAGTAAGTAAGTAAGTAAACAAGCAAATACGTGGATGGACAAATAAATACAAAGTTTGCTGTTGTTGACTGACTTTTGATTTCATAATGAATCTCTCTCTCTCTCTCTCTCTCTCTCTCTCTCTCTCTCACACACACACACAAACACACACACACTAAATATACAATAAAAGGAAGCATAACACCTTTACTCAGGGGGCAGAGTGAACTCTGAAAGTTTTCCAGGCGGGGGGGGGGGGAGAGACAGAATATAAGAACAAAATGAGAAACAAGGAAAAATAGTGTTGGCTGGCTGGCCGGCTTTCAGTTCCCTGACAGAAATGAGCACATTGTGGAGGAAACACAAAGTTGTTACACTATGTGGGTGTGATGAGGAGAGATTGTGAGTGAGTGTCCTGTCAGAACAAAGTTAGTCCCATAGTTGATGAAATTCATTATCCCAAAACTTCAGCAGAATATATCCCAAGTTTGCAAATGTGTGATCAGCTTGTGACAGGTTGGGCTGGAGATGCTGAGAACTGGGGAGCCCTCAATGCAAGAGCAGACACTCATTCCCATGAAGAGGGAGAGAGGGAGGGAGGGAGGGAGGGAGGGATCATTCATTCCTATACTCAAGTTTAAAGAAAGATGAGTGGCTATCTATGGAGAGACCACTCACAGATATGAAAAATCATTTCCTAAAAATCAAATTTCTCAGTCAGTATGCAACTGCTATGGTGCTTCTCCTAGATAGAGCAAAACACACAAACAAACTGATTCCTTGATCTAGAGCCACAGTGCACATGCTGTGGAAAAGGGGACATGGCCAACTTGAATCACAATATTCATCAGAGCATGAAAAGAGCGTAAAAAGGACACAGAGGAGAGATAATTGTGGTCCTTCCTTCCTCCCTCCCTCCCTCCCTCCCTCCCTCCCTCCCTCCTTCCCTCAGGAAGTGACTGACAGATGAGACTTTGTCCAAGCAGGTTCTGTCTGAAATACCAGACTTGAGTTTCCCCCTCTGTGGGTATTAGCTAATCAGTCCTCCCTTCTTTCTGTAGGAAGGTGGTGCATGTCTCTCAGAACTTACCTGGTTTCCTCTGCACCAGGTGAACCAGGGAAAAGCTTTCTAAGCCTTATTCAGACCCATAGAGGCTGCGCTGTGTGTGACTTCAGAGACCTCAGGGAGTATAGGGGTGGGTGGGTGCTTGATGCTTCAGACTCATGTCATTGAAGGACATAACATAGTCTGGATTCACAGAGATTCACAACACAGAGCCATTGTCACTTACTAACAGCTCAGGACACCCAGAGCTAACAAGAAATTGCAGTCTCAGCCGGGCTTTAATCACAGCACACACACAGATCTCTGTGAATTCAAAGATGGCCTGATTTACAGAGTGAGTTTTAGGACAGCCCAAGATACACAAAGAAACCCTTTCTTGAAAAACAAAGCAAAACAGCAAAAGAAAGAAAGACAAGGAAAAAGAAAAAAATGGCAGTCTCTTTCCACTCTCTCCTCCATTGGCTCTTAAAGAGCTCTCAAGCTGAACTGGAGACCATGGTGTCACTCAAAACTGGGAAGCCAGAAACCTTAGGGGGGTCACAGGAGTCGGACTGACTGCAGCACTTGATGCCTCAACCCTGCTAATGGCTGTGATATAAGGCATGGTAAAATACGGGCTTTGGCAGAGCACTACTCCCCTTTCTCTATTATTATTGCTACACAACGAAAAGGACCGGGGGGGGGGGGTGATGATGTGCAGTCAGTGCTGGTATTGAAATCTCACTGACTCCTTCCGCACTCCTTGTCAATTCCCGACTTTGTCAAATCAACTATCGTGAATCTTTGATGTGGGTTGGCCCTTTAGGAACTCAGAGAAACAAGACAGACAGACCTGTTTCATCCCAGAAACCTCCCAGTTCCTGAGCCCTAGCCCTGGAAGTCTCAAAGCCATCACATCCAGAAATCTCTCTAGTCCCTGCTAGTGGTGAACTCACTTCGTCTTCCCCAGGACCACTAATTATTTCTCCATGTTTTCCTGTGAGATCTGAGGCCAGCTTTCTTCTTCCTCCCTCTGGCCTCTCCACGAACGATCTCCATTCTCTAGACAACATGTCTAGAACCGAGTCTTATAGGCACCGAGAGAGTGTGTCTTGAGGGCAGTTGGCGTTTCTAGGACACGAGTGACATCACAAAATTCCGAGAGCTCTCTGGGATACCGTGGAATTTCCAGAGAAGGGACTGCTGATGTCGTGAGGCACGGCCTTTACCTCCTTGCTGATATTTCTCCCCGAACTGACCGACCGACCGACCGACCGACCAACCGGAACCTGAGGTTTCCTTTCCAGGAGTCTCTCCTCCGACACAGAGGGAGCCATTCAGGATTTCCTCCTTCCAAAACCAGAAATTTCTCTCTGCTTCATTAATATCTTCTCACTACTTCCTGAACCCATGGGGAGTTAGTTAGTTGAACACTCACTTTTTTCATGAATGACCCTTCCTCCCTCTCCTGAACATCTCATATTACTGATTCATACTCAGTAAAACAGTAATATGAGAAATTAGGCCAGGAGGACATGGAAGATGAGGGTTGAGTCTTCTGAAGTGAACAAGCACTTAGGGAAGGCTAAACTTAAGGGAATTTGACTCTGAGTGGCAAGACATGAATAGCTGCTGCCAAGGCACAGATACAGGCACCAACTGGGCCCTCGGCATCCTCCTGCATCATCAGAGCTGTGTGGGAAACTCAGCCCAAAGGAGGGGCCGTGTTCAAAGGGAGAGGGCATTTTCGAGGACAGCACTGTTTTCTTTTTCTTCTTTCTTTCTTTCTTTCTTTCTTTCTTTCTTTCTTTTTTTTTTTCGAGACAGGGTTGTTCTGTAGTTTTTTTTTTTTTTGGAGCCTGTCCTGGAACTAGCTCTTGTAGACCAGGCTGGTCTTGAACTCACATGCTTTCTTTTTTTTTCTATTGGATATTTTTGACTTCTTTATCAAAGATCAGGTGTTCGAAGATGTGTGGATCGATATCCGGGTCTTCTATTCGGTTCCATTGGTCCTCCTGTCTGTTCTTATGCCAGGACCAGGCTGTTTTCAGAACTGTAGCTTACAGAGTGTTCTTGCAGGTGGGGCACAGAAGAGGTTAATTACGGTACCTTAGTTCTTCTGCTTTTCTAGCAGACCGGAGCCCAGCTGACAGGAATCCAGTAGAGATGGTGTCAAGGTTCACACTGACACTAACAGCTGTAACTTGAGCAGGATTTGTGATCCACATGAAATTTGCAATGAATTGCAGCAAATCTGTGACACTCTAACTTGCTCAGGCTCAGTATCTGAACATACAGATGTTTGCAATGATCACTGGCTTCAGGATTTTTTTTTTGTTGTTGTTGTTGTTGTTTTGTTTTTCCACGAGACAGGGTTTCCCTGTAGCTGAAGTTTAACGGCCTGGTGTTTTTGTGACTTACTGCTTCAAAGAACTTCTCCATTTCTTTATCCCTAAGGGAAAAGAAATATAATCACTAAATACATTTAAGTGTCTTTCAACCATTTTAGATCCCTCTGTTGAGAGTTCTCTGTTTAGGTCTGTACTCCATTTTTTAAAATTGGATTATTTGTTCTTTGGATGACCAATTTCTCGACTTCTTTGTGTATTTTGGAGATTAGTGAAGATCTTTTCCCATTCTGTAAGGCCGTCGTTTTGTCTTGTTGGCCATGTTCTTTGCTTTACAGAAGCTTTTCAGTTTCAGGAGGTCTCACTTATTAATTGTTTCTCTCAGTGTCTGTTTTTTTTTCTTTTTTTTTCTTTTTTCTTTCTTTTTTTTTCTTTTTTTTCTTTTTTTCTTTTTTTCTTTTTTTTCTTCTTCTTCTTTTCTTTTTTTTCTTTTTTTTCTCTCTTTAGTTTTTTTCTTTGTTCTTTTTTTTTGTTTTGTTTTTCTTTTTTTTTCTTTTTTCTTTTTTTTCTTTTTCTCTCAGTGTCTGTGCTACTGGGGTTCTATTTAGCAAGCGTTCTCCTGTGCCAATGTGTTCAAGTGCATTTGATATTTTTATTTTTATATTCTTTTATTGTGGATGAAGTCAATTATTTGAACTCTCAAATATTTTTATTGTTATTATCTCTCTATTTGTTTGCTTATTTGTGGTTGTTCACCAACTTGACTATCTAGAGGAAGTAAATTCGTAACAAGGTTTCCATAGGTGAACCTGCGGAAGGATCATTAACGTGAGAGAGCAGCGGCGGCTGCTCTGCCCGCCTGCTTGCCTGCCTCGCCCGAGTTCTCGCCGGGAGGCGCGCTCCCCGGGTCGCACGTGTGTTGTGCGCACGGAAGTGTGCGTGCGCACGGGCGCGCGTGGCGGTCGTGAGAGAGAGGTCGAGAGAGGGGGAAGGGGGACGGGCGCCGGCTCGCCCGCCCTCCTCGCCCCGTCCGAGGACCCGTGTCTGGCTCTGCCGCTGGCGGCTCACGGCGGACGGCGGCTCTCTTCCCGCTCTCGCTCTCCTCCGTCCACTCCCGCTGCTTGCCTCACCGCACCGCAGCGGCCCGCGGGTGTGTCCCCTCTTTCCCGGGCGCGCGCCTTTCCCTCTCCATCCCTCTTCCCGGGGGAGGATGGGCGAGGGTCTGGCGGCGCCCCGGGCCCCCTCTCGCCGCCGACCTCCGCTCGCGCGCCGTGGCGCCGCGGCGCGCCTGTCGGGGAGGCGGCGGAGGTTGGGCGCACTTTTTTTTCCCCCCTCTCCACCTCCTTCTCCAAAGGACCGGGGTAGACCAGTAGTCCCTCCCACCGGGCGGGAGGCCATTTTTTTCCCCCGGGGATGCGGCGGGTCGACCAGATGTCCCGCTGGACTCTTTTTTTTTTTTTTTTTTTTTTTTTTTAATGTATAATATATATTATATCTTCCTAGACCTGACGGGTCGACCAGTTGTCTCTGTGCACTTCCTTTTTTTTGACGGACTGGAAGCGGGTCGACCAGTTGTCCGATTAAATATTTGGCCTTAAAATGCTAAGTACCGGGGTCGACCAGTTGGCCTTGTGAACTTGGGTCGACCAGTTGTCTTTTTCCATGTCTTGATTGAATGATGTTATTCTTCAATGTGTTGGTGGTTAGTTTATCTCTTTTGTTCTCTATGCCAACACGCCCCACTCACCAAACACTTTTTTTTTAATTTATTTATTTACTTATTTTTATTTTACTTTTTTATTATTTATTTATTTATTTATACATACATACATACATCCTGTCTATCTGTCCAGATGGGACAGGGGTAGAAGGGGCTAGCTATGAGAGGAAGGTGCTCGGTGGGCATCCAGTTGTAAATAAGGCTGGGAATAAATAGCTGAATATTAATTCATTTGAGTAATATTAAAACTGTTCAAGTAGAAAACAATTGCTTTCTTTTTCTGTTTGCCCAGAGATCTGACTGACTGCAACTTGGAAAGAAGACGGCCCTGCTGGACAGAGACCTCCCTCCTGCTTTGGGTGGGTCGACCAGTTTACATGTTTATTTCCACGTTTTGTCTTTTATGGATTGAATGGATGTGTCTCTCTCTTTTTTTTTTTTTTTTTTTTTTTTTTTTTTTTGGTTTTTCGAGACAGGGTTTCTCTGTGGCTTTGGAGCCTGTCCTGGAACTAGCACTGTAGACCAGGCTGGTCTCGAACTCACAGAGATCCACCTACCTCTGCCTCCCGAGTACTGGGATTAAAGGCGTGCGCCACCATCGCCCGGCTCTCATTTTTTTTTCACGATTGCTTGCTTGCTTGCTTGCTTACTTACTTACTTACTTACTATCTGTTCAGCCCATCTCATTTACTTACTTCTTTAAAAAAAAATGACCCACCTAGTTATTTACTTACTTACTTACTTGTTCATTCATTCCTTCACTTCCTTATCTTCTTTCATATATCTGTTTATTTATCTGCTGATTTAGCGTGACTCATTTACTTATTGAATGTTTCAATTATTATTTAGTTTTATTCATTTATTCATTCTTTATGTCTATTTTTATGTATGTATTTACTTACTTTCTTAATTTTTTTTTTACTTTTTAAAATTTACTTAATTTTTTTCTTTCTTTGGGAATGTAGATTCTTTCTTCCTTTCTTCCTTTCTTTCCTTCTTTCTGTCTCCTGACTGTCACTGGCTAAGAAAATGGTGGCCTCCATGTCACTGGTCAGCATAGCAGCTCCTAAAATGGAATTTGATGAAGGGATACATAGATAGATAGATAGATAGATAGATAGATAGATAGATAGATAGATAGATAGATAGATAGATGGGATGCGCACACGCTCACACACACACACACACACACACATATGCACGCACGTGCATGACATGTACAGATGGGGGGCGATTCCAATGTTTTCAGAGGAAGGTGCTCGCTGGTAATAATAAATGTGCTGGTAAATAAGGCTGGAAATAGCTGAATATTAAATCATTAAAACTCTTCAAATAAATAAAAAGCAATTCCATTTCTCTCTCTCTCTCTTTCTCACCATATACCAGCACATCTGAACTGACTGCAACATACAAAAGAAGAAGAAACACGGAAAGAAGACATCCCTGCTGGACAGGATCTGAGATGAGAATAAATTCATCGAATGGCTGCCAACAGCATTTCATTGAGAAGAGATTCCACATTTTATGCTGTACAGTTACTTAGTTAGATAGATAGATAAAGAGAGGCCTGTGAACTGGGGTGGGCTGTGGCTTCTCAGGTCACCTCAGGTCAGGGAGGGGCTGAGGAGTGTCCCATTGGCCTTGACAATAGGCAGGAGTCAGAGGTTAATGTCAGGGCAGGGCCTGAGAGTTCCTCAAAGGGAATGAATGGAGACCCTTGCTTACCTAAGAAATGCCTGACCTTGGAAAAGGACTTGTGGAAAGCGGGCCCTTGAAACTGTGGTTTCACGTCTTACTAGAAAGCTCCCTCTTGGAAGGGAAAGTCATCGTGATATCTTACTCTTTTCCCAAGGATACCCTACCTACCATTCTGATCATTCTTACTGAATTAAGTCTTCCACTGCAAATAAATAAATAAATAAATAATAAATGAAGTGGGTGAGTGAGTGAGTGAGTGAGTAAGTAAGTAAGTAAGTAAGTAAACAAGCAAATACGTGGATGGACAAATAAATACAAAGTTTGCTGTTGTTGACTGACTTTTGATTTCATAATGAATCTCTCTCTCTCTCTCTCTCTCTCTCTCTCTCACACACACACACACACACACACACACACACACACTAAATATACAATAAAAGGAAGCATAACACCTTTACTCAGGGGGCAGAGTGAACTCTGAAAGTTTTCCAGGCGGGGGGGGGGGGAGAGACAGAATATAAGAACAAAATGAGAAACAAGGAAAAATAGTGTTGGCTGGCTGGCAGGCTTTCAGTTCCCTGACAGAAATGAGCACATTGTGGAGGAAACACAAAGTTGTTACACTATGTGGGTGTGATGAGGAGAGATTGTGAGTGAGTGTCCTGTCAGAACAAAGTTAGTCCCATAGTTGATGAAATTCATTATCCCAAAACTTCAGCAGAATATATCCCAAGTTTGCAAATGTGTGATCAGCTTGTGACAGGTTGGGCTGGAGATGCTGAGAACTGGGGAGCCCTCAATGCAAGAGCAGACACTCATTCCCATGAAGAGGGAGAGAGGGAGGGAGGGAGGGAGGGAGGGAGGGATCATTCATTCCTATACTCAAGTTTAAAGAAAGATGAGTGGCTATCTATGGAGAGACCACTCACAGATATGAAAAATCATTTCCTAAAAATCAAATTTCTCAGTCAGTATGCAACTGCTATGGTGCTTCTCCTAGATAGAGCAAAACACACAAACAAACTGATTCCTTGATCTAGAGCCACAGTGCACATGCTGTGGAAAAGGGGACATGGCCAACTTGAATCACAATATTCATCAGAGCATGAAAAGAGCGTAAAAAGGACACAGAGGAGAGATAATTGTGGTCCTTCCTTCCTCCCTCCCTCCCTCCCTCCCTCCCTCCCTCCCTCCCTCCTTCCCTCAGGAAGTGACTGACAGATGAGACTTTGTCCAAGCAGGTTCTGTCTGAAATACCAGACTTGAGTTTCCCCCTCTGTGGGTATTAGCTAATCAGTCCTCCCTTCTTTCTGTAGGAAGGTGGTGCATGTCTCTCAGAACTTACCTGGTTTCCTCTGCACCAGGTGAACCAGGGAAAAGCTTTCTAAGCCTTATTCAGACCCATAGAGGCTGCGCTGTGTGTGACTTCAGAGACCTCAGGGAGTATAGGGGTGGGTGGGTGCTTGATGCTTCAGACTCATGTCATTGAAGGACATAACATAGTCTGGATTCACAG